>NW_010973368.1:9067807-9254258 GCF_000737465.1 Haliaeetus leucocephalus | reverse complement strand
CTGGTATGGGCTCGCTCTCTCTCGAACACAGGGGAAGCTTCCAGCAGCTTCTTACAGGAGCCACCCCTGTAACCCCCCCGCTACCAAAACCTTGCCACATAAAACCAATACAGCTGTGAATAACCAGAGAGATAGAATTAAACATTTTTTTTCCTTGAGAGGCTGGTCCTGTATGTCAAACTGAAACGTGTTAATAGTGCAGTTTTGGAAGGCTGCACTATTACCATCTCTTTCCTACCCTTGCTGTGTCAGGACTGCATGGACTGTCAGGTTAGCCACTTTCATAAGCAGTAAAACTGATTAAAATATCACTGTAAATATAATACAAAGAATAACAACACTCCTCTCAGCCAGTTTGTATGGGGAACTACACAAACAATTTAAATACAAGTGCTGTAATAAATAGAAAAGAAAAATATAGTAAGTTTCTGTAAAGGAATTGTTTTCTATAGTGCTATCTATAGAAAACAAAAAAATACCAAAACTCTGACTAAAAACGTATGGCAAAGCACTTAAAAGAATTAGGAAAAAAAAATGGCTTTGGGTGCCTAAACCCATGTCTGACAGAACTCAACAGCGCTGAGTCTGAAATGACTTCACCTCAATGGAGAGTGTTCAGCTTTGGTCCTGTAATTCCAAAGAAAGGTTTCTAAGTGTTCATTAAGAGTATTGGGGAAATGGGATGCCAGAAGACATGGCTGCATGGCACATTGCATTTGAGAGAGGCTCCTTCCCCAGTGGCTGTTGCCAGCAGACCTCCAGGCAGGGCTGCATGGCCAAAGCCCCAGGTTACGGCATTGCTGGGGTACCAAACAAGCCCTGGAGGTGGGACATTCCCTGGCTAACTGTGCCACCAAAAAACCCCACTGTGTAAAATTACTGCCTCCACCTGTGCGTGTGGCAGGTACACCTGCCCCAATAAAGACCGAAACTTTTCGACCGCAGAAAGGCAAGAGTTAAACTAGAAGCCATGGTGTAGGGGTTGAGCCACCGCCCGCATGGTGACTGGAGTCACATGCACAGAGTGCCCAAGCCATGTACCCCAGCTACCTGAGCCCACCAGAAACACCTCATCCAACAAAACACCTCGGTTAAGAGAAGTTTCTTTTACTGCTTGTTTTGTTTTCCTGTCACTTGATGTGGAGTTAATTAGAGACCCATCACTATTAGTTTCAAAATCTATTTCTTTCCACTTCACTTTATTCTTCTTGGATGCAATGATTTGATGTACATTTTACTTCTGTAAAGAAATATGCCATCACTCAAAAGCTAGTGTGTCTTGAAGCGACTTACTCATTCTCCTCTGTAACATCTCTATTGATAGCTTCTCTGAATGCTTTTGTGTTTTTCAGAGACAATGCTTTGTGAGCTTAAATGTCAGTGATTTCCCCAAAAGCTCACATCATTGAACTCCATATATTCCCCAAAAATTTAGATCATGGTTCCTGACAGAAAAGAGGTGGCAAAAATAACACCTATTTAATAAATCACCTTTAATGAACATGTATGGCTTGGATTTGTTTCATGTTTCTTCAATGACAAAAATAGGATGAGTCTTATTAAAACTGAAAATATGGTAATTGCTATTAAGGTTAAAATTTTCAAAGTAAGTATTTTTGTGTGAAAGCATGCAAACTTATTTTAGTCAAAATTATTTACAGTTTTTTAAAATGAAATTGATCATATTGAATTTTCTTACTGACACGCTCTGATTTTTCCATTTTGCTGACACTCTCTATTCAGAATTAATTTTTAAAGAGGTAGTGCCCTGTCCCACCCTAAAACTTCTGAAATGTTTTGTTGAAGCAAGCAAGCAAGCAAGCAAAAAATCCTTTGAACTGATCCAAGACAACTTTTCAGTGCCTTTGCTGTGTGTATGTTTGTGGGGACAGTGTGGGAACTGTGTAATGAATGTGGTGGTCATGAATATTTGTTTTGCTTATCTTGCGCTATAATCCCTAATTCATCTGTGATGGGATTTCTTCACAAATGCACCACCAAAGTGCTATAAAAATATTTTCTCTCTTCTGAATGAAATTAGCTGGTAAGAAAATAATCTTCAGCCATGTGCAATATTGGTGTATCTCTGGAGGTCATAAGTGAGCTTCTGGCAAAATTTTAAATAAATCAAGTGTTTGCTTGTTAGATTGATAAAGCTGTGCTCCTTTGAATAGTGAGTTAATGAACTGTATTTTTTCCATAATGTTATGTCAAGATACCTTGTGTTATTTAGATAAGTAATTAGATAAGTACTTTAAACTCCAGAATAATGAAGTTACCACTCATGACCACAAATAGATGCATGCTGTGCTTTAAATATATGTTATGTTCTCCTTAAGTCATTTGAATTTAGGTATGTGCCTGTTCTTGTTAGGATTTATTGAAGGCAGTCTACTTTACCATAGATCTTGCGGGTAAAATTCTAACGTCTGCATGAGATGGGATGAGCACAAGTGGAGCAGCATACAGAAGAAGAGTTTTGTGGGTGACTGCAGACAGATTAGTCTAGATCTCACTGAGAGAATGAGGTCAATAAATTTCCACCACATGCCAGATTTTTTCTGTCTGTCTTTATCAATACTGCAATCAGAAGTAAGCGTAGGTGAGCAAATCCTACATAGTTCCATTGTGAACAATAGTAAACTTTATTCACTTTCCTTCTGACTGATCTGAATACAAAACAGGTGAGCTTGCTTGTTGGTTTCTTTTTTTTTTAATTTACTGCTATACTGCTGATGCATTATCTCCTTCGTTTTGGATTGTTGCTTTTTGTCTACTAACTTTAGTGGAGCTTTTACTAAGCTTTCAAAGGCATTTAGTTTTTTTGGTTTTAATTCTTTTAAAGACTTTTTTTCCTTCATCAGGTTTTTTGGGTTATTTTTTGTTTGGTGGGGTTTTTTAGCTTTTACAGCTTTTCATGTAACACTTTAAGTAATTGCCCTACTCTATTTAATTGGAATGACAAACAGTAGAAAGTTAATTAACAAAAAAAAAAAAGTTCACTGCAGGGCAAGTTAGTAGAATGGTAAAGAAGTCATGATTTACAGCATTTGCACAACTTTCTTCATAAAGCAATTGTTCTTCATTATAATAATGCCAGGAGAGCAAATAGAAAAAAAAGATGTGTAGCATTAGCAAACAATTAATGAGCATTTGTAGCTGAATGGAACCCACTTTTATGTATTATTTCATTAAAAGTCTACAGGATCCATGAGACCAGAGAATAAATAAAGGTAATGATTTCAAGGTAATGGTCTCCTAGGGGGCATGAATATTGAACAAATTTGTTAGTCTTGCCTACTTACCGAAGCCTTAAAACCAGGGGCTTTTTATACCTTAATTTTTCTACTTACTCTTTCATTAAAAGATCAAAGTGTGCTATTAGATAAAAGAGAAACTGGCACAGGTATTTCAAAATTATCATTAGAGCTACATTCTCTACTGTAGCTTAACAAGAGCTCCCCTTTTATGTTAAATCCCCACCAATTTAAATCCTTTTTTCCATTGTGAAGGATAGCTCTTTGTGTCCTTGCAGAAAGTAGCAAGTCTTTTGTCAAGGTTGATAACTTTTGAAAGAGTGATCAGCATTTCCTTGGCTGTATACCAATCTACACTTTTTATTTGGCGGAATTCCATTAAAGCTGCACCACCAGTCTCGGTGCTTGCATGCACACTTGGTTTGATGGGGAGGCTTTTCGCCATCTTCATCATTGTTTCACATACTTGGCATTTGTAGGCAGACCTAGTTAATACCTTCTTCATTTCAGCTGCTAGACAGGTTTGATAATGGTTTCAATAAAATATGTCTGTCTTGGTTCCTTATGTTATGAAAATGTCACATAACTGATGGGCACACAAACTGCCTGCAAGGACAGCTGGAGTTTATGTAAAGAAACATACATATGAGATCCTGGGAATTTAAGGTGTTCCTCAAATGCAATAGTTAACATATGTACAGAAACAGCCACTGATGCTCATTTACTTGTTGTGTCCTTTTATTCCTGCTTGCCTGCCTGTATTTATCTGTTGGTTCTTGTCTCATATTTAGATCGTAAATGTTTTGGGAACAAAACTGCCTCAGTTGTGTGTTGCTGTGGGGCTTAGCACAAAGGAGTGCTGGTCCTTGGCTGAGCTTCTTAGAAATGAGAAGTACATGTAAATAATTGTCAGGTTTCTAGTAAACCTCTGCAAATCCCATTATTGCTGCTGCTTTACCATCCCATTTCTAAGTATGTCCCGCATGGTCTAAGCATTCTTTTTTAACTAGGCTATAAACTGCTCCTTGCTTTATTAAATGGCTCTATAATTTGATAAACAGTGTTTTAATGAGTGTGAGTGCAGTTACAGCAAGGGTTCAGTCAGGGTACTTGGAACATATGAGTGTTGTTTGTGGCCTGACCACCCAGGTTAGATGTTTCGTACATTGTGAAATGGACACAGACACACTTACTGGATTAATGATTAGGGGGCTGCTACACAAGGAAACTTCTAGGCTCCCCGGTCATCTGAAAGGTGTATTTTAAAGGTGAAGGACTGTTATGTTACAGTTTTGGATTCTTTGTAGTGCTATAATTTTAGTTCAGGACAAAATGTAAGTAGTTTTTTCCAGTGTGCAGGCTGTCCATATCTATCCTTTTCAGTTATACTGTACACCCCACCTCTCTTAAATTAATTTGTAGCAGTGAGTTAGGCTAACAATGGTGCAGGTACCTGCTCTAGCACTGTTACTTGCATTTGTCATACTCTTGGGGTGGAACTGCAGACATGGTTTTTGTAATGGATCAGAGGAAGCAGCACTCAATCAATAAATATAAGAGAATCACATAGAAGACCGTGAGTCCATAGCAGCAGTGAGTGCCAGCCTGCAGACCTTATTCATAATGGGTGTCATAACCACATGGCTGAATGAGTGGCTGAGACAACCCTGTTCATTTAATTGAACGCATTATCCTAATATGATCTCTCTGGTACACAGGTGTTCCCTGATAACTAACACTGACCTCCAGCACGTAGAATAACAGGCTGTGCAGCCTGTAACTTGTGAGCAGAGGTGGGTGAGGGATGGTGTCATGGTGGGGGGCAGTGAGGAATGTGTGTGGCTGGAACACACTGCATGGTCCCAACAGTAGTGTGTGCATTGCCCGATTGGAGGTCACAGGGGAAGGTCAGAACTACAAGAAGCTCTAAGGTTCTCCTGTTTCTTGTGTTGGAAGGAACATCAAGCACAGTAGCCTGGAAGATTGAGACAGATCATGGTGTCACTTTTGGGGCAGTTCATCAGAGCCAGATTTGCTAGACCTGAAGAAGAAGTCTTCTGCCTTTCTCTTTCACTGTTTGCAAGGGGTGAATGTTTTTGCAGAGCAATTTGTAGAGTTATTTTTGTTCGTCCAAATTGTGGAGCCATGAATGTCAATAACCAGAGTTTTGTACTGCCTTCATGTTAGAAGTTTTTTACCCCCAACTTTGCTCATGTGTAAATGGTTACACAAGGCAAAGGAATACCAGGAATACCTAGGGATGAAGAAAAAGCAGAGGCGTTCAATGTTTTTTTTGCCTCAGTCTTTAATAATACTGATAGACCTTGGGCTGCCCAGTCCCCTGAGTCAGAGGACCACGACTTTCCATTTGTGTAAACTGAGATTGTAAGGGACCAGCTGTACCAGCTGAATGTTCACAAGTCCATTGGGCCTGATAGGATTCATCCCAGAGTTCTGAAGGAGCTAGCGGATGTTGTGGCAGGACCCCTCTCCACCATCCATCAAAGGTCTTGAGAGTCTGGGGAGGTCCCTGCTGACTGAAAGCTAGCCAGTGTTATTGCAATTCACAAAAAGGGCGTGAGGGCAGACCCAGAGAGCTACAGACCTGTTAGTCTAACCTCAGTTCCTGGAAAAATTATGGAGAAGATTATACTGGGTACTGTTGAAAGGCGTTTAAAGAACAATGCAATCATCAGGCACAGTCAACATGGGTTCACAAAGGGAAAGACCTGTTTAACTAATTTGATATCCTTCTATGATAAGGTCACTCGCTTCGTGGAGGAAGGGAAGGCGGTGGATGTAGTTTTTCTGGATTTTGTTAAGGCTTTTGATACTGTCCCTCACAACATCATTCTGGACAAATTGTCCAACTGTGGGATGAGCGGTTTCATGGTGCACTGGGTGAAGAACTGGCTGAAGGGCAGAGCTCAAAGGGTTGTAGTGAATGGGGCTACATCTGGCCGGTGACCAGTGACCCGCAGTGTTCCCTCGGCTTCAATTCTAGGGCCAGTTGTGTTCAATATATTTATCAATGATCTGGATGCAGGAGTTGAATGCACCATTAGCAAGTTTGATAATGATACTGAACTGGGAGGTGCTGTCGATTCTTCTGAGGAACAGGAGGCCTTGCAGAGGGATCTAGATAGATTGGACAATTGGGCTATGATTAATGGGATGAAATTTAACAAGTCCAAATGCCAGATTCTGCACGTGGGACAGAGAAACGCCAGGCACAAGTATAAATTGGGAGAGGAGTGGCTGGAGAGCAGCCCTGCAGAAAGGGCTCTGGGGGTGCTGGTTGACAGCAGGCTCAACAGGAGTCCGCAGTGTGCCCTGGCAGCCAAGAGGGCAAACCGCATCCTGGGGAGCATCAAACACAGTGTAACCAGCTGGTCAAAAGAGGTGATTCTCCAGCTATATACAGCCTTGGTGCGGCCTCACCTTGAATACTGTGTGCAGTTCTGGGTCCAAGAATTTAAGAAGGATGTGAAGGTCCTTGAATGCGTCCAGAGTAGGGCAACAAAGCTGGTGAAAGGGCTGGAAGGAATGTCCTGTGAGGAGTAGCTAAGGTCTTTGGGCTTCTCTAGTTTGGAGAAAAGGAGGCTGAGGGGCGACCTCATTGCTCCCTGCAGCTTCCTGAGGAGGGGAGGTGGAGAGGGAGGTGCTGAGCTCTTCTCCCTGGGATCCTGCAACAGGATGTGTGGGAATGGTTCAAAGCTGCACCAGGGGAGGTTTAGATTGGACATTAGGAAGTATTTCTTTACCGAGAAGGTCGTCAAACACTGGAACAGTCTTTCTAGAGTAGTGGTCCATGACCGAAGCCTGTCAGTGTTGTAAGAGGCATTTGGACAGTGCTCTTAACAACATTCTTTAACTTTTGGTCAGCCCTGAATTGGTCAGCCAGTTGGATTAGATGATCCTTGCAGGTCCGTTCCAACTCAGATATTTCATTCCATTCCATTCCATTCCATTCCATTCCATTCCATTCCATTCCATTCCATTTCTTCTGGAGCCATACTGGTTGCTTTTTGCAATGTGTATAATTGTGGCAGATGGAAATACCAGTCAATAATTGAGGATTTTGTCATTCAAATACCAAAATTCTTAATTCTCATTCATATTTATCCATGCAAATTCCCTTGGAATTTAATTAGAGAATGACTGAGAAAAGCCAAGGAGTCTTTTATTCTTTTTAAGGAACTGTTTGGTTCCTGCAAGGTGTCTCTCCCAAGCTGGCTAACTTAATAGGTATGTGGGATTTAGCAGCACTGAGACTTCAGTCATGCTGAAACACATGTTCATTTATATAATCTTTGCTGTGCAACAATTAAAAATCTGCTGCACATTTATGAAGGTTTTGAATACACTTATTTTATAGTTAGGCATTGTTATTCTTAATTACAGAAATAAACAGAAATTATTATAGGCAATTAATTATAATGAAGAGTTTAGAATGTCCAGTATTAGAAAGAATTACATTTTGTCATTAAGTAGTGCTATCATCTCTTCTTACCTTTACATATTTCTGTTCTGTGAAAAGTATTTGAGACCATCCAAACTGCAAAAACAAATGCAGATTAATTTATCAATACAGTGTGGCCTGGTAGCTGATACTTCTTTTACAAGTTTGTATTGGGTCTGGCTGAGATGGAGTTAATTTTCCCCATGGCAGCCCTCATAATGCTGAGCCCTCAGTGTTGTGCTTTGTATTGGTACCTAGAAAGGTGTTGATAAACACACCAGTGTTTTGGCTACTGCTGAACAGTGCTTGCACAGCATCAAGGCTGTTTCTCCAGCATTCCCCCCTCACCAGTAGGCTGGGGGTGGGCAAGATCTTGGGAGGATATATAGCCAGGACAGCTGACCCAAACTGACCAAAGGGATATTCCATACCCTATGATGTCCACTCAGCAATAAAAGCAAAGAGAAAGGAGGAAGGGAGGGAGTGATAGAGCAGCTTTGGTGGGCATCTGGTATCCAGCCAAGATCGACCCACCACAGAGTTAAAGAAACAGGCCTGGAAGTCTCATTCAAAGAAGACTAAGCCTGGGTCTCTCCCTTTGGTCCCTCACTGACCATGAAGATGTGGCCAAAACACTCAAGTGAGCTGTTATCATCATTTTAGAACATGGCAATTCCCTAGTTTGTAGGTTCATGTTAAATCTAATTACCAAAAAGTTGTATTTGTCTTTCTTTAAAGACAAATACAATTAATTTTTAATGAGCAGCCTCTAATAGGTACCTACAGTGCTGGTGTTTTGTGTTGGTATTTTGTATGAATATGTGTCATGGTCCTCATTTTGAAAAGGTATGTGTAACAGAACACTTTTTTCTAGCAGTCAGTTAATTCTAAGACTCCCCAGTAACATTCTCTTTCACTTATTTCCCTCTGTCTCATGGTACTGATTTTAAGAGTTGGCACTTAAATCATGGGATTCATGAAGGATGTATTTTAAATACTGGGGAAGTTTGAACAAGGGATGCAAAAGGTCTGGACAATCCTTTGAATACTCAGGAAGGAAATGCCAGTGAAGGTTAATTCAAATCTAAGCCAAGCTTCTCCTGGATAGACTAAATTGAGCTGGAGGCTTTGTGCAAGTCTGAGTTGCTAAATTTTAATCAAGCCAGATCCCTCAGAAGAAGGCTGAATAAATTATAAGCATAAAAGGAAACTAACAGGGAGGTGCTGAACTTCTCAGAACCACTTAACAAAGGCAGACTTTAATATTATTTTAAATTAGGGAATCACCTTGTACAAACTAGTTCATTTTGTATAAACTGCCTTGCACTTTTTTTTTTTTAGATTAATAGTTGTATAAACTGTCCTGGTTTCAGCTGGGATGTAGTTAACTGTCTTCCTAGTAGCTGGTACAGTGCTATGTTTTGAGTTCAGTATGTGAAGAATGTTGATAACACTGATGTTTTCAGTTGTTGCTCAGTAGTGTTTAGACTAGAGTCAAGGATTTTTCAGCTTCTCATGCCCAGCCAGGGCACCTGACCCAAACTGGCCAACAGTGTATTCCATACCATGGGACGTCCCATCTAGTTTAGGAACTGGGAAGTGGGGGGGGCAGGGGATCACCGCTCAGGGACTGGCTGGGTGTTGGTCGGCAGGTGGTGAGCAATTGCCCTGCACATCATTTGTACATGTCAATCCTTTCATTATTGCTGTTGTCATTTTATTAGTGTTATCATTATCATTATTAGTCTCTTCTTTTCTGTTCTATTAAATCGTTCTTATCTCAACCCAGGAGTTTTACTTCTTTTCCTGATTTTCTCCCCCATCCCACTGGATGGGGGGGGAGTGAGTGAGCGGCTGCGTGGTGCTTAGTTGCTGGCTGGGGGTAAACCACGACATAAACTTAAATGGACAACTCTTTCCTCAGTCTCTGGTACCTCTAGATTTGCATCAAACATGATGGATGCAAATTTTTTTTTTTTTTTCTTCAGAAAAAGAATTCTTGAGAGAAGCTGTAGACAAATGCTGTTCATCTGAAATGTTAGAAATTTGCCAAAATATAGCCCTAATCCTAAAGAGTTTGAGATTTGTATTTGTGTTCAGGCAGAGAAACTGAGCTCCTTGTAGGGGAGGAAGGCAGTATTTCTTTGCAGACATGTCCATCTGATTATTTTCCCAACTGGTGGTATGACTTGCTTGTTACCTGGAAGAAAGAGTAATGGGATTGGAAAGGCATGGACGTGGTTAAGTATCTTTGTAAAAATTGAAGTCCCCTGACATTTCCTGAAGAAACATGTGATAGTATAAAGTAAATTAAAACAGAGGCCAACTTGGATAAATGTCTGACAGGCATGGTTTGGTGGTTCTTCTTAATGAGGAGTGACACTTCTTTCTTTTCTTTCTTCTATGCAATTCATCAGGGCAAACCAGCCCACAGATCTTTGCAATAACGTACAAAAAAATTTCTAACCCCAAAGACTGTGTCAATTCAAACTGCACTTGTACAAGCAAAGTGGCAATCTATTGTACTTCTTTAGAGAGTTCATTTTTGGTGTCAGTTATAGCATCATAATGTGCATTGTATTATTGTTCTACTTAGTGAATTGCTGATGTGTATAATGATGCACCTGTTAGTCAAGAAATCCCTCAGAAGCCAAACGGTGCTATAAAATTGCCATACTCGCACACAGCTAGAACTGTCAGGATGTTTCCTCTGCATTATGCAATATTTTCTGTTTTATGGCCATTAAAGGCAATAATAAAACAGCTGTCGCTGAGTGGTATGCTGTCAAATATCAGTGAAAAGCATTGAGATGATGATAGCAATGTGATGCACAGCGCAATAGCTAAGGATGGGTCAGTGTTTTTATTATGAACCCTGTTTTTTTTTTTTTTTTTCCTGTGTGTATATCTCTTTGCCCTAGGCAGGAACTTGCCAGACAGCAGATAAGCCCTGGAGCAATGACCAACTTCTGTGCTTGCAAAATTTTCAATAAAGCTAACTGTATATCTTCATTTAGTTTCTGGAAATAAAGTTTTTTGACAGACTGCCATTGAATTTTGCAACTTTGTGGGTCTACCACTGGTGCTGACAAGTCTTCTGACTTCTTTGTCTCTCTGATGGTTCAACTGGACTGCCTTTATTACCATAGAGAAGAGGTGAAGGGTAGGGTAGAAAGATATTCAGTATATCTTTAGTCACAACGTCATAAAGAATTTTTTTAATATGTGTTTGTTGCATTTTGATCACACCTTTCTTGGGGATCCCAGGAGTGCTCTGAATACTAGGGAGCCTTTGCCCACATTCCTGTAGCGTCTCTCCTGGTCATCTGAGTTTGAGATGAGGCTGCCTGCAGCAATAAGGAACCGCTCAGTACCTCTGCCAGCTTTCTGGGTCTGGAAGCTTTTTCACTGAAAGGGCAGAGAGGATAGATGATCATCTGAGACTCATTCACCGCACAAGTCCCTGTATCATGGAGGGTGTGCTTCAAGCACTGGAGGTGTGAAAGACTGGTTCCACAGATGGCTCAGGAACACTCCTATGGAGAAGAAATGTCAGCGGGAATTATCATGACCTTGAATGCCATTTTATGGAGCCATGTAGTGTTTATCACCAAAATAATTTGAGGATGACAAATATTGTTTTAATATAACCCAAAGAGATAGGAAAGTATTATTTCTTCACATGACTACTGGTAGTAACATTTTTTCGTGTAACACATACATACAAAAGCTGCTGCCCTTCAGAAATGTCTTAATGCTTTCTCCTACTGTTACAGATATGTCATACAGATATATAGTTCATCACAAAAGATTGATGAGAGTCAATAATTGCACCCAATTATGCTAAGTTCCACTTCAGTGCTGTGGAACAGGATCATAACCTCTCTGTTTAGATCACAAGTCAGCAACCTGGTTAGTGTATGATCACTTCTTAAGACAAGGAGCAGACTGTAACTGGACTAAGACCAGAAAGCACAGATGAACAAGTTATTAAATACTTTTTGATATAATTTGACTTTCATTTGTTTGAAAAGAATAAACCAGAGAGGAAGGAACTGAACTAAGTCTTAGACATGAAAGCCCACTGCAGAGATTTTTTTCTAGCTAAACAAAACCAAGGGCTGTTACCATAACTGTTTCAGTTGGCTTCAGATTATAAAAATAAGGTGTCTGAAATTCACAAGAACCTGACTATGAAAGGCACCAGAATAGCATGATCTTTGAATGCAATTCAGTGACAAAAATTATCAGTTAAGTTGTTGAAAAAGGGTAACTTAAACTCTCGTTCAGAAATCATATTTCTTCCAAACCCAAACTTTTCCCTATTTCTTAGGGAATAAACTGCATCTGTTTTCTATAAGCTATCTCCCAACCTCGATGATTTAGCATTTGTGTTCTTGGAAGGCAAGTAGGAACAAATCTGTGGGCTTGTGAAGCCAGAGACTCTTCATTTAACAAAATTGTAGAACAACAGAGTAAAGAGTCATGAAGCGTTAGCTCAGGGAATAGTTCTCAGAAATATATGGCTTACAATAACTCAGAATCCCAAATCTCTGAAAACTGCAAATTAGTCTAAGATCTTTTTCTTCTATTTGTAGCCTTCCATAGCCCATACCCCTATTTTCCTACTTTCCTTCTCTCTACCCCTGCAAGTGAATTTGTTAGACTCAATAGTATTTGTGAGAAAATTTCCTTAGCTAATTTTGTATCAAAGCTGCAATGTACTCTGTAAATTGGTTTTACAGTCTTTATAACACCACTGGCTACTCAGCATGAGGGTATTTGTATTTCTGATAAAATAAAATAATACATCTAGAAAGATATTTGCTGGTAGGAACAGCATAGTGTGGTGGGTAATAGAAACCTTGAATCTCATTTTGGCTTTCTTGGTGTGTCTAAAGTGGATATATCCTAAATTCTCTATTCAGTTATTCAGTTATTATTATGTGCATTTTAAATATATGCATTGCTATGAGTACTAAATAAATAGAAGAGAGAGAACAATTTCTTATTCCACAAAGAAGAGGAAAAGTTTTTCCTTTCTTTGCTTCCAAATAACTTTCTTTGATTTAAACTATTTAAGAGGACTCTCAGCTAAATCTTAAGTTCCAGTCCATGTGTCAGGACAATTATGATTATTTCTGTTTAATATAATTTATTTTAATTAATTAATTTAAATTTATCAATATTTTTTGAAATGCAGGCTACATCACCGGATCAGCAGCCGTGATTCCCATCTTGAAATCAAAGAGTCTAAATATTCTGTATACTGACTTACACTCAAACTGCAGTCAAACTTTTTTTTTTTTTTTTTTTTTGATGCTGCCTTTTGAAAGGACTGGATCATCCTGGTCTTGCTGTTTAGTGAATGGGACATTCAGTTTGAACAAAGAGGTAACTTTGGATCCTTTTATACTGCAGAGCACATCAATCCCAGTCTCCCCCTGTCTGGTTATGAGCTCAGACTGCTGTTGTATGGTCACTGTTGCTGCCATTTTAAAGAAAAGAGAGAACCCTCTCCAGCTAACAGGAGTCCAAGCCCTGGACCCTGAAGGAGGGGGACGTATACATTTTCTGGAGGTGGTCAGAAGGATGGATATGTCTTCTGACAGAGGTTCTCTCAGTCCATCATGTGGTCTACTTTGTATCCTGTTTGAGATATCAGTGTTTTCCTATTTATAGTGCAAAGTTTGTGAGTATGTAAGTCAGCATTCTGGCAGAGCCTGTGTACTTATGACTTTGGTTGAGAGCTAGGGTACAGTAACCAGAAGCAATAAATGGGGATCCATCTGGTAAGGACTAAATTTTCAAAAGGGCCCTAGCTTTACAGTATGGCCTGCAATAGGAAAATAAGCTTCATTTTGGGATTAAAGCTACTTTTTTTTCCCCCTAATATTTCAAGATATTTTTTTCCTATTAAATCTTTTTTTCTATAGGTTGTTGATGCATATGATTGTTTGTTCTGCTGGAACCTGTTAGAAACTTGTTTCTTTTTTTCATATTTCAGAACAAAAGACCTGTCGTGGTTTAACCCCAGCCAGCAACTAAGCACCATGCAGCCACTCACTTCATCTCCCAACCACCCAGTGGGATGGGGGAGAGAATAGGAAGGAAAAAGGTAAAGCTCGGGGGTTGAGATAAGAACAGTTTAACAGCACAGAAAGGAAGAAAATAATAATGATAATAGTAATAATAATAAAATGACAATAATAATAAAAGGATTGGAATATACAAAACAAGCGAAGCACAATGCAAATGCTCACCACTTGCCAACTGATGCCCAGTTAGTCCCCAAGCAGCAATCCACCCCTCCTGGCCAACTCCCTCCAGTTTATATACTGGACTGACATCACACGGTATGGAATACCCCATTGGCCACTTTGGGTCAGCTGCCCTGGCTGTGTCTCCTCCCAACTTCTTGTGCCCCTCCAGCCTTCTTGCTGGCTGGGCATCAGAAGCTGAAAAATCCTTGACTTGATATAAACACTACTTAGCAACAACTGAAAACATCAGTGTGTTATCAGCTTTCTTCTCATACTAAATCCAAGGCATAACATTATACCAGCTACTAGAAAGGAAATTAACCCTATCTCAGCTGAAACCAGGACACCACCCACCCCTTATTCTATACCATTTACATCATGCTCAAGTCCAACACTTTCCCATACATCCCAATTAATCACCATCACCTTCTGTTACGGATGCACGTACACTCAAATCCAACAGGTGTTAAAGCTCAGATTTATTCTTCAGTAGAAAAGTTAGTTAGAACTCCAGTAACAGTAGTGAACTACAGGCTCAATGATGTAAGGGGAATTAGTACTACACAGCTGACTTAAGAATCCTTGAGATTCAAAAGTAATGACTCAAAATGTGCATATCACCCACCTAAAAGATGAGGGCTCTCTCCCTTGAGGAGTTACCTTGGGTGGTGCCCTGACCCAAGGGGGAGTCCCCAAATGCAGACCTGCTGCTCCAAGGAGGACTGATTCCCACATGTCCTCCAGTGGGACCCCATTTATACCCTTGTCGAATCTGATCTGTGGTCATTTAATCCCTATTGGCCAAGAAGGTCACCTCAGTGTACCTGGCACGTCTTGATTGGCCAGTTCAAATTTCAACCTGCAGCCTCTGGGGTTTAGTTTTTTTTTTCTTCCCCTTCTCCCTGCCTGGAGAAGTTTTGTTTCCAGCTGGGGGGGTGTGGGGATGGGGGGGAGTGTACTGCCCCACTTTCCCTGACCTTTGATATCTATACACAGGTATCATTCCCTTAGTCTATGGGCTATCCCTATAAAATGTCTGCTGAGTTCATTTAGCCCATGACTTTGGGCTCCATCTGGCATAACAGTCTTTCTGGGCAGGAAGGATGCTGTGAAGTCCGCTCAGTCAGCAGAGCAGGATCGGGCTTCAGTGCGGTTCAGTGAGCAGGTGACATTGGGCACAGCAGGAGGATGGTGCGTAGTGTTGGATTGTTGCATGCTGAAGTCACTTGTGGTTCCACCACTATTGAGCTTTGCTTGTTTTTATCAAAGTTTATTCTTCATTATTCTAAGTGATTCTTACTGTAATACGATTGATATAGCATATAAAACAATTCTAGTAATGATGACATACAGTAGCAGGGTTATATAGCAATTAACATTGTACAAGTCAATTCATTGGCTATTCTCACCTAAAATCAAATCCCCTTTAGACGCACATCAGACTTCCCCATCCTTCCGCATCACCCACCAAGTGCACCCAGGTCCTTGAGTAAAAGCAATCCCTTGGATGTGTTTGCCTTTGCCTGAGACAGAAGTAACCCAGGCTGTCTTCCCTGGCATATTTTTAATGTGCACTACAGGGACTTCATCCCCTTCTACAGCACGTAAAAGTTCTGATTGGCAGGGCCAGTCAGATTGGTAGATCCTCTGGTGTTGACTAACCAGGGGGCTTTTGTTAAATGCGTATCCTGAAATTTGAAGGTTCCACCCCTCATTGCTCTCAATGTCGTCTTTAACAGTCCATCATATCGTTTGATTTTCCTGGAGGCTGGTGCATGATAGGGGATATGATATACCCACTCAATGCCATGCTCTTTGGCCCAGGTTGTTTCAGAAATGAGTCCCGTTGTCCGACTCAGTTCTTTCTGGGGTGCCATGTCACCATAAGACTTGCTTTTCAAGGCCCAGGATAGTGTTCTGGGCAGTGGCGTGGGGCACAGGATATGTTTCCAGCCATCCGGTGGTTGCTTCCACCATTGTAAGCACATGGACTTGCCTTGGCAGGTTTGTGGGAGTGTGATATAGTCAATCTGCCAGGCCTCCCCATATTTATATTTCAGCCATCGTCCTCCATACCACAGAGACTTTAACTGTTTGGCTTGCATGACTACAGAACATTTCACATTCACGGATAATCTGTGCGATAGTGTCTGTGGTCAAGTCCACCCCTTGGTCATGAGCCCATCTATATGTTGCATCTCTTCCCTGATGGCCTGAGGTGTCATGGGCCCACAGAGCTATAAATAATTGACCCTTATGTTGCCAGTCCAGATCCACTTCAATCTTAGCAGCCTTATCCATGTGCTGGTTGTTTTGATGTCCTTCAGTGGCCCAACTCTTGGGTACATGAGCATCTATGGGACATACTTTTACAACCATATTCTCTAGCCAGGATGCAATATCTTGCCACAGTGCAGCAGCCCAGATGGGTTTACCTCTGTGCTGCCAGTTGCTCTGCTTCTATTGCTGTAACCACCCCCATAGGGCATTTGCCACCACCCCTGAGTCAGTATAGAGATAGAGCAGTGGCCACTTTTCTCATTCAGCAATATCTAAAGCTAGCTGGATGGCTTTTGCCTCTGCAAACTGACTCGATTCACCTTCTCCTTCAGCAGTTTCTGCAACTTGTCGTATAGGACTCCACACAGCAGCCTTCCACCTCTGATGCTTTCCTACAAAGTGACAGGACCCATCAGTAAACAGGGCATATTGCCTCTCATTCTCTGGCAGTTTTTTATACAGTGGGGCCTCTTCAGCATACATCACCTCCTTCTCTGGTGATATACCAAAATCTTTGCCTTCTGGCCAGTCCATGAGCACTTCCAAAATTCCTGGGCAATAGGTTTCCTATTCGAGTTTGTTGTGTGATCAGCACAACCCATTTACTCCACATAGCATCAGTTGCATGATGTGTAGAGGGAACCTTCTCTTTGAACATCCAGCCCAGCACCAGCAGTCAGGGTGCTAATAGGAGCTGTGTTTCAGTACCAGTTTGAACTCCTTCATGTGCTGCAAATATCTCTTTCTTAGTTGGAGTATAGTGAGCTTCAGATCCTCGATATCCCTGACTCCAAGACCCCAGGGGTCAACCTCAACTCTCCCCGGGTGCTTTCTGCCAGAGACTCCAGGTAGGGCTGTCCTCCCCCTCTGTGATATAGAGCACATTTTCAACATCTTGCCCTGCCTGGACTGGCCCAAGGGCTACTGCATGAACAATCTCCAGTTTAATTTGTTCAAAGGCTTGTTGTTGCTCAGAGCCCCATTTAAAATCTTTCTTCTTTCACCCACTTGGTAGAGAGGGTTTACAATCAGCCTGTAATTTGGAATATGCATTCTCCAAAAACCCGCAATGCCTAGGAAAGCCTGTGTTTCCTTTTCACTACTCGGTGGAGACATAGCTGCTATTTTGTTGATCACATCCATTGGGATCTGACAATGTCCATCTTGACATTTTAATCCTAAAAACTGGATGTCCTGTGCAGGTCCCTTGACCTTACTTTGATTGACTGCAAAACCAGCTTTCAGAAGTATTTGGATTATTTTCTTCCTTTTCTCAAAAACTTCTGCTGTGTTGCCCCGTATGATGATGTCATCAATGTACTGAGGTGTTCTGGAGCCTCACCCTTTTCCAGTGCAGTCTGGATTAGTCCATGGCAAATGGTGGGGCTGTGTTTCCACCCCTGGGGCAGTTGATTCCAGGTGTACCGGACGCCCCTCCAAGTGAAAGCAAACTGCAGCCAGCACTCTGCTGCCAAAGGGATTGAGAAAAACACATTAGTGATACCAGTTGTGGTGTACCACCTGGCTGCCTTTGACTCCAATTCATATTGAAGTTCTAGCCTGCCTAGCAAGGCAGCACTCAGCGGTGGCGTGACTTCATTCAGGCCACGATAGTCAACTGCTAGTCTCCACTCTCCATTAGACTGTCGCACTGGCCATATGGGACTGTTAAAGGGTGAGCGAGTTTTGCTGATCGCTCCTTGGCTCTCCAGTCGATGAATCAGCTTGTGGATGGGAATCAGGGAGTCTTGGTTCATGCAATATTGCCACTGGTACACTGTTGTGGTAGTGATTGGCACTTGTTCTTTGACCCTCAGCAACCCCACAACTGAAGAGTCCTCAGAGAGACCAGGCAGGGCAGACAGCTGTTCAATCTCCTCCATCTCCAAGGCAGCTAAACCAAAAGCGCATCTATACCCCTTTGGGTCCTTAAAATACTCTCTCCTGAGACAGTCTATGCCAAAGATGCACGGAGCCTCTGGGCCAGTCACAATGGGGCATTTCTGCCACTCATTCCCAGTTAGACTCACTTCAGCCTCCAATACAGTTGGCTGTGGGACCCCCCCATCACACCAGAAATACAGATGGGTTCTGCCCCTTTATAACTTGATGGCATTAGGGTACACTGTGCACTGGTGTCTCCCAGAGCCTTATACTCCTGTGGGTCTGATGTGTCAGGCCATCAAATCCACACAGCCCAATAAATCCAGTTGTCCCTTTCCTCCACCTGGCTGGAAGCAGGGCTCCTCTAATCCTGGTCAGAATATTTGTTACTGACTTCTTGTAAAAATGACCTAGAAGTCCCTTCAAGAAGATCAGAAGCAAGATCAGCCCTTCTACTCTTCCTGGAAACAAGAATTCCCTTTTGTGGTTGGTTTTCCTCACAACTCATGTACCTGTGCATCTAGGGTCCAGGTAGGTTTTCCATCCCACTTCCTCATGTCCTCTCCATGGTCACACAGGTAAAACCACAGTGTATCCCATGGTGTGTACTCTCTATATTCTCTCTCTTGAGCAGAGGAACACTCACTCCTAATAGCTGAGATGCTGAGAGTCTGTACAGGTGGTGAGTAGGACTTTTCAATCAGTTCAATCAGTTTTTTTGACTTTTTGGACGGTTTTTCCACAGCCAAGATGCAAGCTTGTAGGGATAGGGATTTTCTTCATATTGCCAGAGCTGGCAAGCCATTTTGTCTACTGTCGGTCCCTCTTTGTCTTTCCATGTTAGTACAGCCAATGGGTTGGCATATGGTGATCGTGCATTCCTTTTCATCCTATAGTGAAATATTTGTTACTGAAAAAACTGTTTTCTGAATTAGTGGATACTGTTCAATTCCACATACTGTGTTCACTGAGAATTAAACTCTTGCTTGGAAATGTAATGAATATCCTATGATTTCTAGAAACAAAAAGGGGAAAAATTAATAAAATAAATAGTGAATGATTTAACTATTTTATATGACTTGCTAAGCTACGCTCACCACATGCCATAACAATAGGACAGCAACAACTGAGCTGATGCCAGCAATGTGGGCAGAAAGCAAACCTGAACTTCCTTTTAACCCTGCAATGTAGACCTAACTTCAGAGGCTGAGACAACATCCAGTCCATCTCCCAGCTTCCCTATGTTCACCACCTAGAAGATCTAAGGACTGGAGGATCAGGAGACTACAAAAAATATCTACCTGCAGAAGCTGTATTGCTCTCACCTGCAGAAGCTATATAACTCTCTCTGTTTAGGGTATGATACAAGCATGGTGAAATATAGAGGCACAGGAAAGGCTGAAATCAGCTAACAGTACCGCTATGCCTGGTAAATGGTATCTCATCACAACCCCTTGAAATGGTATAAATGGACTATTCTTTACAGCAGGAAGTATGGTTTCAGCCTAGGGAAGTGCTGCCCACTGCGCACATTTGATATTTGCATCTCTAACAGAATTAGACACACTTTGGCAGGGTCTAGTCTGTGAGCTGTTGCTAAATGGAAACTTTACAAGCTGAAACTACCCCACTGGTTACTGAGGAATCAGGATGCTCCTTATCAGTTGAGGCAAGATAAATGGAGTCTTTGCACCTGTGTGACAAAAAGTGGTGGTGTCTAAAAGGAAAGCAGAAAAATGGACCCCAAAATACGTTTTGCTGTTCCACCTGTAGTCATTTAGCACCCTCTGAAATAAATTTTCTGAGCATGCAGGATATATACATTCTAACTAAATCAGATAGGAGAAATGGTGAAATTAAGAGAATATCAGCTCTTTATTAGAGGAACAACATGCCATTGCAGAGAAAGTATAAACCGCAAGTACTGAGGCTGTCAATCCATGCCAAGACAAGTTTTTTTTTAAATACTGAAAGGAATCATAAGACATTTTTTAAATGCCTTATACTATTTACAACAGTATCAGGATTTTCATTCCTTCTGGTCTTGCATGTGCTTTATACTTGTCCTTGAGTTAGAAACAGTGTGTGGTTACACCTCCACAGGGCCAGAGCAGCGATAGAGTTGTGATTCTTAAATGCGAGGTTTGATAACATCTTTGTCAGCGACATGGACAGTGGGATTGAGTGAATCCTGTCCCATCCCACTTGGTAGGCTTGAGCAACGTGATCTTTTAGATAGACTGTTGCCACACACAGGACTCACAACAATGACTCGAGAGGGACAGGGAAAATTGGTGAATCCCAGGGCAAGAGTCACAACAATGGCTCCTAAGTGCTTGAAATACGTTTTATTGAACATTGACTTTTAACACAAGTGTGGCTAAATTTGGCGTAGCAGATGTTTCAAATAAATCTTGACACCTAACAGCCATAGCAAAGTTCTTGAGGGGGAGGGGTGTGTGTGTGTGGCTGATGCCCCATTATCCCATTTAACTCGTTTACACAACTGCTGTGGTAAGGGCTCGTGGTAAAACTCTGAACCTGCGACAAAATGTCTGAAGTGCAACTGCTAGAAAACTTCCCGGAAAGACGGTTGCCAGAAAGCCTTTTCGAGGCATAACCACTGGAAAGCCTCCCAGAAACAGTTCACTACCCCAGTTCCACAGGACACGTCCTGTTCTGGCTGCTTGCGGCTACCTGTTTGGTTGTTTGACACAAAATGGTTGCCAGTCTCTCGGTCTCTCACACACTCTCAGCACGTTTGCTGATGACACCAAGCTGTGTGGTATGGTTGACACGCTGGAGGGAAGGGATGCCATCCAGAGGGACCTTGGCAGGCTTGAGAGGTGGGCCCATGCAAACGTCATAAAGTTCAATAAGGCCAAGTGCAAGATCCTGCACATGGATCGGGGCAATCTCTAGCACAAATACAGGCTAGACAGAGAATGGATTGAGAGCAGCCCTGAGGAGAAGGACTTGGGGGTATTAGTGGATGAAAAACTGAACATGAACCGGCAATGTGTGCTCGCAGCCCAGAAAGCCAACCGTATCCTGGGCTGCATCAAAAGAAGTGTGACCAGCAGGTCGAGGCAGGTGATTCTCCTCCTCTACTCTGGAGAGACCCCACCTGCAGTACTGTGTCCAGCTGTGGGGTCCCTAACATAAGAAGGACATGGACCTGTTGGAGCAGGTCCAGAGGAGGGCCACAAAGATGATCAGATGGCTGGAGCATGTCTGCTATGAAGAAAGGCTGAGAGAGTTAGGGTTGTTCAGCCTGGAGAAGAGAAGGCTCTGGGGACACCTTATAGCAGCCTTCCAGTACCTAAAGAGGGCCTACAAGAAAGCTGGAGAGGGACTTTTTACAAGGGCATGTAGCGATAGGACAAGGGGTAATGGCTTTAATCTGAAAGAGGGTAGATTTAGATTAGATGTAAGGAAGAAGTTTTTCACTGTGAGGGTGGTGAGGCACTGGAACAAGTTGCCCAGAGAGGCTGTGGATGCCCCATCCCTGGCAGTGTTCAAGGCCAGGTTGGATGGGGCTTTGGGCAACCTGGTCTAGTGGAAGGTGTCCCTGCCCATGGCAGGGGGTTGGAACTAGATGGTCTACAAGGTCCCTTCCAACCCAAACCATTCTGTGATTCTATGATTTATGTTGGTGATTTTCAGATGTTAGTTAGTTTTATGATATCCAGTTTAGGAACCTAGAAGTTAATTAGAAAAAACATTTTGATGAACTATTCTTAGTAATATAATCGTGGTGTGAGAATTATAATGTGATGTCCAAAGTCTCATCTCTGGTTATACAGTGAGTCAGACTGTTAGGGTGAGCGATCTCCAAAGCTATCGTAATAGATGAGGTTATTACATACTGGAGCCGAGTGAATCATGTGGTATTTAATTTAAAATCTGAACTGTCACTTTATTTTTATTTTATATAAACTTTACTGTGATTTCACTAAGCCTTGTAGAAAGTTTTTGCAAACTTGATAATGTTTGCATTATTTTACATTAGCTTTACAACAGCTTAAAGCAAGGACTAGGTGCATCATAGTTTTCTAGAGAATTATCAGTTTACTGGTTTACTTGCTGCTAGGTGAACTAGATCATGGCTCTTGATACAGTCATATTCTTGTTGATTCCCAATCTTTTCTAAGGAGGAGTGGTTCAGCTGATTGATATTATTTGATACTACTATTATAAGTACCCAGACATATCAACAGAAAATAGATCTGTTGCTTTGGTATGAAGGCAGATATAATGCCCAATAAGAGAAGGCTTAAAGCCAGGTACCAGGTCAAAAGTGTACTGTTTACTCTCAGGACAAGGTTGATAAGTGATTCAGCTGTTAAATGCCAGGGGAAGATGACTTCTGTGCATTGCCTCAGCTTTGTGGCAGGGCCATGTGGCTTGTATCAAGCAGATGAGATAATGTAGGGTCCTTCCTGGAAGAACGGTGATGTTACTGCAAAACCAACCTGAGCCAGGCTTGTGGTTGCTCCGAGAGCTGACAATCTCTGGCCATTGCCAGCTGAGTGTCATTTCCCTGTAGATCTCTCAGCTTGAATAAACAAGAAAACCAAAGGCTGGAGGGTAAGCTCTATTCAAAACAGTTGAAATGACAGATGCAGTCAAAAGCAGAATGAGGAAATGAATGCATGATTTGCTCTATTCTGTTTCCATGCTGATTATATGTTTGATCTGCCTTTTCCAATTTTGAACTTCCAAAGCAATTTATTACTTTCTTTGTGTTTTAAATTTGCTCACACCTTTACCTTTTCTAGTTGCAGATCAAAAAACTGAAATGGTGATTGGAAGATTACAGACTCATCACAAGTTCCCATTAACCACCAGAAGCTTAGTCTTGATAACACTTGTTTAAGCAAAATTTATGTGCAAGTTTTATTTCTTACATAGAGAACTCCTCCTTGGTCATTTAAGAATGATGTTAGGGAAAGACTTATAAAACCAACTTACTGACCTTCTGTAAGCTATGGTGTTAGGAAATACACCATAGACCTTTGTGAACAGGCATTCTACTGGTACTTGGAGTTGTGTAGCATTTTGAAAGCTATTGTTGACAAGACCCGATACATTCATCTCCTAAGTGCTTTCATGAGTTAAGTGACTCCCTGTTATTGCTCATAGCAAAACACAGATGCCAAAGAGGAATGTTTTCTTTTGAAGAAATCATTCAGTGCAGAGTGTCTACAGTTTGTATACAATAAAAAATGCTTACCCTGTAGGCATCTCCAGAGTTAGTAAGTTAAGATTAAGACCTGCATTTGCTTTGTACGATGATCCCAGCAAAAAAAAACAATGTCAGTGTCGTGGTTTAACCCCAGCCGATAGCTAAGCACCGTGCAGCCACTCACTCACTCCCCCCGCCAGTGGGCTGGGAGAGACAATCAGGAAAAAAAAAAAGTAAAACTCGTGGGCTGAGATAAGAACAGTTTAGAACAAAAAGGAAGAAACTAGTAATGGTAATAACAATAATAAAATGACAATAATAATAAAAGGATCAGAATATACAAAACAAGTGATGCACAATGCAATTGCTCACCACCTGCCGACTGGTGCCCACCCAGTTAGTTCCTGAGCCCCCATCCCTGGCCAACTCCCCCCAGTTTATATACTGGGCATGATGTCACAGGGTATGGAACACCACTTTGGCCACTTTGGGTCAGCTGTCCTGGCTGTGTCCCCTCCCAACTTCTTGTGCCCCTCCAGCCTTCTTGCTGGCTGGACAAGAGAAGCTGAAAAATCCTTGGCTTAGTCTAAACACTGCTTAGCAACCACTGAAAACATCAGTGTGTTATCAACATCCTTTTCATACTGAACCCAAAACATAACATTATACCATCTACTAGAAAGAAAATTAACTCTATCCCAGCTGAAACCAGGACAGTGAGCAAGATGTATAGAGCAGAATTAGTATATTAATATTAAGACCTGCATTTGCTTTATACAATAATCCTAGCAAAAAACCAATGTGATCAAGATGTATAGAGCAGTAGATGTTTAGCTTACGCAAAATGAGCTGATGAAAGAAGACATGCCCAGTATCTCCATTATGTACAAATGTAAACAAGTGGAAATGTGTGCAGTGTCCTTATGCTCTCAATACTGAGCTACAGAAGGTCTAATGTAACTTTTTTTCTTCTATATGAGCTCTGCAAAATTTTGCTGTTCTATTTGACTTCTTAAATATTTCTGAACAGAGATGGTATGGCACCTTTCAAAAGGTGTTCGATGAAACTGAGCCCAACCTCTGGTTATGGTTGTGCCTTGAGGTTTTTTTGTGTAGCCAGCTGTCTTCTGCACGGAAGCCTCAGTATTAAACGGGAGGAAGCTAGGGGAAAGGAGAGAGGCTCAAAGGCCCCTGTGTGTCATTGTGATGTAACATGTTCAACTCACATTCAGTATCAGGAAGTAGGGATTAGTTCTGAGTGTAAGGCTAGATGTCATCAGGATGTAGCCTGGAAATCATGAAGAACTACAATTAGGAAATGATATGAGGGAGAAGCGTTGGAGTCTGAGATCCTTTTCACTTTCCGTCTTATTTTTAGGGGGATTACTTAAATCACAAGTCTGAGATAGTTTTTGCACTCTCATAAGCACTGAATCCAGGAGAGATCCTATTGTGTCTGCTCAGTGCCCATGTTGGAACGTTGGCTAAATATGCAGCTTCAGATCTGGGTTTTTAAAAGCAGAGATTAATTATCCAGATTTTTAAAGCCAGTAAGTTAGTTTCTGATTACTAAAACTAGTGATAAGCCAAAAGTTTCAGAACTTGAATCCATTTAGATGATACTTAAAAACACACCCAATAAATATAGTAAAGATGAGCTTAGCATTTTCCCAAGAAAAACGTGATAAAATATTGAGCATAACTCACATGGCTAAACCTCACAGGTTAAAATACTGACAAAATCCATCGGTAATTACTTTGATAATGGTTTGTTTATCATGCCGTAAAGACAGTGTCTAGTCTTTAAAATTACAGTGCATATACTGAGTACTCACTGCATTTTATTCCATTCCTGAAACCATTTTCTGCTTGCTGACTGCTAGCTTCATGATTCTGATTTCTCTCTAGGAGTTGCACACCACTTTTACTATACTGACAAAAGCAAAGTTTTCATAATTTCTTCTTAGCAGGTTCAGGTTCTGGTATGGCGTATGCAACATTAGAGGTATGCCTGTATTAAGTAGGAAATTTTTCCCTTCCTTGTGCTCATAACTGATACATTAGTCTGTTACAAATGGAAAACTGTTCCTTATTGTTAACCTCAAATATTCAAAAAAATCATAAACTAGTAAACCTGTTAGAGTGGCTAATGAGTACAAATGCTAGCTTTGGTACTTTTTTTTAAGGAGAGATGGTCAAGAGCTCTTTTTGAGCTCTTAAAATACATATGAACCACATTTTTGAGGTTTTACATGTTGCTGAATGTGCTAAGCTATATTTTATTTCTTCAAAATGATGTCTCAAGGATTCAGCTGTAGCAGCACTATAGAGAATGTTGGAAATTTCTGTATTTTACAGTGAAATATGCATGATGCGGTTAATTTCCCTATTCTTGTGTACTTTTCTACCCAGTTCTTCTTCCTAAAGTTACAGAATGGGGTGAGAAATGGGTAATTGACATATCAGTTTATCAACAATATTTTGTTTGGAATGGGTGAGAGTTAAAATACTTGATCAGATCAATCTGGACAGTACAGTGGTAATGCTAGAGAGGGTGTCTACACAGAGAAAAGGCTTGCTTTATATATCTGGAATTTGGAGCAACGGAAAAATATCAAGGACTTAGTCAAGACAAGAAATGATGGAAGGAAAAAGGTAGGAATGGGGAAGAGAAGGACAAGTTACTGTAGTGCTAAGGTGTATATAGACTCAGGTGAACTGGGGACCATGAAGACAAACAATGATTTCTCTGTACACAGATGTTTTTTCTAAAAGCTTGGTAGGAAGAGATGAAATAGAAAATAGAGTGTCAAATTTGGGACATTTTAAATGATTTATTTTCTGCTAATACTTTATTTTAAAAGTATATTCAGAACCATTGCAAAGCCTGCTTCTAGCCTATCGATTGTGAGAACTGCCAAACAGAAGATCAGACACATAAGAAGATTTTTGGCGGAAGTATGTGTGCAGTCTGAGACCTGGCTTCCACTTATGCTATAGGTCCTACAGTGCCAATAGTCCAGCGACCGAGTTTCCTGAAAGCAGCCTAGTTAGTGGATGAGTCTTGTTCTGCTCCAGTAATATGTCTCAACATTAAAGGTAAAACTGTAAGGGTTGACATCCGTATAGTTTTATCTTTCTGCTGTTTCATGCAATTTGGTAAAGAAACTTGGCAGTTTGCTTCTCATTCTTCTTAGCTTGGCTTACTGGCTTTTATCTGTGTCAAGCAACCACAGTAGTATTTAGCTTCTGAAACTGGAAAAGGATGAGACACACATTATTTTAATAGTTGTTTGCTTGTTTTGTTTTTATGTAAATCTTTTATTCTCACTAGCACCTACAAAACCCATAGATAAGATTTATTCCCACTTAACAGTTCCCAGGTAATATCTGATCACATTTGCACAAAGTATGAGTGACAACTTTAAAAACTTTTAAAATGTACCTCAGTGAAGTACATCAGTAATATTTTTACCTTGTTTTGGCTTTGCTGCTAGCAACAAGTTAGATCAGAGTTGCTAGTGTCAAGGAGCCAGCTAGTGGGCGAATTTTTCATTTCAACATAATCTTATTCATGGTTTGTCTGCTCAAGTAAACATGGCTCTTTTTGCTCTCAGGCAACTGAAAACATTCATATAAGGTCAAATCTAGTGTAAACAAAAACCTGTATCCTAAAGCATGGAGAAAACATGCAACATTTTTTCAACATGTTTTGACCTCTTATTTTTCCTCACAGATTTCTATGCTCTAAATAAGAAAGCCTCATACTACTGTTGCTATTCCTGCTGGCAAGTGCAGTTGTTTCAAGCTCCTTTCCCTCACAGGACTTGCTGTTTATTAGAAAAGCCGGACGCAATGGAGTTCAATAGCTGCCCTTTCCTTCAGACAATTGAGCTTTCTGTGCTGACAAGTGTGCTGGGAACTCTTTGACCTCCTCTTTCACATTCCCTGTTGCACAAATAACAGAGTTGTGGCCTCCACACATAACTCAGTGGCTGACTTCACCAGTTGCTGAAGCTTCCGTTATTCCCCTCAAGCAAACCTAAAAAGCACTGTGACTTGGAATCATGGAAATCACAAATCTGATCTTCAGCTGTAAAAGCTGGCACAACTTTGCTAGGGCTGATGCCAATTTACAGCATCTGAGATTCTCAACTTGCAGGGGAGGAAAGGAATTTTGAGCTTTACAATCCATCTTAAATATAAAGATATAGTTAAGGATGAAAGCGACCATTTCATAATCTAGTTTGTCTTAGAGTAGGACTCTCACAGTAGAATTTAAATTCTACGCTGGTGGGCATACAATAAAATGCTCTGTGTTTTCCTTTCTCTTTCTTCACTTGAACAGTAGCACAGCTTTGGTGTTTGTGGTGTTGGACAGATAGAAGACTTGAAACAGATCTAGTTCGAGTTTGAGCCATATCTTGGGAAAGTATTGGTTTTTATTAATCCACACCTGTTGCACCTTCATCTCAAATGCAATTATATTTCCAGATGGAAAATACTATAACCTTGTCACTACAATATTGTAGTATTGTAGCTTTCCAGCTACTCCTGAGCTGGAAAACGTTGTTGAGGTTATATAATCTAGTATGGTTTTGCATTCTAGTGAAAATGAGAGTGTGGAATCTCTATTTTTCCCCCCAAATCCCACAGAAAAGGAACCTTGAAACAGCAAGTAGCCTGATGAGATGGGCACAAGCCTTAAGTGTAAGTAATGGCTCTCCTACTTCTTAGGTGTGCATCCTAATGACATCCTTTTAGTAGTGCAAATAATCTAAATGGATTTGAAGCCAGCAGGCAGGAGCCTTGTTCTGTAGATTGCCCAAGTTCTACCATAGGGGCCCAGCAGTATCTAATCAAATCTCTAATTCTGCATCTTTACTGTGGAATTACAACTCCATAGTGAATATATGAGTTCCATTCCATTTCTCTTTACCCGAAAACTGACATCTTCTTGCATCCGTGTTGTATTTCACACTCCACTGCAAAATGTTTCTTTGCAGGAATGCACATGTAAGTGTCTATGTGTCTTGGAGTCAGTATCATTGTAATAGTTTCTCATTTCCTCATTAAGTTGGGGCATCAGAAAATAATGCAGCTGTAACAAGATTAACAGGTCAGTTACCCCTAAGCTGCTTCCTGCATGAGATGAAAGGAAGTTGGTGTGTATACTTAGGATGGTGCATTAAACCTGAAGAAAATGCTGTGCTACGGCTGGTTTTTGCATGATGGATGATACCATAGGTAGAGATTAAACCTTGGATTACCATGGAGTCAAGTTGCTGTCTCTGGCAGCATCACAGGCACCTGGAGCTATGAATTTCATGACTACGCTGTTCTAATGTAAAAGTAACAGCAAAAAGGAGTGAACATTTGAAGCATATTGCAACCATAGCTATTACTAAGGAACTCCTCCCAGCTACATTCAGAAACTACCATTGCCCAAATGCGTCACTAGACAATGAGGCTTCACAGTGCTGGGCTGCTTCCTGCTGAAAGCAAGACTAAAATGAACAGTCAGAGGGAAAGAGAGAGTAGGTAAGAGAGAATGGCAGAGACAACGGCTAGAGCTCTTTGTTCAGTTACATGCCTGTCTAATTTCCAGTCTACTTTTTCTAGTGGCTGGCTACACCTTCAAAGTTAACCTGCAATAAGGGAGAAAAAAAATGCCTATAGAAAACTCTTAGCCTAGATATGAGTGCTGTGCAGAATTAATAATGACCATTCTGACCACAGAGAGTGGAAATTATTCTAGTAGAAAGAAGAAATAAAGCTATCCATGTCATTTTGAAAGACTGTGGTCTAGAATAACAATAAAAATGAAGAGGCTGAACACACTAATGGCTAAAAAGGAGAGGGAAAACTTCCAATAAACTGAGTTCCTTCTGATGTTTCTAATATTCAGCTCCAGTTCCAAATAATCACTAGGATTATTGGTGTATGATTCCTGCAAGCCTTAAGACAAATGTCTTTTAAGGATTTACTCCCTTTTTCATGGCTTTTATTTAATCATGTAAACTGCTATGAAAAAGAGATAGTTGCCCACAATGTAAAGGGAAATAAACCTGCAGACAAAAAAGGATGAAAACAGCAGAGAGCCTTCAATGAAAGTTCAGACTGCATCTTACTGGAGGGGTTCAGCTGGGTTATTTCCAAAGGCTGTCTGTCCAAAGACCCAGGTTGTGGTCATTTGCTTATGGTCTGCCACTGGCTTTGATGCCATTCAGATACTGCAGTTGCACAGTTTGCAAATGTTTCCTCTGAATTTAAATAGGGAAATCCAGCACAGAGGGAAAGAGTATCTTTGTTAAAAGCAAATTGTGATACTTAGTTGATCATTGTCATTAGCTTCGTTTGTTCCAGTGACACACAGCTGTTCCAACCAAGCATATGTGAGCTGCTGTTCAGCTAGTTGCTATATGAACAACTTTATTCTGAAGAGAAGTGTGATATGCAATTATGCAATATTTTAGGACTGATGTAAGAGGGTGTTAGACATTTAGATGTTTTGAAAACCACTGGAAGTTTCAGTCTGTATTTTCATTAAGGCCCAGAAATAACTCAAAGGTCTTCAAAGTTGTTCATTGATTTCCGAAGTGTCAAAATGAGTGGGCATTAGGAGGCTGATGTCTCTGTCACTTCATGGGTTAGATCAGTTCTTCTGCTGCTTCAAATTACTTCTATCTCTCTGATTATGAGCACCTGTCTCACAACTGCCACTCATTTATAGGGGCATCATCCGTATTTGCATGTAGGTTTCTTATGTCTGTCTTACATCTGAGATTTGGGGTCTTTTTATCCATTTAACTTAGAGAATAAAAAATAATCCTTCCAGATTACAATTGGCATTTTTCCGTGTTTATGACCTTGGACAGTAGATGAAACACAGTTCCTACTGGACTTTATTTGTTTTTTTCTCAATTTCTCATTGTTTCAAGTGTTGCATGGTTCCATGTTGTTTATTAGATTTTTTTTAACAGACAGTATTATCATGCACTTTTCCATGATTTCCAGCACAAGTAACTGTGCTTCTGAAGCTTGACCCACCAAATCTTATCTAAACCGACCTTTTGACTTTCTGATTTCTTGGGTTATTTATTTATTTGAATAAGAGTTCTCAAGATTTGCTTTCAGTTTTATGTGTGGATAAAGACCTTTACATACAAGAGTAGTAAAAAAAGCAGGTAAAAAAATGAAGTAAATTAAAAGTAAAGTAAAAAGAAGCAGGTAAACTTATAAAAATATGGGTCTGTGGTTTGTGAGAAGAGCCTCTTTCTAGGTAAGTATACTTTTATTTAAAACTAACTATTTAGAGATTAATAATTTTACTGTGATTTTTGAATGTTTAATCACATAAACCCTGGGATTTGGACAACTGTTTTCTGCCCAGAATCTTGGCTTTGCTGTGCATTACTGACTTTTATATTAAACTCTATTTCATCAGTATTTCACTTTTTTGGCAAAGCAGCAGGTGGAATATTTGAACATCTGCCCATCAGCCGTGGAATCACACCTCATTTATTGAGAGGACTTACCCCATTAGCTTTCAACCCATTTTGACAGGAGCCTTTGCCCTTTTATACACTGTGCTGGGACTTAATTTAAGTCTTCTATACATTAAAATTTGCACCACTGAAGTCTTTAAGAGTGTAGCTTTCACTAAGCAGGTTTTATAAAGGTCACTATGCTAGGCAATTCATTCATTGTCTTGACTAAGACAATCAGTTTTGAACACCAGTTACATATAACATGTATCAAACTGAGTCTTGTTATGCAACTTTATTGATTAGCTACTTTTGTTAATGAGCAGCCACAAGTATAGAAGTGGTGCTGAGGTACGGTGCTAATGACTTCATATGTTTTATGAAACCAGCAAATATGAACTATAAAAACTTTGATGCATAGATAGAGTAGGAGAACTGTTTTTTCAACAAGAAATAACTATGTATACTGTCCTGAATAGCGCTGGCCATTCTCCTCTGATAATGGGATTGACTCCTGACTCCAAGTCTGCTCTATAAAGCAGATTTCTTGATCAAATATGTGTCTTCTGATGCATCGTGATCTTATATCTTTGGGAAAGGGTGGTTGCTGAAAGTTGAGTTACTGTGATGTGTTGAAGGAGAGGGCTCTGTGGAGAACAAGAAGGGTACGAGGTGAGCACCACAAACTGCCAGGACTCCTGTGACAACCTATTTGTGTTGAAATGTTCAAATAACCTGTTGAAATAGTTCTACCTGTCACCATAAGTGTCTTGGGGTTTTCATGTTTTGCTCAAAATTTTTAGGGAAACTGAAACTTTTTGTATAAAGATTACTTTAGTGTAGGCCATTTCTACAGCTATGGGAAAAGTAAGATACATGGGAACACTGAGATGTGGTTGCTGTAGTGTGATAAAATGCAGAGGCCACAGTACAGTAATACAACAACATGTTGCAGTTGTGGGCTAAGCAACCAGGGTAGTTTCACTATACTATTAATCTGACATTAATGAAAAGCTTCATAAAAATGGGTTGCTTATGGACACCTTGACGTTTGTAACTTAAAGGGATCTGGAGTATACCCAAAAATGTAAGCTGCCAGATTCTTGAGTGTTGGAGGTAATAAAAATAGGCTATGAAGACATGCACAGTGCAGGTATCCCATTCCAGCCCCACAAAACAGAGTGAGCTGATGCTCTGAGCCCCAGTGCAGCTCCACGCTGGGTGCATTTCATAGCTGAATTTGCCAACCATTGTCTGCAAGTTAGCGAGCTCTGATTACCCAGTTCTTGGCTGGACTCCTGAGCTGGTGCACAGCTCCTGGTAAGCATGACAAGATTGCTCCCAGGATTGTGATGGCTTGTGTCCATCTGTCTCAGGTGTCTCTGCTCCTTGCTTTCCCACACTTCGTGGTCTGGGGTTAGAGCCGATGGAGCCAGATGAGGTCTGACACATGTTTGGCAGCAGTAAAAATACCTCACCCTTTGCCTCCCCTGCTTTCTTCACCATGTGGTGTCTCAGGACTGGTGCCCAAAGGGGCCACTGCATTACTCTCCTTATTTAATCCCTGGTGCACAATCTGTGGATAAAAGAGGAAAGTGAAGAAACTTATGCAGAAGTTTACTAGTTTTGCCATACGATTAAAAAACCCCTTCCAGGTCCTTAGCCAAGACCCTGGTTTCACAGCGAAAGAAATACCCTGTGCAGAGGCAGCTAAACGATGGTGTGCTTACCACGCTTTCAGAATTGTGAAGGTCTAGAAAAAAGTACTACTTCTGACAACCTTAACAAAGTTTGGAGAAATATTACAATATTGGCAAAGTTGCTTGCTTATAAAAGCTGTACTTTACTTCTTTTTATACATTTCTGTGTTCTTCTAGAGCATTAAAAGGTAGTGGTGGGTGTATTTATGATGTAACTATAAATTCATCACTTTTGAATAATGCTGCATATACTTGTCATTAGAGATGAAGTTGTGCTGTATGCTGAATGTTTTTCTTTGCTCAGTGACATCTCTAAAATAAGGAAAGCTAAAATGTTCAGTATAGAAAGTACTGATGCTGTTTACTTGTAGGCATAAAACAAGGTTATATTACAGGCTTCAAAAATAGAATTTTAATAGAAATGTAAGAACTCAGGTAAATAAACATTTAAAATTCTAGTTAAAATTTGGAAAGCAAGCATGCCTTTCTTATGTAGATACAAATAAAAATAGAACAGAATTAAGGGGTAATAGTAAATTTAGCACATTGTGTACAGATCTATAGTATTTATAATTTCCTTTAGTAATAATACAATGCTCTGAAGTAAATCCATTTTAAAATAGGTATAGGAAAAATTGTAAAGAAATGAACTGTTGCATCAGTATATTTTCAAGTCGTGCTCAGCGTTAGGAAAACATATCTTACTAAGTCTCCCCCCCCAATTTTCATTTTTGGGGTATCCTGCTTGCCCCAGTCCTCCTTTCAAAAGCAATGAATTCCTTTTTGTTTCCTTTGGACCCTTACATATGTAGATCAGATTACAAGGCAATTCACGTATTCATCCTCAGTTTATGCAGTAGAGTGCAGGGAAGGAGAAAGAGGCATCTTCTACATATAGATTGTGAAGGTGATTCAAATGCAAAAAGGAAAATGTGGTACCTTGTCTCTGCTGAACCTGGTTAAGATCTTTGTTTTTTTCCTAGCCTCAGCTAGTGCCCTTGGGTATCATTCAGGGATCATTCCTGGTGAAAACAGCTGGATAGAAACAATTGCAACCAATGTAAAACAGAAGTTGGATTCTGGACTTAATGATGTCTTGTCCCTCTGAGTGGTGAAGGGTCATCTCTAACCCTGCTATTTCATAGACACTAATAGCACAGTTGATGTAAAGACATACAAAGTCAGTGACAGTCCCGCACTATTTTTGTAGTCAGTGTAAGTAGGGAGGTGCAGGTGCACAGAGGAACATATGCTGTCTTCTCTTAAGCAAGAGAGTGGCTGTGATTTTCCAGCTCCCCCACGTGTGCCTGTTTGAGATGCAGCAGCTGGAAGCCCAGTGCTTAACTGGGCGGCCCAAGCTGTAAGCAGGGATCATTGTTCCTCCTTTTGTGAACACTGCATGAATTTGCATGAATGTGGGATGACATGCTATGAGATTTTAATGCTTCACTAAAATTAGAATGTTAACTCTGATACTGTTTTGATGCTTTTAAATTATTCTCTTATGAACCAATAACATGGAACACTATCAGTCTATAATTTGAAAGTATTTTGAAGCAGATAGTTTCAAATTTGCTTTAAATTTTGAAGCAAAATTTGGCTTTCAGAAGTTTCCCGTTTTCCTATAGTTTAGGGACAAAAATCCTCATTACAGAGTTTGTGTTCTCTGTGCTGTGGAGTATTGAATTGATCCCAGTTACCTTTGCAGAGAGTTCAGCAGCTTGTGCTTGACTGAAGTGTCTCTTCCAAAAGAGTATCTGATCTTGATTAAAACAAAAAAGATGGAGAATCCATACCTGCCTTTAGTAGTCTGTTACAATGATCATTCATCTTTGCTATTAAAAATACAAGCCCAGTTTAAAATCAGAACTTGCCTGGCTTCAGCTTCTACCTCTTGGATTTTATCCTGTATTTCTCCAGTAAATTAATAAGCTCAGTTTATATGTTTGTGAAGGAAATAAATGTACTTCCATATTAAAACCAAAGTACTCTTTCAAACCAAGACACTTGTAACCTCTTGCATGTAATGTGACAGAGTTGTAACCCCCGTGACTTAACTGGCAAACTAAACCCTCTGCATTGCTGGTGGAACAGTGGAAAAACCCAAAGAGCAGCTTGCCAAATTCAATATCAGTAACTCTCCTGTGCCATTTCTTAAAAGACCATTAGGTCAAGTTACTTAGGCCTGCTGGATATATAGAGATGTTTAACGTTCTCTTTAGTTGCTTTTATGCTGAAAATTTTTCACCCAAACGTGTGAGAACAGGGCAACCACAAACATCTTTCCAAATACAGTGCAGTTATGAAAATTCCTGCCTTCTTATTAGCAATTACACTCTCCATCTTCTAATGAGGCTGCATGACTGGCTTTTGTTCTTTGTTTTCCATATACTTTTTTAAAGGATTTTTGTTCTTAATCATGCTAGCCATGAATCCTCTAATCCCCTCAAGCTCCCCTGCCAACAGCAGGTACATCGAAATGTCTAGCTTATTGATTACTGCCCTCTTCTCCCCAGTGTGCACTTTTTATTGCACATTGTTCCTTCCCTCCCCACACCCTTTTTTTGTTGTTGTGCTATTCACTTTGCCACAAAGCCAGGATGGGATTTTTATCCACAAACTATTCTCTCTCAATCTTGGAATGGCATTCTGGCTTTCTGATTAATAATTTTGACAGAACTTCCCATATAAAAGTCACATTTTCCTGCCTAATTTTTTCTGACCAAGAATTTCTGCTGAAGTTTTTTTTCAGCTTTGGAAAAGTAAGAGTAGTTTAGTAATGACTTTTTCTTCCTTGTTCTATCCCCTCAAAATACTCTTGAATATGCAAGATCTTTAGAAGTGCTTTTCATAGACACTTCCATTAGTTCCCACTCATACAGATTAGCAACCTAACTGGTTGTGCTTCTGGGATTTGATCTGATTTTTCTCTTGCCTTTGGCTTAACTTGGAGTGACCCTGATTCAAAGATGCAATTTTTTACTAAATACCAAACAATAACATGCATTTTAAAGTGTATATATGTATTATATTTATATATAAGTCAATAATATCTAGATGTAATACAACACAATTTGCAAAAGGAAGTAATTCTCTGATTTGAAACATGAGATGCTCTAGGTTGCAGAATTGATTACCAGCTGCAAGAGCTATCAAAATGGAGATGCACTGGCATTATGGAATCTGAAACAAAAGCACTAAAAATAGATGTACTTCTAAATTTTATTCAAAGAAGCCAAGGAGTATGTTGTAATAAACTAAATAATCCATGTTCTCTGGGGTTCATGCCTTCTATGGATTGTTAAACTGGAAAAGACCAGTTATAGTGTATCACCTAAGCCAACCCTTTCTCTACTCGGAGTTGCCCCCTGCAGTCTACGTACAAAGGTTTTGCCTAATACATTTTGAAGTGAACCTCTGCTGGGACTTCTGTAACTCCTCCTGGGAACCTAACAGCTGCCATCATTAGCACATTTCCTTCCTTTGCTTAGGTCCTTCTCCCTTCCCCATTTCTCATGCTTCCGCCTTTCTTACCAAAATTTATCCCCCCCCGCTTAAGTATTTATGTTTTAAAGTTCTTGCATGCAGTGTCCTCTTCATGCAGATTTATTGACTGTAGTTTTCCCAGAAAAACTGGGATTTTTTTTCTCTGAAATTTCTGGCTTTGCAGATAGATGTTGGCCAATGTTGATACAATTTACTCTCAACCTTTTTTATTTTTTACTCCATTTTGAAGAACTGAATGCATATTTATTCTTTTGCTTGTGTTTCTCGTATTTATGTCAAGTTATAATCTCCAACAAGCAGCACTGGACTCTCTCATTATTTATTGTTTTGATGCAGAGAGCAATTAAATATAATTAACTGGGTGATTATAATTTGCTGGTAGAATTTGCTAAGAATGCATATGCTCCTGCAGGGAGTTGCTTGCTATTTCCTGCACCACTGATCTGATGCAGTTTGGAGAGAGCCTTTTTTTCCCTCTCTATTTACTGCTTCACTGATCTGGGGAAGGAAGAAAGTAAGTGTATGAAAATAAGTATGCCCTAGCTTGTGAATAAGTATCTCACAGAGAGCTAAGGGATAGAGTTTCACGTTGGCTTTCTTGCAGTGCTGGGATGCAGAAACACTAAAACATTCATAATTGGACCATGAAAGAAAAGTAACGATGCAAGCTTTTTTACAGTTCATGTGATACTGGGGAACTCATTCAAGCCAAAATGTTTTGTTTTATTTTTGATTTATTTTCCAAGATGTCTTTGCAGATGTGAGTTTCTATGGCAGTAAGATGCTCTTTAAGTGTGTAGAACTGATAAATTTCCTGCAATAGGAATGAAAGTCATCCTTTTTCATAAACCCAGTCTGGTCTGCATGCCACTAAACCCTTACTTAAACCTTAAGACATTCTACACACGAATTTAAGTGATGCTTGGCTGATGAATAGGTATTCTGCACTGTGGTTTTGTAATTGCCACTATTAAGCTGATTCCTCAAAACTGATGTTAATATACTGCTGCTTGCCATCACACAAGGTAGCAATTTGAGCTTCTGGGATATTCAGCAGCTCATCTCATCTGAAGGTAAAATTTCTTTCATTAACTTGCCACTTGGTCCTCCCTGTTGGAATTCAGACCTGGATCCCATTTAACATTTCATACCTTGCCTTGCCTTGCTATTAAAGTGTGGTAAAGCATTTTCTCTGCAGCTAAGCTGTGGCTTGATACAAAAAAGGAGTATTTTTTAGCCAAACTTTGTTTTGATAAGTAATTATTTAAGGGTCCATTTTACTGTCATCCAGAAACACATTCAGTTATTTTTCACTTACATTTAGGACTTTTGAGAACTGCTATACTACCAAGCTTTTGCCTGTTACATTGGTATTTCCAGTAAGCAATAAACCTTTTTCTCCACCTGTGTTGGAAACCCATCTAATTGTCTTCTTAGTGCACTGCTTCAGTGAGATTTCTCTTATTATTCTCACATTCATGTAATGCAACCTTAGCTGTAGAATATTTTTCCCAACTTTGCTTTTGAGAATGTCTGACGCCTTTCTTGCAGACTTTCAAGACTTTGTAAACTTCTATATGTTTCTGTTCCTTTACATTCTACAACGCTTACTAAAAATCTCTTTGGACATGCTGGCAAGCACCACACTTAGTACTTAGAAAGAGCCTTCAGATGACTGTGCAAATGTTAGCTAATTATGTCTCCCGTCATTCTGTGAGATAGGCTAGTTTTATCATCCACATTTGCACAGATGGGAAATTCAAACAGAGATTTTAAAGTGATTTGTCCTCGGCCAAGCCACATGAAACAGTTTCGGAGCTGAAAATGGAGCCTGGGAATTGTTGCCTCCCACAACCCAGAGCAATTCACCTATGTTTTGGTCACTAACTGACTCTGCATAAATATATCTGGTGAAAGTGCAGTGAGTTTTGTACAAAATATTCTGTATTTCTGGGAACAACAATAGCTATCCTGGAAAGAACTGAAGATGCATGCATCTTACTGCTGTAAGTGACAGCTATGATAATCCAAATTGCTGCGTAACATAGCCTATGCATTTCACCCAATACTTCTTGCATCTATCCCCCAAACACAGAAGCTGAGCTTGAACTGGACATTTTTTGGCATAGAGGTTTTATGGGGTTATTTACAGTCCTTTCTCTCTCTTATTGCATGTCAATATATAAATACACACACAGTAGTTTTATAGGGAAGAGCTACAGAAAGGAATATTCTTGCTAATTTTCTGTGGGTTTTTTAGTAAATATAAATACACAACATTATATCTATATGTTATATATATTAAATGTTTATACGTAAACAATTCTAATAGTCATTAAGTCATGTAGAAGTTCTGAGAGAACAGGGAAGCAGCATGTGAACATGAGAAGAGAAGGCTCAAGGGGGACCTCATCACAATATTCCAGTACTTAAAGGGCAGCTACAAAGGGGATGGAGGCTCTCTCTTCACAAGCAGCCACACAAAAAAGACAAGGAGCAACGGGTACCAGTTGCACCGGGAAAGGTTTCATCTCCATATAAGAAAGACATTTTTTACAGTGAGAGTGATCATTCACTGGAACAACCTCCACAGAGACATAGTAGAGTCCCACCACTGGAGGTTTTCAAGATGCAATTGGACAGGGTGCTAGCTAATCTCATCTGGGCTCCCAAGAAAGGCCAGACCAGATGATCTTTGGAGGTGTCTTCAAACCTGGGCTGTTCTATGCTTCTGTGAGAAAGCATGGGGAAATGTACCAATTCATAAAGTCTGAGTTCTGTGACATTTTTTGTGCAGACACAACATTTAAGTGGCCCAGATGTGCTAGTCAGCTCTTGTCAAGTTCCTTCAGAGCTATTTTGAGCAGCATTTCACAGAAAGTTGCTTAAGGTCTTTCGTTCATCAGAAAGGTGCACTTAGAACCAACTTTCAAAATGTGATAAAACCTTTATACCAACAGACTAGTTAGTATTTTGCTATAACTTCTAGTGGGTCCACTGTGTTTCTTAAGGGTGACTTGGATCGAACAATGGTGTTTCAAACTCAAGACTAAGATTTTAAAGTTTTTGAGTTAACGTGCAGGGAGCACAATTACATTATACAAATAGCAAAAGCAGACACAACATGCATAGAGTCTACTGCTCAGAAGGTGATCCATTTTTCATCTGTGTTTGTTTTATTTTGCAGGCTTTTCTAGACCTGAATTCCCAGGTCACTCTGACAGGCTGTGAGAAGCTAAACCTGATCTGGGTGCTCTCAATACAGGCCCTCAGGGTTGCTTGTTCACCAGTTTCATAATGCTGTTCAATTTTTGTCTTCATAGCTAAACTATACAAAGTATCTGCCAATGCAACTGCTGATTTAGACATGTAGCCAGCTAAAACTAACCCTTTTCTGTATTTATTTTTCAAGCTGGCATCTCCATGTTATCCTCTTACCACCTTTTGCTACTTCCATGCTATGTCGTCCTTCTTTCTGACCACATCTTACTCTCAGTAATTCCCCTACATTAATTGTGTTTAAAAGAGCTAGGCAGAAGTAGGAGATGTATTATCTGTAAGATGATAACCCAAATGTCCATTTGCTAAATTCAAAATTCTTTAATTTGCCATTTTTTCCTGATAGCATCTTGATATTTACCTTGGGAGGTATATTCATACTTTGTAATGAAAAATGCGCTTTCAGTCCAAGCAATTGAGAGAAGCAGTTCGTTCTCATTACTTGAGGGAATTAATTAAATTCAAGTTTGAGATGTGCCTGTCAATGCCTTCATGAGGGATTAGCTATTGTAAGAGGAAATATTCTGTGAGGTTTATAACCCTTTAATTTAGAGTCCTCTAGTTTCTTAGAATGTGCTGGTTTGGGCTGGGATAGAGTTAATTTTTCTATAGCTAGTATGGCCCTACATTTTGCATTTGTGCTGGAACAGTGGTTGTAACACAGGGATGTTTTCGTTACTGCTGAGCAGTGCTTGCAGAGTCAAGGCCTTTTCTGCTCCTCACCCCACCCCACCAGCGAGGAGGCTGGGGGTGCACAAGAAGTTGGGAGGGGACACAGCCGGGACAGCTGACCCCAGCTGACCCCAGGGGTATTCCAGACCATAGGACGTCATGCTTAGCATATAAAGCTGGGGGAAGGAAAAGAAAGGGGGAACATTTGGAGTGATGGCGTTTGTCTTCCCAAGTCACCATTACGCGTGCTGGAGCCCTGCTTTCCTGGAGATGGCTGAACACCTGCCTGCCGATGGGAAGTGGTGAATGAATTCCTTGTTTTGCTTTGCTTGCATGTGCGGCTTTTGCTTTCCCTATTAAACTGTCTTTATCTCAACCCATGAGTTTTCTCACTTTTACCCTTCCCATTCTCTCCCCCATCCCACCAGGGGGGGACTGAGTGAGCAGCTGTGTGGGGCTTAGTTGTCAGCTGGGGTTAAACCGTGACATAGAGTTACAATTTTAAAATACACACAATAGCTATGTTCTGTACATTTAAATGCCCCTAATCTGTTTAGAAAGGAGATGTTAGGCATTGCTAGATGGACTAGCTCTATCAATAACAGTTTAATAAAGTTTCACCCATTTGAGTCTTATTTTGGTTGTGAGAATTATTCCTCCTTTCCCTCTTTATTGCGCTCTGTCTTTTCTGACCCTTTTCTGCTTTGACAGATAAGTTGTGAAATCTAAAGGCAGTCCCTGAAAGGGACCTGCTGGAAGCCTGGCTCCTATAGGAAGTACTCAGAGGAGGCATATAGGGTAACCTAAGAAAAATTGCTCTTTAAAGCTTTCCCATTGAGACAGGAACGGCGCACATTCTCAGCCCATCAAAATGTAAAATTTTGAAAAAACACTCCTATGCTGAATTTGGATGAAATGTTGACATTTATTAATTAAAAGAAAATCACTCCTGTACAGAATAACCTTACTGTTCAGAGAAGTTTACAGGTTTTATTAAAAATTAAAATTAGAGCTTTCTTGTTTGAAAGTGTCAGGTAAAGCCTTGACAAGCACTTTGAGACTGTAGTCCAAAAGATAACTGATAAAATTTGAACTTCAAAGAATTTGGAAAACGTTAAACAGTGTTTTCCCATGAAAAACACATTTTCCTGAAACTTTTCCTGACCATTTCTATCCCACACAGTGTTCAGCTCTCTGTTTCCATATACAACACAGAGGGATGTGGTACTCTGATTTTATAATAAAGTCTGTTAGAAGAATAGTAGGAAAAAAAATTTGGAGGAAAAAGTGAAAAGGAAAGTGAGGGGGTAGTATTATAGCCCTATCATGCTTACCCTGGGAGGAGCTCCCAGGTAGCACTTTAGTTACTATCACCATGAAAAAAATATTTTACTTCTACATTATTAGGCATTCATTTGTAAGGCCTCCATTATGTAAAGTAGCTGTCAGCTCTGGTGAAATCTATTACAATTATCTTTATAGTTTACATTTCACTTATGTGTGCACAGCCTTTGATCTAGAAGAACTACATTATTGCAAGGGAATATTCTAACTATGTATTTCAATTTTTCACATTTATAAACCAATCTAAATATAAATACAGCATAAGTAATCCACATATAGATGTGACTCCACGTCTTTTCATCAAGTATTGGACTTGGAAAAGTTACTGCTTGTCAGATCTCAGGTACATTTTGTTAGTAGTATTTGAAAGTTTCAGGTACTGCTCGGTGATTTTCATGTCTGTCAGACTGCTCAAGACCTGTGACAATCTATATATATCTTGTTCCACCTGCTGCTCTGTCATTTCTGATAATGGGTTTTGAACTTGCAGGACATAATTGATCAGAGAATTATTTCAAACCACCGCATTATCATCTTTGGTGAAAGGTGTCAGATGTGGATCTTAATTCCATCCACTGGTTAAAAGAGGGATGCTTTGAATTTACCTCCTTCGTTGGTCACGGTTGCAGTGTTGTCTGAGATTTTTCAGTATTACCCTATAGTTAAAACTGAAACCTAAAAAACTGCAGGAGGCAAAATACCATATGTGGGATGCATATTGGCATATGTTGATGTTTTACTAGCAACCACTATCCACCTATTACATTTTTTTTTGCATTCTCACATGTTATAAAATCTTCTAGTGTTTTTTTAGTCCTGTGTAGATGGTGAGATGGTTCAGGCAAAATTAAATTCCCCAGCTGACAATGACACTGCAGCCATTTCCCATTCTGTGCAGCAAGACGTTACATGATTATTGAATATACTTTTACTTCTGTGTTACTAATAAATGTATGTTTCCTGTAAACATAAAATCAAATCACTTTCTGTCCATTTTCAATGTATTTGTAATATCAGCACACACTTATGTCCTAGGTAAAGGTGATCTCTTCCTGAAAAAATAAAATTTTTCTTCTCTCCTTTTTGTGAACATTTGCCAAAATGCACAGTGAATTATTTAATGCTGTTTTAAAGATGACAACTTATTTGACTCCACTGTTCTTTTTCCATGACTCTGTTCACCATGTGTTTTTCAAGGTATTTTTGGGAGCTAGAATCAGAAATGTCAAAATAATCACAGTTAAACACCGAAAAGAAAGAAAACTTCCCTGATTTCTGGTCAGATCTGCCATTTCAGGAGAAATATTACTGGGTTCTCTTCACTGCTTGTCAAATATTAAGCATAAACTGTGGGCAAGACAAAGTAACAAATCTAGAAAAGTCACAGTCCAGAAGCGGGGAAGAGCATAATTAAAAATGTTCTTTATGAAATTAGTGGGAGGGTCTGCTACCCCAACATTATTCATGACCCCCTACAACCAACTTTCCAAAAGGATTGAAATTGAAGGAGGCCAACCTTTTAGCAAAGAATGTGCTTCTTGCCTTTAGCCTGTTAATGATAACACAAACTTGATTGAGATAGTTTTCAAGGTCAAAATAAGCAGAAGATAATTACCGACTTGAGGGTCACCTCTCTGTAGTGGATGTGATAAAGCTTCTCATTGCACATGATAAATTAGTTCTGCATAGAACCAAGTAGTTCAGAAAGACTGGGTGGAAAGGGAGGGAAGAAGAAAATAGGAAAAAAAAAAAAAAAAGGTCTGTATCAAACAGCATCAAAGAGCAACATAGATTAGTACATGGCCTCCCCTGCTGTTATATGGAAGATAGTCAAAACTTGCCCAACAGTAGCTTTGCGGATTTCTAGCAGACATAGAGTTAATGTGATGTACCCTATAGTGGCTGACAATGAAGTTACACCTTAGGTGATGTCGCGTGTCACTGTGCTCCGAAGGTCTATATTAAGCTGGCAGAGCCAGTTTAAGTCCCAGCTAGTGACTAGTGCTTTTAGTGGCCTAAAAGCATTCTCTCTGTTGGTGAGCGGCAGCTGCACCAGGTTTTTGCTATCAGCCATCCCTTGGTGCATCCAGGGTCCCCGCCTGCCCAGAGCACTGATGGCAGGCAACTCCGGGGCCAGTGGCCAGCCTGTGTGCGGCCTTTGCTATTGAAGGGACAATGTCCGGTCCATGCTCGTGAATAATGAAGCAAGCAGAAACCTCCCTTTGCGTACAGTTGCTTTCTTACCCAGGAAACAAAAAGCTGTGGAGGGAATAAACCTTTCCTGTGTGGGACCTCATTAGTTTGCTCTCTCTTCCCTTCTTGTGCATTGATATCCCACCGATGCTTGGAGCTCCTTTACATCTGTAGGGTTCAGAGCAGGAGTCACATCTCTCTGAACATAACAAACTCCCAACTGGGGAAATATATGGCCGCTCCTCAAACCATCTGTACTCATATGTGAATAGAGATAGATTCAAGAGATTTGAAACACATTCATGTGTAAAAGTGGAGAATAGCTAGTTCTGATGTGCTAGAGGAAACTGCTGCAGGATTGCTACATTCCTAAGAAAAATTATCACATTTGTGCAGCCTGTATTCAATATTTGCAAACAGAACAGAGACGGAACATTTGATCACCTGGCTGTGGACCAAGAACTCTCCCCCAGAACTGTGAGCAGGGATGTCTTGAGGCCAACAAAATATGTCAGAATCTTGTACAACGGATTACAGTTAATGAAATTATATAGACCTATAAAGTGGGCTCTGCCTACAAAAATGTGCAAGTAAATAAGGCCATAGAGAAGTATAACAGTCAGGGAAAACTGACCGGCATTTTTTCAGGCAGTACAGTTGAAAAGAAATTATAAGACTTTTGGATAAATAAGCAAAATCCAGATGAAAAAAACTTTACAGGTGTTTTGCTAAATACCCAAGGTTTGCAAGTAACCCTGAACCTGTTTGGAGAAGATTAACAAAATAAAAGAGATCACAGTATTAAAAGTGAAGAACATACAAAAAATGTCAGCTAGCCGTGCAAAAAATGAGAGATATGCAGAAGGCAGTATATTTATAGATAATAAAAGACTGAGTGAAATAAATAATTTGATATTGATATTCAATTGATTCAGCCTGATTTATAGGGGAAGATATATTTGTGAGAGCAAGAATAAAATTATGTGTATAGTTGTTCATAAAGAAACATTTATACAGTGTTTGTTAGGAGAGATATTTGACAATTAATTTTGCATAACATTTTCCATTTTAATTATTGTTTTTCCTTATATTCTGACACTTTTAAATGACTTGTAGGCTAATAAAAACTGCCAAGAAGAACAAAAATAAAGCCTACAAAGGAACTTGCTACATATCTTTATTTCCAGCAGTTCTGACAACAATATTTGCATATAATTGGTCTTCGGGGAAATACAGAGATTCTTTGGTGGCAGTCTGAGGAGCTGCCTGAAAGCTGGTTAATCGCTGGTTGTTTTACAATGATGGGATTAATAGAAAAGGGTTTCAGTGATAGTAAAGTCTACCTTTCATCTCCTTCCTTCAGGACATCAGCACTCTTTCCCTTTTTCACTTTATGACAGTATTTAGGGTCTTTGATCAGCTGGCTCAGAATGAACACAGGGGAGTGGAGAAGGCAGTGCAGAAGGTGAGATTTGAGGCAAACAAACCAAGAAAATAGCAGTGTATTCAGAGCGACGTATCTACTGCTGGCACTGAGGACTAAGACACTCACAGCCATTTCAGCTGTTCAGTGTTAAATTTTCCAGATGTATTCTCTCTTCTGAGTCAGAATTCCCTCTATTTGTGATGTTAAAGTCTAAGAAAAAAAAGGCTTTGGCAATTGGTTTGTCCTGCTGCAGTTAAGGCAGGATTTTTAAAATTGACGAAGAAATGTATTACTAGGCACAGTAATGTCCTATTTGAGAAACAGTGTTTGCCAATACAACTGAAGGCATTAAAAGCATTAAAGAGATTTTCAAAATTGGTCTTTGACATGCACATGCTCACTTTGATCGCACTCAAGATCAACTGGTCCTGTGATGGCAGCACTCAGAGGTTCACTTGCTTCTGTGCCCTTCTGCACTTGCTCTGTGTTTAAGCTACTTTCCAGGAATTAACTCACTGGACTAGAAGGGCATCTTCTCCTAGCCTCTCCAATTCCATGCCTCACTGTGCTTGATTTGTCCTTTAATGTTTTCTTAATGGCTTCTGTAGATTGGCCTTTGCAAGAACTGGGTTGTGGGTCTAAACAGATCAACTCTGTCGATAATAAATTCAGGGCATCTCACAAGAATTAATCACTGGAGATTGATGTCAATGGCATATTTTTCTAGTAAGAATATTGATTTCACTCTGCTGTAATGATAAGACTACCAAAATTTTAAAGGCCAAGAAAATTGCAACCTATAAATCTGTGTGTTATAAATATGCTTATCGTATGCAAGTACTTTGTGCTTCAGATTCTAAGATTCAAATTAGAAGTACCATCCTTTATGGCATTTATCTTGTTGTAAACCACAGATTTATTGGATCTTTACAATGCTTTATACAGGATGAGGCAACAGCAACATTTAATATATGGCATGAAAATTTATGATTGAAAATTACCGTGCATAAATTTTTCCAATCAAGAAGTGAAAACCTCTAGCATAGTACATGGTGTCCAGACAAAAATGCAGAATTGTGCAAGTAAAGTTGCAAATTAAACAGTGATGATGGACTAACTTTATGTTATCTTGTGAATGACAATTTAGGCTGAAAGCCACACATTAACCAAAACTGAGGAATTTAACAGACCAAGCAAAAAAATCAGAAGGGCAGTGTTTGACGTATGTATGTCAATGCACGATCCAGCTGAACAAAGCATGACTTTGTAGACCATTTATAATTTCGCCAAAAATCTTTCTACATAACTGTGAAAGAGGAGAAAAATTTCGTTTTCTGGGATAGTTCTTTAAAGAGTCAATTTGCTGTAATGTCCATAACAGGAGATGTTATAAATTTGGTCTAGGACCAAGACATACGTATCTTTAGTCTCTTTGCTTTGGCTTCTGCCTGTCTACCCCAGTCATACATGAGGGGGCCTAGATGATGCCCTACCACCTGTGAAATAAAGTCCCAGCTTGTTGCATGTGGATCAGGTTCCAGGACGTGCAGATGGTGTACATTTCCTTAGTAGTGGGAAAGATACAATTGAATGACTTTATTTGATTTTAGACATGCTTGTGGCATCTTCTAGATGAAAAATACCTTTTCTGATTTCACCATTTCCATTCTCCCATGAATTTCCTCTTTGTAGGTAATCACTTGTGGCTGCCTCAAAGGGCCTTTTAATATTGAAATCAGTGTTATCCTGGCAGTTACGGTAAAACAGAAGGAGGGAGAATTTAAACCCATGTTTCTAATATTACTTCATCTCACTTACTACTTTTCTCTTTATGCAGCCAAATTTCCACATATGTCAAGCCTTGATCCATTATATTCATATCAGCTGAAATTAAATGGCAGTTAATATTTATAGGGAGATCTACAACTTCATGATTTATCTTCACTGAAAAGTATTATGGCAATCCCGTAATTTCGTGTAATAAAGCAACATCTATCTTCTGTTTCCGTAAACCCCAGAAGTCTGTTCTGTCTGTTCTGTTGGCCAGCCAACATGAAGTTGGCTCTTCACCAACAGAACACACTTGTCACCAGCGAGACACACTTGGATTAAACACCAAAGTTTATTCATGTTTCTTGTGCCTGAGGTATTTGTTAGATCCAAAGAAAAAATAAAATGTGTAAGACCTAATTAATGAGCACAAGTGAATAACTCATTTCTAAGACCATGACCTGGTTGCCAAAAGCTGGGAGCATAAAACTGGAGGGAAGTCAGAGAGCACTGTAAGGCCTATCATGAGCTCCTTGTTACCTCTCAGACCTAGTCTATATTATGGTACATTGTGCCTGTACCTTCCCAAATCTAATAGGCTCATCCTTAATTCACCAGAAACATGGCCTCCACTGTTACGAAATGTGTAAATCGCTTAAAAAGCATACTTGAGTTTCTAAAGGTATTTTACATTGAAACAAGATTGGCAGATTTGGCCAGGTGCATCAGTATTTTTTCCTTCAATTTCCACTGGTACTAGGTAGAGTAATAAATAATATATAATTATTAAAATATGCTGTCAAGATCTCTCAGTAGAGTAGATCACCACAGATAGCTATGCTCATCTGCCAGTTTACTTCAGTTCAGCATGCATAAATAAAGGTGCATAAATGTGCAAAGGGAATAACATGGGTAAGTCGAATGAAGCATCCTCAGATAAAACCTCCTTTATGTATATCCTACAGTGTCCAGCGCATGTCCTCTGTTATAACATAAGTGGAATGAAGCATCCTCATAGATAAAGCCTCCTCCTTTGATTCTGCAGTGTTCTGTGCATCTCCTCTAGGCTGTACATACCACTCTTACGTAGGCATCTCCTGTTGAATCGTACCAAGTGAGGCCTTCAGAGAGGAAAGTTTTTTCCAGTGAGACTTGTTATTCCACAATGAATTATTTTCGCCATCTGCATTTTTGAACAGAGCACAGTTTTTTAGAGGTATTAAAATATTAGCATCTATCAAAACCAACACCTAAATAAACCTGGAAACTTCTTTTTATGCTTATCTTATCAGTTTCATGTAAAGGAATGCTTAGACATTCATCATGCTGGTAATTAAAACCCATTGGGGTGCTAGCTGTGGCTGACTTTTGGGTAGGCTAATGTCAAAGGCATTGGGAGCAGCAGCCTGAGTTACTTGTTTCTTGTGTGATCTGTTAGTGACCCTGTAAGGTGATGTCTCCATATGCAGAGGCAACTGTGTAGCAAGACACTGCTTATCTTATTACAAATTAGCAAAAAAACCCATTTTCTCTTGTGTACATTTAAGGATGTACATGTAACTACTGATGAAATACAGTTCATACCATCCTAATTTTATTGCAAGTATAATGACTAATGAGTAAAGCTCACATACAATAATTTGGTTTGGTTAGGTTTGGTTTGGTTTAATTTGCTTTGCTTTGCTTTGTTTTGCTTTGTTTTAACCACCAAAAATGTGAATTCTAATATTTGGCTTCTTCAGTGTTCAGGTTTTCCATTGAGAAGGGAAATGAAGCACTAAGCAGTTCAAATGTGAAAGCTGTTGTTCTGAAGTTGTACATTTCTAGCCTCCTCCTGAGGCCATAGCTTCTCCTTCCATAGCTATCAGGAGTTAAGACAAGCCTGGGTGAATACTTATAGTTGAGTAGAGATGATTCAAGGGCAGTTTAACTCAAGTAGACCAGGGAGATATGCAGCAACTGAATAAACAGATTCTGTTAAATATTTCTTTTTTTTTTTTTTGGCTTTTAGTGGTCAGGTTTTCAATGCAAAATAAAAACTGACCCAATTAAGTTAGTAAATGGGCTTGGTGGAAAACAGTGTCTACTTCTATGAGTTATATCTATGCTGTTGACTAGAGCTTTATGAGGAAAGTTATTTCTACACTGGGTGCTGCAGTATAGTGGGAGATGCCTAAGCTTGCTCCGGTCTAGTTAGACTGATATCAGAAGCCTGCTAGCCACAGCAGCTCACAGCTAAGAGAAAATGCATTCAAATTGCATAAAGTCGGCTGTATAAATGTTTCCCAAGCCTTGACCAGAATACATCTTTACATTGTAAGAGAAGAATATGAAAGTACTGCAGATACTGCAAGGGTAGGTGGAGACTATCTTCATCAGAAACATAGGCTGATCTATGCTAGCTAGTGTCAGGTTTTGAGGACACCATGGCAACCGGTGTAAAATACCTCGAATAAAGCAAATGTCTCAGACAGTCAAAAATGTATAGCATGCTTTTGTGACTGCTCAGCATGAAAGAGTTAGGGAGAGTTTGAATACAGAGGCATCATCTCTAAGGGCAATGGCAACTAACACCATTGAGATATTTTAACTGTTTACTGGGGATAGAAAAAACAGAAGGAAAAATAGTTGAGGTAATAAGGAAAATCTTAAAAGACCTTTATTTTAACAATACCACTCATCCATCCTCTGTAGTTGTCAACATTTTTCCTAAAGAAAGAAGGCAAGTGTAAAAAGAGGTTTAAAAAGAAGGCCAAAGAGAGAAAAAGCAGCTTCTGTCTCTCACAGTGACTTTTTCTTAATCTTACTGCTAAGGTGTCACAGGTACAAAGCATGGCTTTTTCATTCAGTCTGAAATGTGGCAAACCTATGCTCAGCAAAGTTATTTAAGCCTTTGTCTTCATTTGACACATTTTCTGACAGGCTTAGAGGAAAGCTGCAGAAGATATAGTACTGGTCAGTTCAATCAAACCATTATTAAAGTGCAGGGGAAACTGAAGGCAGAGACAAGAAGGCAAGGTGAGACAGTCAGAAACCCAGCAGCAGGGAGAAAAGGCTCCAGCCTTACTTGCTTAGTCGTACTGAGGATTTAGTCAAAACCTGAACTGGCTGCGAGATCATTTAAGCCTGACTCCTTTGTCTCATCTGCTCAGGCCATTACTATGAGGATGATAAAAGTTCACTGATATTACAGTGGACCATGGGTCTCAGAATGGTGACAGCTGTCATAGAGAAACTAGTTCTTTCAATTCATTGTTTTGGAGCATATTTACTGGTCTTCCAAATATTGAAGGAATAAAGAGTCAATCTGGTAAGCCACAGAAATGTGATTGCACCATGGCACCACTTGTATGCCATGAAGCATTCTATTAGTATTCTTTGCAGCTAGAGCAGGATATTTTATAATTTCCATTCCATATGAAAATTAATTTAGCAAAACTTGAACAGAAAATAACATACTGAAAAGATTACAAGCAGAGGGCTAGATCAGAACCTTAAATTAACTAAAAATAACTCAGTAAGGTGAACGAAGAAGACTATCAATATCAAATCAATGTAAAAAGAAATTGGTTTTATAATGCCTTTTATGGTATACTTTTTAATATGTGTAACCATATTGGAAATTCATTAGTATGCAGAAAACCATGGGAACCATATGGAAATACATCTTACAAAGGACTAGCACACAATAAATTTTACAAAAGGCATAAAATATCTCTAGGATGAATGATCACTCTGAAAGTAATGTGCACTAAAATTGTAGGAGGGGTATTCACTCATTAGTTGTATGAAGCCATTAACTGCACAAAATCATTCTTTTTTGCATAACCATTTGTCATATAAAATCATTAGCTCCCTCATAAAATTGTTAGAAATGTGAAATGATTTTTCAAAAAAATCATTAGTTACAGGGTATTACATTATAAAAATCAGTGGCATATTACTTCATCATTTTCTGCATAAAAATGTGTCAGTTATACAAAATCATTTATGTTGATAAATAACTTTTTAAGTAGCTTTATTGTCCAATAGTCAGGCTGTTAGCTGTTCAGTTTCAACAGTAATTTTTATGGCCAAGACATTTATTAGTTATGAAAAACTCTGAAATGAACTAGAACAAACATTACTTTCCACCCTGCTAAAATTGACAGTTTTAAAAAGCGATCTTGTTCCCTGTAAATGTGCTCTTAGAGTTTTGAATAGTGGCAGCTGTTCCCATTTATTTACCATCATTTTGTCACTGTTTGAATTCTATTCACTACAGCTTTCATGTTGTCATTCTCACATCCTAAGCTAAATTCAGGTAAAAGCTTTCATAGCAGTGTTTTTGGTCATATCATGGATGGTTTTATATAGACTGCAGTTGTACTAGGAAGAGTGATTTAGACATCAGAATGGAATATATTGTCTCACTCTCTCACACAGTAGTTAGAAAACTTTTAAGCACATTAGGATCAATTAATTTCTGGAGGTGAGAAATTTGAAATCTGGAAGTTGTGCTTTAATGGGAACTGATATCTGTGAGAGCCACATGAAGGTATCCAGTGCCGCAGAGGAAACCCCACAGATTTCTAGCTCATAAGACCTCTGCTGGGGAAAGCAGCCTTAGCCTTCATGAGCATAGTTTGTTCAAGGCCAATTATTTGTACTATTGAATTGTCCAGTTATAACTTCAAACAGCATTGTGTGCAGTTCTGTAGAAGCAAGAAAACTATTTTTCTCCCAAGGAGTCTATAGGCTAAGACTTAGCTACTATTGCAAACCTATGGATGAGGAATAAGAGAGAAAAGGTTAACATATCATATACTGACCTCTGTGTTACAGAAGCAATTCATGTCATGTCAAATCCACTGGGGTTCCTTGAATCTCACTTGTGGTGGGTTGACCCTGGCTAGTAACTAGGCACCTACCCAGCTGCTTGCTCACTCCCTTCCCCAGTGGGATGGGGAAGAAAATCAGATGGGCAAAAGTGAGAAACAACTCACAGATCAAGATAAAGACAGTTTAATAAGTGAAAGAAAGAGAGAAAAAAAGTCATGCAAAGGCAATCATTTACCACACCCCACAAGCAAGATCAGTGCCCAGACAGTCACTGAGCAATGGCCACTTTGGAAAAATTACATCCCCGTTTTTTATTGCTGAGCATGATGTTACATGGTAGGGAATATCCCTTCAGTCAGTTCGGGTCCGCTGTTCTGGCTGTGTCCCCTCCCAAACTCTTGCTCATCTCCAGCCTACACACTGCGGGGGCAGAGTAAGAAACTTGGCCAGAGAAAGACTTGATCCTGTGCTAGCACTGTTCAGCAATAGCTAAAACATTGGTATGTTATCAACACTGTTTTAGTCACAAATCCAAAACACAGCACCATACAGCCTGCTATGAAGAAAGGTAACTCCCTCCCAGCCAAACGTAGTACATCACTACGTCAGCTGTCTAGCAAAACTGTATCTAAAGAGATAGCAAACAGACTAACAAAGAAAAAAACCCTCAAAACCAGAAAAGGCTGCCCCAAATCCTCACCCCCAAAGCTATGCTGCAGTACTTTAAGAAGACATGGCCACTGACTCAGTAATACTGAGTTTATGGCAAAAATGAAGAGCTTAAGACAGTGTTTAACTCCCTATCATTTGGTGTAGCCTTTAAAATAGAAAACAGTGATGGCAGCTGAAATTCAGTCTTGCAGAAATGTTTTAAATGCACACAGAAGTACTGGTCATTTGCTCTAGGCAGGTAACTTCTGGTTAAGGGCTAGGATCTGGACCAGGTTTAGTTTCTAAGGTTAAGAATGAAGGAATTTAAATGGGGTGGTGAACAAGTGCCCACTAAACTGAACAAAAGAAAATTTTCTTTCAAAAGCTATTATATATGTTCTCTTCCATCCCTGTATCACCCTGTTTCTCTCAATAAATTTGTTATTCTTTTTAGGTCTTGATGCTGCATCCATCCGTCTGGGATTTCTGGGTTAGTGGTATTAGGCTCAAGAGCTAAAATGGTGATAGTATATTGCTTCTTTGAGATCATCTATCTACATGAAAGTGGATCATGGATGGCCTCTAGCCCTTCATGACTCTCTGTTAAGGTGCCTTTTCACTTCTGGATGTGCGTTTGTGAGATACTCTGTCTTAAGTCCTCCAGCCCTGAATTGCTGGTTCGGTGGCACAGTCCACCAGTGTATTGCGTAGGGACCAGTTTACTTGTCACAGCGTGACTCCGGTCTTTCTGGCTGTGCAAATTTAGAAAAAGTCAGATCCTGGAAAGCAATCCTGAGGCAATGCTTTCCTCTTATGATAGCAACTAATTGGAATGTAAGTTTTCTTATTGTTATTGTTATGATTATTGCTGGTGTAAGAAGGATTTCGGTCACACACAGATATGTGCAACCTTGCTTACACAATTGCTTCAGCAAGTGGAGGGGAAAAAATGTGGGAGAGAGCAAGAGGGCGAGAGAGAAGGAGACAGAGAGCATGAGAGAGGAGGCATGCAATTTCTCACAGGCTCTCAGCAATTCATCCTGAACAGGTAAATTACTCCAATGTGCAGAGTAGCTGAGCAGCTCCACTTAAGGTAGAAAGCATAAAAATCAATATGCCTTCCCTAAGCTATTAAAAAGTACTGCAGTTGTCCACGTCATTATGTAGCAAACAGGTACTGCTTTTTTCAATAACAAAACATGTATTACAGAACAAACAGGTTTCAGTGCTTGGAAAAATCTCTTGCTGTTTTAACTTGTGTGGTGGGTATCTAGCCACACACCTGGCTGTTGGAATGAACAGATATGCCACCACGTTCTCCAGCTGGGCTTGCCTCTTTCCCCTTGAGGCATTGGTCTTGGCTGACGTATTATACAATCCTTATTGTCTCTTTCATCCTCATTCCAGAAGGCCACATCTTTAAAGACTCTTTCAAGTGATCCTTATAATTGCAGTTTTTCTCCTCCAACTGCCATCTATACCACTTACAATCTCTTCCAATTAAATGATTTTCTCACTTAAAACCTAAAACTAATAGTATAAATGTGATTTGAGTTCCATTAGGTTTTCAGTCGTCCTCAATTTTTTACAATCTTTAACCTGACCAGGCTATAATTTATTTAGTTTCTGAGAGTCCCCAAAGATGTCCATGAGGACAGAAAACAATTTGAAAGAATACCTGGAATATGGTCCTCAGTAGTACCAAATTATAAATGGTACAGAACAGTCTTAAGTGTGATTTCATAAAGAAAACAGAGTTGGAAAAGATCTTGAAAGGACACTGCAATTCATTCACCACTGTTGCTGATAGATATTTGTCTAACTTGTTCCTAACAGCCTCTACCCCTTTCGAATAGATATTCTATACTATTCTCCAGGCAGTTTTTCCAGTGTTTGAATCTTTAATGTTAGTAAATTCCCTCTTTTTTTGCCATTTAAGCTCTTTTTTTTTTAAATATAGGAACAGCACATCCCTGGCATGTACGGCAGCCACAAATTTAAAAGATCCTGCTACAAAACACAAAGGTACTGAAGTCTTTCAGAGTCAATCCCTTGAGTATTTGTGCTTTTGTGCCACGGATAAACTACTGTCTTTTTTTTTTCCTTAAAAGACTGTTTCAAAACTGATCAATGTACTCTGTTTAAAACTACAAACCAGAAAACAAACAAAAAAACCAAATACCCTCATTAATTTCAATCTTAGGCAGGTATTCAGCATGAAAACTTCAGCCCAAATAGTCACAGACTGGAAAAATTACAAGCAGCTAAAAACTGGTACTTAAAAAGAGAAAGTGATGGGCAACTTCAGCAATAAATAATATGAAGCCCTTCCACTATTATGAACATATTATTTTAATGAAAATAAAGTTTGCCAAAATCAAAATAAAACCCAATATCTGTCCTCCCCTCCCACCCATTAAAAATAATCAGAACATGCAACATCTTGTTTTAAATGCAATCTTCCATGCCTATGTAGAGGTTATCAGCTGAGTCCTGCATTATTCCCAGTAGCTTAGGTTGAAATAAGTGGTTGTCTAATGTTGCTATAGTTGAATGCCCCAGCATCATATCTATGCATGCTGTGAAAGCAGTGATAAACAAGATATATTTTTATTGCCCTGAATGTTCTGTGTGTCTGCCCTGAATATTCTATGTGTCAATAAGGTATTTGTTAAGCTAGAAGAAGGTTCTGCAATGAGCCTATATACCCTGGAGTGCAAAACCTAGCTTGGCCAGGTTTCCCATCCAGCCCAGAGGAAAGGCCCATCAATCACATCTGATGGAATTAAGTGCAGATAGCTCGTGGCTTGTAGGATGTTATACTGTTAATATCCTAAGAGTTACATTTAAAATAAATGTGAAGAATATTTCAGTCACTTTTATTTTGGGAATTGGAGTGTGATTATAATCAGCCTAGTAAGCAACATGACCTTCATTTGAAATGCTTTGTCATCCTGCAGTGGTGCACTGATTGATGATTGGTTTAGGTGAAATGCAAATCCTCCCCCAAAATCCAGATTTTAGTAAATTAACTGTGCTTTCACAGGAAAACCAGACATACCCACATGGGCCAAGATCAGCACACCATTCTGTAATACACTCAGATGTCCTCTGATAGGCTGCAGATACTCTCACATAAATTACATGGGTTTTAAGGACCTGTAGAACACGACCATATGTTCTACAACTTTTTCTACAGCCTTTACCTGGTTAAACTTCAGTTTTTCCTTCCATCGGTCCTGGATCTATAATGCACAATACTAGGAAGCTGAAACTATTCTTTTATATATCCTAGGGCCATTGAACCACAAAATACAGAGCCATGAATGGCATCTTTGTAATGAGGAAATTTTATCTTTACGGGTTTTGAAGGGCTTTGATCGCTTGCTGTGGTAAACTAACATTTGTTCCTTACTGTTAGTTGAGCTAGGATAATACTATTTTGCTAGGGATTTGGTTATTAGTATTCGTGTGTGGAATAAGTTTTATGCCATACCTTAGGCATCCACATCAAAGAGTTAGTCCAATGACTGTTCTCATAATCTGTAATTCTTGTAATTCTCTCCTCTTGCTAAAGAAGACCATGGCGAAACCACTGTGAAAATGACATGAGAAGCTCCCTGCCTCTAAAATCAAGCTCCCAGGGGCAAGACGGTAAGGTCCTGAATTGCAGCTCTCATGTAAGTTTCACGTATTTATGTAAGGATTCAGTGTACATTTAGATTCTAAGGGTCAGTGCCCCAACTTCTTGAGATATTGAATGATTTTACTGGCATCAGATGCAAAGCATTAAAATAGATTTCCATTCAGTTAAAGTTCATTCTCATCCCAAGTTAACTTGACACTTTTTGGACTAATGTGGTTTGAAGGTAGTGAAGGTCAATCCTGATAGATAGCAGAAGTGGCATATTTCAGAAAGATAAGCAGTACTGTTCATTAGAAGGTGGATTAAAATATTAAGAAAGGGAAGGTCAGTGAAGGTTTCAATGAGAAGTTTTGCTTCTTATTCAACATGTGAGAGGTGCACATATTTACATTTTTAGGCACAGTTGCACAGGGTCGACGATTTAGATGAGCTTTTCAGAACATGTATTCTCCCTTCAGTAAACAACTTGGACATCATTGTGCTTATACAGTTGGCATTGAAAGGCTTAGAGTTCTTAGAAAAAGATGGTATGTTAAAAGAAATAATATTTTAGAACTGCTTGTTATATGTTCATGCTCTAATCCAGCCCGTAGTCTGATGGGATGCTGTGATGTGAGTCATGTCAACTGAATCCCAGGATCTGCCTGGTTACTTTCAAGTCCAAGTAGGTTAGGGATGGTCAGTAAAAGGCAAAAGCCATGATCACCTCTTCTGAATATTTCAGTATACTTGTCTCTGCTTGACTTCTAAATCAGATCTGTAGTTCCCTGATGTCTGATTAAGCTTCTGCTTAAATTTCTAGCTATGGCATTGTCCTGCAAGAGCTGAATATTTGGCTATAGACATTTCCAGTGCAGCCAAATGCAGATGCTCATATTTGGTTTGGAGATGTGGCAACATTAAACAGCTAGCAATGTCAACATGCAGTCATGCGATATAGCTCATTTGTCAGGCAAATCAAGGGTTGCCAAATGCCCCCCTTTTGCTTATGTGAGCTGGCTGCCAGGAAGATGTGACAATTATCTTAGCACAGGTTCTTTAGCCTTATTCAGGAGACATTTTAGACATTTATTAGAAATGCCTGGATCCTGGGTCCCTGTTCACCTATAAATGTTAGGCTTTGCTAGTGTAAAGCAGGAAGCCCATAGCTCATCTCTTTAAATTCATTTTTTGAAAAAATAAAGCTGCTGGCGGAGATGAAGCAGTAGGGGTACATTAACTCCTTTCAACCCAGCTCACAGTTTGGAAAAGAAATACCCTTGTTCCAGGGTGGTAAGGATTAACAGTACGAACAATACATTTTACATTTGGAAGCACATACTTGCTACATACATGTACCTTTAACATACAGTAAATTTATGTAAGGTCACTGTACATAATTGCAAAAAGAACCTGCCAAATTTCTCAGTGCAAGCCATAAGGATTTTAAACAGGAATATTGCTTGCTGTGTTTCCTTTACAAATGCACAGAGTCAGCAATTAGTGTTTTATGCTCCTGATGTTTAGCCTTCCTCTGTCATGTGATTCCTGACTCACAGTAAAACCCTGCCACTTCAAGATCTATGAGCTCCATTTGGGACCAGAATGCTGGATAATGATATTTGTTCCTAGTGTTTGTTACTGTTTGTGAGCCTGCTTGAGCAATTTCTCTGGGACCACAAGTTTTATTGTTTGTGCAATTTGCCAGAGCATCCTGTATATGGTAATGAGATGCAAAAACAGTTCGTACAAGCACAAACCAAAGATTTACATGGCCAGTGTTATATGGCTGCTGTTTGCAAAACACATTCTCTGTATCAGGGCACTGGCAGTCCTGTGTGTACTAATCACAAAATGCATTTTCTAGCATTCTCTGTGTAATGTAAAACATCTGATTTTATTCACTAAAAAAAATCTTTGGATAAAATAGTGTTTTCTTTCAGAGAAACTTTACAGAAATTAGGTACAAATACATAATTACATAGAAGGCAATATATTACTACATTATCAAATGGCTAGTGGGAGGACAATGTTTTGCTCTGTGATATTAGCAAAGGGGAGAACCAGTACCTAAAACAAAGGCACTTAAAGAAAAATTTAAATGTTGCTAGTTTGCCAACTTCAACAGTGCTAAATTGTGGTAATGGGATATTCATTCTAATAATGGGTATATGCGGTGACAAGCCAAGGGCACTGTGGCTAGGTAGTGATTCCAGCTTCTTCCAGCTCTTTCTTACCCTCTCATACTATGCTACTCTTCTCAGAAGGCTGGGGTAGAAATATTTTTAGTGAATTAAATATTTGCTGCTGAATGAATTGTCTCAAGAGGGTTACAAAAGGATAACAATCTTCCTAAGGCATAGGTCTAGATAACAGTCAATACCATGACAGAAAACTGAAACTATAGTAAATTATTAATTTCTTCCGTTAAAATATTCCTTGAATCCTGTTACACCCATTCACAAGAACATATGCTGACTGTTTAGCTCGGCCTCACTTTTCAAGTCCATATTAATGGTATTTTATGTAGTTGGTTTAGACAATTGGGAGAGATTAACTTTAAATGCACTTGATAAAATCCCTGCAGTTAATAATAGTAATCAAAGTTCTTTCATCCCCAGCTTTGACTATGAGGTTCATTTGCAGATGAAGATGTATATTTTTCCACTTTACCTAGATGTCATAGCTATTAACAAGCAGGTGGGTATAGTGTATGCCCTCACTCCATCAACAGCTTTCTCCTGGCACTGTGTGCTGTGCCCATGTTTTATTTCACCTGGCAAGGGAAATTGCAGGAATCAAGGGACTGGTGACGAAAATGACTAGTGACTGGAAATACTTCTGCATGAGGAAATTGAAAGGTTTGGTACTGCTTCTTACAAAGAAAGTAAATGAGAGAGTATAGAAAGTCATAAATGAAAAGGTAGATTGATGTTTCTTGTGGAGAACTGCCTTTCTCTCATCAGATTAGCCCAACACACTGTTTAGTCAGACTCTATGGGAGTGATTACAACAAATGTTTCTATGAATAAGAGTATTGAATTCTATAGATTTCCAGGATAATTTCCATAGAAACTGCTTGTTTTTATCCCTGTTCACTTCCATACTGTTTTGCTGTAAGGCACGTGTATAACTAATGAGCATAACAAAAGTGGTTTGCATGTATAACTTTATATTCGTGTACCTCCCGTACTGAATCAGAACTGCTATCAGCTGGACCTTCCATAAAAATTTGAAACTCTGAGATAATCAGGCAGAGGGAATTTTTGCCTATAAATTTTGCAACCTTCCCTTGATTAACTTGTACAAAGGAAAGATTATTGAGGACGTATATGATTCTGCTAAGTACATGGAAAAAACCCACAGTAGTTTCTTTGCTTCCTGAACCTTGTTTTCCGTGTTGTTCCCTACTATTCTTTCCTTCCACTGATCAAACCAAGACACCTTTTGGAATGCACTGACCGTTCTGCCCTGTCTGGCTAGTCTTTTTTCCCAATGGAGGTTATAGTGTCTTGGCCACTGGTAGTTGATGAAACGGAGGGTTAGTCATGGCCATACCACGTAGCTGTGTGACATTCCTGCAAGTTAGGGGGTTCTGGGTTGCAAATCTCCATCCAAGAATAAATTTCATTTTATGTTTTGCAACAGCACAAAACAGGCAGGGGGCAAGGGAGCTTATAACATCTATAATTTCAGATGGAATATGTTTGAGTATAATAGTTACATTCAGTTAATAAAATAAAGAATTTTCCAAGTCTTTTTCTACCTTGAATTTTCTGCTGAAATTTTCAGTAGGAATGAATTTAAGTGTGTTATTAAAAATGTTAAATAATTATGAAATAGAATGTGATCAGATCTTCCTGTAACACATTTCTGCTGTCCTCATAAATCCAACTTATCTGTCCCCAGAGAGCTGAAAGTTCTTGCTAGGTTACTGTCTTCTCTACTTATGGTCTGGCAACTAAGCTTAGTGTAAAATTTGCCTAGTGCCTGAATGGGCCAACACTGTGATACCTGTATAGCTTCTGGAAGTGCCCACCTAAGGGGAACACCAGGGAAGCACAAGAGGCTGGGCATGGGCTGCCAGAAGATCAAGGAGCCCTGGCCAGCATGCAGCTGTCCCTGTCAACTCTCTCCAGAATCAACCAGTATGTGAGCCAGTGCCTGGGCAGTGTGGATGACTGGAATTCACCCCCCAAATTAAGAACATGATAGAAGACATATACCCTTCAGCACTCATTTTTCGTTGTTTTCAGCCTGTAAGTGAAACATTTCTTTTTTATATTGGAAGAAAAAAGAGAAGGAGGCTGCCATGTCTATTTTAAGATAAAAACATTTAATAACTAGTTTGGAAACAAAAACATAGAATTTAGTGTAAATTGCAGTTCTACTTCTCTTTTCCAATAAGATTCTAATGACTATTTCTTCCCTTTGTTGCCTCCTCCCTTGGAATGTCCTGCCTTTGCCTCATTTCCCTCTTCAGCTCTTCATTTTTTACTGCCTCCTTCTCTCTTCTTTCTACGAATCACGTTCTTTTGCCTGATTAGTGTCACTCTTCTGTCTCTGAGACATTGCCTTCATAATTATATTACAGGTATGAAGTCTACAGCTGTTCTTGAGTCCTTCCTTTCTCTTTTTAACATGACATTTGCCTGTTATGCTAGAGATAGTCATGCTCATCTTCAGCCTCAAACTTGAAACTTGCCTAGGGAAAGTAAAAACTTCTAAAAGAAACAAACTTTTAAATGACAAATCCAAACAAATTTGCATTAGTAGCAAACAACCTGTGCCCCAGAATAAGAAAACAACAAATGAAGAAAGGAAATACTAAAAACACACAAGTTAAGCAAGCAGAACAAGAAAGGGGAAAATGCCTGGAAATAATGATCAGTTTTTGAACAGCTTTGTTCCCTCTGTCTCCATCTGCAGCTTGCAATGTAAACAGTCTTCATGTTTAAAAACATGCTGTATCAAAGGCAAAACTCTCACCTAGATGTATTGACTTCCTTTGTCAATGGTCCAAAATGCCAAGATGTTATCGCCTCCACATATGTCACAACATCTGTGGATCTCATATGGCTTTTAAAAATTTCTTTTAAATTTTGTGATGTCTAGATGGTTTCTTTAAAAAAGTTATACCTTGGGAGTAAGGCAGCTGCTCGACACTCTTTTTATGTTTCTTTTGGAATTTACTGGACTGTCTTTAAAAAACTAAGTAAAAAGCTTAAAACCTGTATTTAATCATGGATATTCCAAGAAAATCCATCAACACTTTTGAAACCCTTTACATTATTGAATACTGTATTATTAACAACAAACTCATGCCTTATAGCAGAAATATATTTGAGAAAAAAAGTCCATCAAATCATTTCATGAAAATAAACTGAACGCAAAGAGCCTGACATTAGGAATTTCAAATCTAGTATAACAACAGAACTGATATTTATGAATCATAGCATATATTAAAATATAAATATTACATAAGTAGCTATTTATTTTAGGCACTTACCAGTCTGGGACATTAATAAAAATGAATGAATCTGCATATTAAATTTTAAATCTATCTGTGTTATATTGCCTCATTAGTCTACAAAATATCTTTGGCTGCCTTGCTAAGCAGGGAAACAACTTTTAACAACCCAAGTCCTGATCCCCTGGTGGAAACATAGACTAAATGAACAAGGTTGTAAGGTTTGGGTTGAGCCTGAAAGTTTTGGGATCTGGAGCTATAGTTCTGCTTGTCATGTAGACTGTAGGTAAACCAGCCCTATTCAGCTGAGGGCTCTCCAGAGCCTGCAGAGCAGCAGGATAGCCAAACCTAGGCTTCTGTTTGGAAGAACAATTTTAAGTTAGTTTAATGTCTAAAAGATGAATTAAATTTGTTAGTAACGTGATGCTTTTTTAAAAATTCATCTACTCATACAATCAGTGTGAAAGTAGTGAGTCTAGCTTAAAACAAAAAGACCGTACCCTGTTTTCTTAAGCGTTTAGTTTAAGACACAATGACTGCTGTCAGGAGTTCACAATCTAAGTGAACAAAACAGAACAAGGGAGGCTGAAAGGACTCAGGTATCCTGAGTTTTACTGATGGGAAGTGCACAAAGATTAAAGTATTTGCCTAAGGACATATTAGGAGAGGATGATTGTTAGTTTAATGAATGCTTTTACTGTAAGATAAGAACCCGTGTACCTCAGTCTCTTCATACTTCAGTCTGCTTTGACCAGTAGATATCAATGTCACTTTTTAAGACATTTGAACATAACTCATACAGGAGATTGTCTGACAACATCAGGCAGGTCTGATGGAGGAATACAAAAGTCCTAGCTTGCAGTGTGTCATGGTTGAAAGGTCACAGTGCTAAGAATATCTTACACAGTGTTGTTCCTTTAACCTTAAAGTATGGCAGTCATTAGTGTGATGCCTAAGAAGAAGCCTGGATTTAGTACTTATATATTCTGTGTCCTAGTCCATGTAAACATTAATGCACTCTTAACAGATATTGCATACACAGTTTTGTGTTCAGGGAAGAACTGAGAAACACTCCTCATGTATTTCTTTCATATTGCTTGATAGGCATAAGAACACATGGCAGGGAAAAGAAGCCAGACCTGCAGCAGGCAGTGGTAAGGCAGAGGTGGTTTCTTTGGGGGGTGGCTGCCATTGTTTCATTGATGAAGACACACTGTGAAAGGATGCACTGGGCTGTCCCAGCAGGGAGCTCATGCTCTTTTCTTCTCTTTGGGAATCTGTGCCTGCCTCTGACTGCCTTCACAGCTGTCCCATGCTGCCCGTGAAGTGCGTTATCTCTTTCTTTTAGAGATTCTACTAAAGCTGCTCCTCTTTTCTTCCCATCACCTCTTCTCCATTACCCCAACACCTGAAGAGCTGCTGCGGTTTATAGTTCTATAATAAGCCTTAAAAGAGATGATTTGTGAAGGGAAGAAGCAAATGGGTCTAGTTTTCAACTAACCAATTGCTCACACATGGCAAGTGTTCAGGTATTGAGATGCTGAGCATGTGCAGCTGTAATCTGTTGCAGAGTGAGAACTGCACAAATGTCATTTGCAAATGTATGGCATCTTACAAAACAATCTGTTGACTGTCAGCTGCAGATGACTTCTCCTAGCTTTACAACTTTCCGTTCATAATTTTGTAATCTCATTATTTGACAGGACTACAATGGCCAGATATTTCAGGTGCTCAGAGATATTAAGTAGTGATTTGAAGAATGTTAGACTTGTGGAAGAGGCAGATGCAGACACTCATATCATATTCAGGAGCCCTGTTGACTCATGAGCCTCCTGTACTATCTGGCAGTGTGTGGTACGCAGCTTCACAAAGAAGAGAACTTTTCCTTGAAATATAGTATTTCCTGACAGAAGAGGAGAAAAAGCAAACCAAAGTGTTCATCAGTGACCACAAGAATTTTGTCGTAGCTGATGCAGAATGTGCTGCCATATACCCCTGAACAGGAAAATAAGGAAAATTCAGAATTCCTGAAATGTTCCTTTTCCACCTGTGTGACTAGAAAAGAGTAGTGGTTGAATAAGCTTGTTAAAAGACCCTCATCTTCTTTGCAGATTTGACAAGGAGATATATCTGCTGGAAAAAATCATTGCAGGTATCTGCTTTGTCTTAGTTTCTGGGAGGCAAGATTGTAGTGAAGGGACTTTGTGTTTCCAGTGCATCTCAAGACACCAAGAAACCAGCAAATTTGGGGTTGAAACTAAATTGATTTGGTTTCATCTGAGCTATTTTGGGTGTAGAAACAGCTATTTCCACATGGATAGTAGTTCTAGAAACCTGAAATTATTTTTCCAGCCCATGGCAGAGGTTATCTAAAGAGATTACATCCGTCACAGGGAAATATTCAGCTGTTAGTACATCATGTGAATATCCTCTTGTTTTGCACTGGAAATAGCTACTTCTGGAAATGCCTCACTAACAGGGCTTGTGAACAGTTTGGCTCTATTGATACTGATTTCTGGTTTCAAACACAGGGACAAAGGATTTTCAAGGAGTAGTCCAAACCTTAAGAATTCAGTTCCGTGTTAGGAGCAAAAGCATAACAGGGAGCTGTAGCAGAAGCATCTCAAAAAAGCTTAACAGACCTATAACAGCCCTAGGCAGTTCAACCCCAACAGCTTGTGAAGTTGTCTTATTAGTCAGTGGCAAATGATGGCATTCCTGCTCCAGGTCTACTGTCAAGCTGTCAACAGGCTGACACCTTAACGTCGCTATGAAAATAAACATAAAGGTAAAACATCATTCTCACTATTCTTGTAGGTTTTACAGACTCAAAGGTTACAGAACTGATGGAAGATAAAATGAAGCAAATGACTAAAAACTCTCCTATGTTCAATCAAACTGATATATCCCATAAGAAAACAAGTGGAAAGCGTTATTTTAAATAAGAAGTTTGTGCAAGGCTATCAGTGACTTTACCTGTGTTGGAAAAATCTACAGTAAATAGGACAGATGTAAGTAATTTTGTGCAATTCAGTTTGTTATGCAAAAGTATTTTTTGACTAAGAATGTTGTTGTGAAAGCAGAGCAGAGGCTGAGCTACATTTGGAGACAGTTGACAGACATAAATACCAGAAGTGGAGAGCAATTGTCTAGACTGTCAAAAGTGATATAGCTAAGTACAGTATGTTGAATTTGATAGGTAAAAATGAAAACTGGGTTAAAAAGTCTAGCAGTCAATGAGGAAAGGCTGTGAAAGAGAATGGCTTTTTTAAGGAACTGGAGGTATAACTTAGGACATCAGGGATCCATTTCTGACTCTTAAGCAAATTTCCTTGGAGAAGGGCCACATTTCCTCAAGCTATGGTCTCCTCTCTGTCTTGAGTTTTTGTGCTATCTCTTCACCACAAAAACAATCTCTTGCAATGCATGTACCTAAAGACCCCATAAATGTCCTTTTCTTTAACCTGCTTTTTTTATTTATCTTGAAACACGAGTAGTAATGACAAACATTGTGTCATACTTTGTTTATGAGGGAAGTCCTGGGAAGTGTCATTGTTTGGTCTATGAAAATTAGCTTTTTACAGCGAAGGCAGAGTGAAAAATAATTACCTCCTGTTGTCTTTTCTGTCTTTTCTCGTAGTTTTAGACTAATGAATGTCAGACTTTCTCTTCTGAATTGTAGCAGGTGGATCAGTTTGTTGTCTGTCATACTGAATGATCTATTCTCAAATAATTTTACTGTTTTGAACAGAGCAGACTGAAATAAAGCAAATAGGTTTTTTAAAAAAATGTATTCTTTATCTTTAACCATAAGGTCTTAAAAAATGAGAGCAATGCTTTCAGTTATAAAAGGAATTCATTTTTCCTATTACCATTTTTTTAAACTCTTCTGCCAACATATTTTGAAAACAACGCTTTCATATACATAAAGGAGCCATCACTTGGTTAGATAACTACCCAAAATCAAAACAGTTGAACAAAATGTTTGCTGAAAGCATTTCAACATTCTTTGGAGGAAAAGCAGAAGCAGAAACTAGGAATTTTAGTCAAAATTAGCAGATGGATGATCTGTTGCAGAAATTTCAGGCACTATTTATAATACTTTGCCCATTCCCTCCAGTTTTCCTTTGGGATCTCACCAGTTTTCCTTTGAGACAGTACCTGATACTTATTAGATCCGTAAGATATTTCCATACTCAGGATTTTCTCATCTCACTAAAATGTTTGATTTTTCCAAAAGTTTCCCATTCTGTATTGAGCTGAAGTTGAGACCTCCTAAAGACCAAACCCTTGGAGCGAGTGTTCATTTGGCTGGGGAAAAAATCAATATTTTGGCAACTTCAGAGTAGGAAGTCTGACCTGTTTTCCCCATACTGATGTCCCCTGACTAGCAGCATACTGGGGGAGAGGAGCTTTTTCTCTCTGTTGCTGGACAATAATTCCAGCCTGGATTTGTGTCACCTTCATAATGAAAGACTTGTCAAAACTGATATAAGTCTGTGAAAAATTTTTGGTTTCTAGCAGTTGTTCTTTTCCTGATAAAAAGACTGTCAGAAAATTCCCAGCCTTCCCTAGATATAGCCTTCTACAATGTGCTGACTGTTGTACACACCCAATTTAAGATAGAGGATAAAATTATTTGCCCATTTTTTAATATTAAATATGATTTCTTCCTTTATTCTCTTACTCTCCTCTAATCAGCAAATCAAGGTTTACTATTTGAATTTCAAGAGTACCTGGGATCACCAGGAATATATTGCCTTATTATCTGTGAAAACAGGACAGAAATATGAAGCATTTTGGGGGTGGATTTTTTTTTTTTTTTCCTTTTTCTTCTTTCACCACAGCCAATCTCTTTGCATCTGGTTCTTGGATTTAGTTATTCACCGAATGCGTCTTGCAACATGAACTTGTATAAACTCCCACACACGTACACGCACACAGACACAGATGAATCCTGACACTGCAGAGCAGTTGGTATTCCTATACTTTCAAAAGAGGAAAGGCATTCTTCTTAGTGCTTGTTTTGTTTGATTCTCCTATGCTTCCATCCATCAGGGTATCTTAGCATGTAGTAACAGGCCAGGCCAGTATTTTTCTTCTTCTGAAGAGACTTTTGGGACAGAGAGTCTGGTGATACTCTTCCTATACACCTGAAACGACCTGAATGGATGCAGAGCTTTAAGAATCAGAACAAATTAAAATCCCTCCACTGCACTGGCATTCATACACCAGTGCCAACAAGTCACCTACTGGAAATCCATTCCTTTGAAGGAGAAGGTTGCCTTCCTCTTTGGATGTCTGCCAGGCAGAGGCAACCAACAGGGATGCCACCATGGATATGTCGCTCATACAGGTACATGCTATCAGCTTGTAGATCCTCTGCCTTCATAATCACCGCACTCACCGAGCATTCTCCACCTTCAGGATGGTACTCAGTGAAAACAAATCTCAATTTTTCTATTTTAAAACTACAAAGAAAACAATTGTGATAAGGGCCAAAATTATCATAGCTTTCTTTTTTGTGGAACAATTGTTTGTTGATACTACTCACCTAAGCAGCTGTTGATTTAGTTAAAAAGGAGATTTAGAGTGGCTTTTAAAATGCCTTTTAACGTGATCAAGAAATGATACCAAATTGGGTTTACTTGTTTATAAAACTTTAACACTGACTGAAGTATATCTGTATTCATTCTAAATCAATTGAAACTGAACAAAATTTTTATTTTCTTCAAACTGAGACAACAGCATAGAGGTGCATTATGATCTAATAAATATACAAACATATTAAAATAGTACACAGTAGGGATTTATTGAAAGTCTAGCAAACCTAACTCTTTACTCAATCAAAATACCCTGTTTTGGGTTGTAAAGGGAAGAATGGCTGATATGGCTAATACCAGTGGTACTGATTCCAACCTCACTTGCAATTTTTCAATCTATTTTAAAACCCCTGAATTTACCAGATTTATACTAATAAAAAACTAGCAGAAGTGAGATGAGAACTAGCCCCAGCTGGTGCTCAATACCTCTTAGCATTAAGATTTTAATTCATAAATGCACTTGTGACTTCCATATTATCCTTTCTCTACAGTAGGGAGATTCTAAATAATCTACTTGTGTATCTTTATGAATAAATTACTCCCTTCCCCTACCTTACAGAAACCCAGGGGGGAAAAAACAAAACCAAACCCCACCACACTTAACAGAATCACAGAATGGACTGCGTCCAGACCGCTTTTGAATATCTCCAAGGAGGAAGACTCCACAGCCTCTCTAGGCAACCGATGCCAGCGCTCCCTGTGGTCAAACAGAGCTTCCCATGTTTTAGCTTGTGCCCGTTACCTCTGGTCCTGTCACTGGGCACCACTGAGAAGAGCCTGGCTTCCTCTTCTTTTCACCCTTTCTTCAGGTATTTGTACACATTGATGTGACCCCCCTGAGCCTTCTTTTCTCCAGGCTGAACATTCCCAGCTCTCTCAGGCTCTCCTGATATGAGAGATGCTCTAGTTCCTTAGTCATCTTATTGGCCCTTAACATCTTCAGGTCTTTTATGAGCTTACAAAATATCAATATTTTAATTCTTTAAGCACTGAGTTCACCTGTCCTCTAGGAAAGAACAACGTTTTGGCTTTATACATAAAAATTGCTTTGCATCCAGGGCAAAAAAAGAGGAACCTCAGAGGAGTATGGCAAATGTTATTTTTTATTTGTATTATCTTATGACTCCCATTACTTTTCACTATCATTGCATTATATTGACTCTTAACTCACAAATTTTGGGGATGATTCAATGTTACAAAATACAGAGACATATGTGAGTGTCTACATCCAGATAGTTCTGTGGGAGGAGGAATGTGTAAGGGTAGGTTCCTCATTAGTGGGAAGTATTCAGAAGTTCTCTTATACATGTGTATTAAGTGCCCAGATTTCTAAAAGAAAGCCTGCTCTGAAAGCTGCTACGCCTCTCATAGTCCTGGCTAACTTCTTATCCCCATCACCTCAATGGTGAGACTAGGAAAGTCTACTCAGTTTCCAGCAACAGACTCTACTGTAACCAGCAGACTGTGCTGTGACCGTGCTACTTCTCAGGACTGAATTGACATCAGATAGTATAAGGGCATATTGAGGGGAGGGGGAGCCAACAATAGGAATTCCTCTTGTACCCTTTTTGGTAGTAGACATGTTGCAGTTACCATCCTCTTCCATTCTGATATCTTCCATCAGCACTGAAGTTACCTGTTCTAAAAAGCTCATGGGCAGAGTCTGATATTAGCATAATATTAGCAGCAGTGCTGTTACTATGAATTCTTCCAACTAGAAGAACTGAGAATAAAAACAAGCCTTTATATATCCTAAATGTTTCTTCCTAAATGTGTCACATAGCTTTTAAAAACAAACTAATTGCCTTAAATACAAATATTATGTGAAGTTATGACATTAACTGTCTCTTTACATAAGCCTCAAAATAGACTTCCATTAGCAGACTCTGAAACTTGATCGCAGAAGTAGTGAACTATCAGTCTCTTTAATTTATAAATAAAAGAGAGCAATTCATTCTTAAATTTAATAGATATCATTATGGGAGATATGGAAGAAAAGGCTTTAAAATTAGTAAAATGTAAACCACCAGTTTTATATAAATATGTAAATGACACATTAGTATTGTTAAAGGAAGACAGGAATAAATCTGACAAATTCACAAGGGAGATGTGAAAGGATGGCATGTTACCATTTCTTGGTGTAATGATCATTAAGAAAGATGATTGTCTTTCACAGTTCAGAGAAAGGATACCAATTCAAATGCCAATTTATATTATAAATCAAATCTCCATCCTACAGTTCCCATGTAAAATAGTCAAAACACTCGTTGATTAAGTACTTAAGAGTTGTGAAGCAGAATTCTGAAAGAAAGGGAACTTAATCATATTAGAACTACATTGCTAAACAACAGTTTTCATTTACAACCCATTAACAAAAAATGAAACAGAAAGAAATGTTCAGCCTGAAGCCATGAAGGAAAAGTCGTCTTCACATGAAAACGAAACAATGCCTAGTATGCAGTACACAACAGGGCATATTCAGAAATGTTCGGTCTTATCTAAACCTGCCACCCCTGAAGGGTATGGGTAGTCCCCAGTTCAGGAGAAGTTCTGGCTCATTTTGTGCAGGTTTGGTTCCTTTAGGAAGGCATAAAATAGTTATATTTAAAAGTGAAGAACATGTTTTAAGCCAGGATAAATACCAAGTGTTTATCGAGTGTATGTGGGAAGACTGAACCAAAAAGCCAGTTACTGCACATTAAGGTCCTGCCAGAAAGGCAGGCAGTTCTTTGCACATCCAAGGTTCCTTTTTTTTTACTTTCTGCAATTACTCTCAAAAACTTGCATACTCCTTTGCCACCTTCTTGTAGGTTTTCCATGGAACCACGCTGATAGGGAAAGGCAGAAGAGAGGCAACTCTTCAGATCTAGTGTCCTAGCAAGATTCTTATTGTCCCATAAAAGCTGGAAAGAAGCATACGAACCACAGTCAGTATCTTTTGGAAGCCTTATAGCAAAGGAGAGTCCTTTTCATTTTAATAGGACTTTTTTCTGTATTTGTATTGGAATATTTTAATTAAACTTTACCTTTCAAAGTACACCAAAACTCCACTTGAGATGACACAATCTTATGGTTCTTGAGGAAATATTTCAGGCAAGTGTACTGCATCAGCATCAGAGATAGAAATAATTTATTTATTTTTTTTCTCTTGTCTTTTGCCTGTTAAATAGCAGTTAGAGGTCCAGGGCCAAAACAGGGTTTCTCTGAACTTCCTTAAATGTTCCCCACTAATATGGCCCATTATCACAAATAGCAGATGAGAACATGTTCCCATTTTCTCATTCAGGATTTTCTGATTTATTCTGGGGAATTGATCAACCTTAGAACAACCTCAGAGTACTACAAAGACAGCTAGATTTTCATTAACATAGCTAGAGGATTCTCAGCTAACAATGGCTATTGGTTAAATACTCTTGAGCAAGATAGCACCATTATTCATGTTACTTGGCAAAATTAGTGTCAGGTTACCTGTCTCTAGAGCTAACCACAGTTGTAAGAGGAAGTACATTGTTGAATATTGCTAGTCTGAAATTTTATCAAAGTTTAAGGCTAGAATTCTGGGCCAGTATTTCTGTATTGTATAACATACCAGTATTTTTTTTCATAAGTGAATTGCATGCTTTCTCTAGTGTCCTAAGCAACAGATGTCTCATTAGCACCTGAGCTATGCCAGCTTCTGTGGAAGGCTGCAAACTGATTAAACACATGCTCCATTTTTATCTCTTTATGAGTCATTACTTAAAGGTTTTATCACCAGACTGCCACACTTAATTACATGTAACCATAATTAAATATGAATATCTGCAGACCTGGCTTTTTATTTTTGCTATACCTTCAATAAAATATTTTCCTGTTTGCTAATGACATGCTGTAGGAAAGGAAAGAAATAAAAAGGGAAAGAAGAATCCAACAAGAATTATCAAATATATATAAAATATCTATTAGGTATCCTTGTGAACTATTTATAAAAGGCACTTTTTTCCTAAACAAGGATGACATAGCGTGATAAAGGCAGAAAGCAATGTTTTGATATTTAAAGATGTCATCTGTTATCCACCACACAGATGTAAGCATGCAGAAGTCACTGCAGTCCTTGGGTAACTCAGAGAGTCCTCTTAGGACATGATTTTGGGCACATAAAGGAGAAGTCTTCGGGAACTGCCAGCATGTATTTACCAAGGCTAAACAAAGCCTAGCAAACATCTTCATCTTCTATGATAAAATGACTAGATTGGTGGATGGGTAGAGAGCAATAGGTGTCATTTACCTTGAATTCAAGGCTTTTGATGCTGTCTCCCTCAATATTCTTGTGTCCAAGTTGGGATGCTATGGTTTGGCTGAGAAAACAACTAGCTGAATAAAAAAGTGTTTGAATGGTTGGCCTTAGAGAGTTAGTTGGTTATACTCTACCTGGATGCCTGTGACAAGTGGAGTACCAGTAGCAGGGGGATGTCTTGGGACTTGTACCATTCAACATTTTTATCAGTGATGTGTAGGAAGTAATGGAGTGTTTGTTCATAAAGTTTTCAAATGGCAGCAAATTGGCAGCAGTCAATACATTCAAGGATAGGGCTGCCATCCGGAGAGACTTAGGTAGGGTGAATGAATGGGGTCGACAGAAACCTTATGAAATTCAACAAGGACATGCACATGAGCAGGAGGAAATTCTTGCAGCCATATAGGCTGGGAAGCAGCTTTCCTGAAAAAGCCCTTGGGGTCATGGTGCACAGTGAGCTGAATGGGAGCCACCAGTGTGCCCTGGCAGCAAAGAAAGATCCTGGTCTGTATTAACAGGATGACAGCGGTAGATCAAGAGAAGTGATTATCCCCCTCTGCTCAGCACTTGTCAGACTGTATGTAGATGTACTGTGTGCAGTTTATGCCCTCCCAAAACAAAACATACATGATAAACTAGATCATGTTGACCACAGGGCCACAAACATGGCCATGGGCTGGAGCACTTGCCCTATGAGGAGGAGGAACCAGAGCTCATTCAGCCAGGAGAAGAGACGGATTCAAGAGGACCTAGCAGCAGCCCCCTCAGTACCTAGGAGGAGATTACTGCAAAGAGGAAGCCACGCTGTTCGTTGTGGCGGGTGGAGGGAGGACAAGAGAAAACAGGTATAAGGTGAAATGAAAGACCTTCAGGCTGTGTATAAGTAAACCTTTTTTCACCATAAATACAGCCAAGCAGTAGCGCAGGTTGCCCAGGGAGTTTGTGCACTCTCCATACTTGGAAGTTTTCAAGACCAGACTGGATAAAGCCCTGAACAACCTGGTCTGATTTTATAGCTGACCCTGCTTGAAGCAAGAAGTTGGGCTAGAGACTTCCTGAGGTTCCTTCCAACCTGAATTTTACTATGACCCTAATCTTTGCCCATTTAGGAACCTGCCAGGATCTGTATTGGTGCAGGATTTTGCCCACAGAAAGCTATGGGACTAGACTTTTTGTCACCATAAAAATACTGTTCACAGAGGACTGTGAATTTTAAAAATATTCAAGTTAGAGTTTGGGATATGACAAGTTATGCAATTCAAATGACCTTACTTTGGTACATTATGGACACACAATGATTGTTAAGTATATCCAAAAAAACTGTTTCTTTAAAAGATTGTGGAAAAGGAAAGGCACATATAGACAGTTTCCAATTTTCAGAAGTTCCACAGGTAGATGTTGTACCTAAAAAAAAAAAAAATAAAATATTTAATTGTTAAGGTAAGAGCACATTATTTCGTTGACATTATTTCACCAAGAAAGCTGGTATGGTAAGAGCTATGCTAATGTTTTCTGAATGCTTATAGGCTCAGAAGGCACAACCTAAGCTAAGTGTTGCACAGTTTATTAAATGTGCCCTGGTGTCTTTTCTAGCTGACCTGACTCCTGAGTAGTTTCCAAACATACTGATAACATTGCTTTTTTTTTTCTCAGGCTCTTTGTCTAGCCAATAATACCTCTTTTGGTAATATAATATGCCTATGGTACGTTATTTGTTGAATATGCTGCTTTTCCTTACTCTTTATGCAGTTCGAGGTCTGAGAAACATTTTCTCTGAGTTTCAGATCAACTTCTGTTCTGTAAAGCTGAATTAAGTTTATAGATAAAACAGCTTCTGCTTTTTCAAATTCTACTCCTAGTCCATGAAAGCTGTCATTCTAATCACAGCACATTCGCTTTCCCATCTCCTCTTGTTATGTGGGTTAAAATAACAGTCTCAGAATTGTGTATTAGGTTTGAATTGCCTCATTATAGCAACACCAAAATGGGATATTTAAAAAGAAAAAGAGAAGAAAAAAAAAAAACCTGAAAAACTTTCCATCTCTTTTTGGTAATGATTTAGACAGCCCTTTAATCTAAAGCCTCTAGACAGGCTCTAAACTACAGGAGAGTTCTGCAATGGGTGGAATAATATTATAATGCATCATGGGATGTCACACTGTAAAAAAGCTGGAGTTTGGGGGGAACTAGAATGAAAGTTAAAATTGTATTAAATCTAGCTCTGTTGAAACCAATGGGAATTTTGTCCCTGTGAATTCATCCCTTGTGGGTTAATTTTTCCTGTTGAGTTAGTTAGTGTGTTTGAGTTGATGTTTTGAGTGAAGAAGTATATCCAGGTCCCCATAGTCTGGAACACTTCAATAGAAGTGAGACTGCAGTTTGATGGTAGATACAGTCCTGGATTAGGAGTGTTCTGTAACCTGGACCATCTCAGGAGAGGGGTGCAGACTGCTGGGCAGACTGACTCACTGAGTTCACGCCCACACTAAAGCAACAAAATGTTTGCTGCTGCTGGTCTGTATTATTAGCAACAAAGATGCTCACTCATGTGGGTTTAGATGTAGGAAACTAGCCCTGGTATGCACAAATTGCTGAAACCACCACTAATAATCTCCATTAATACATTTAGGAAAAAGAGAAGAATATCCCTTTCATTACTTTACAACATATTTGAGACCTGAAACTGATTAATACATGTTAATTGCTTGGAAGATAACAAGGATTTTATATATTCTAAAAACTGAAATTATTTGCTGAAATCACTTCACTATTATATTATTAAAAATATATTCTTGTGCTGTAGGTAGATGAAGATATTCTTAAATGCAAAATAGTTTAATTTATTTTAATTTTTAAAGTCTAGCAAGAATAAAGAATAGGATTTTTTTTAGTGTAATAATTTTCATTATATACTTTTTCCACACGATGGCTTTGAGTTCACAAATACAGAAGGGCATCTTTGAATTGGTAGTGGTAATTAATGTGAGTGAATTCATATGTAAACTGGTGTTTGCTAGGGAACTCTTAAATACATATCTTTGACATCTTTACAAGCTCTTTAAACTTTCCCTGGAAAACATCAATGTTTTAGATGACATTGATACAGGCTGTTAAAGACAGTCGGAGTATAATTAAAGACACCTGCCAGCATTTCCTCATTTAAGTGCTTGAAGTTGGGAAGGAAAGAGCTGATTCAAAACATCTGGGAAAATGGAAGGGAAAAAAGAAAAAAGATAGAACGTGAAAAGCAAGCCACATCCTACTATCGCTCTTTGTGGAGACTGGCTGCTTGAATGGTAGCGTGTCCTCCTGTGGTGCCTGGCAGTTACAGCCTTCCTGTACTCCCCATGGGCAACCTGGGTTTCAGAAAGTGGAGGGGAATTGTGTTTGCTAGTTCTTTGCCTTTCTGAATAAATGAAGCATTTTTCTTCTCCAAACCTCAGAATCAGCAGTGATGTCTTCAAAAGGAGGGCTAAGATCTTTTTTTCCTGTTTTTATTACACTGGGACTTCTTAGCGCAGTGCATTGATTTTAACACTTTTATAGGCACAGATAGTGGCTTTATGCTGAAGCTCTTAGAGTTTCATAGCTCTGTCTCAGTGACTAACTAACTTCTATTGGCACTAACACCACAGCAGTTATGCAAGTGAGATGAGAGAATAAACTATATAATGAAACTAATTAATAAATGGTTGATAATAATTTAAAACATCTATAAACTGCAATACTTGACAGCATAGATGTCTAAGTGCTAGAAGATATATTCCAGATATAATTTCTGAGAGTGCTTTCTCACCCCTGTGGGCTAGAACAGATTCTGAATGCAGCAGTTCAAATGAAAAAAAAAAGTCAAGTCCCGCAACTTATGTGGTCATCTTCTTGGATTAAATAACTATATCTATTGGATATCAGGCAAAACGTGTATCCAGGATTATACAGGACATAAAAAATTAACCTTAGGAGGCTGGAGACAATGAAGACTCTACTGACATCCCTAAGACCAATCCAAGACCTTTTTTGAGGATGAGATCATATAAATAGACATTTCAGACACATGCAACCACATCCTTGGTGACTGCAGTCACAAACTTCATATGCACATGGAGAAGTACTCTGTCATTATGTGCATCTAAGCTGGTATATGTAGACTCAACAGGAAAAATTAACTTGGCAGAATCTCCAGTCTTCCCTAGCCAGACTACTTGTAGTACCTGAGGTAGATCAAGCAGAGCTACAGCAACTTGATATGATGGATTACAGGCTCTCTGCTATTAAAATTGCGTAAGACTATGCCACATTTCTGAGATAATGATGATTAATTGATTACGTGACCATTGAAAATGTGGATAGGCCTCCTACAAATCTTTACATATTGTCAAATATAGTATCCATTTATGGGAAAGAATAAAGAAAAAAACAACAGGCAAGAACAAGGAACTCTTGTTCTCTTCTCATATTTGCTCTTGTCCCACAGTTTGCCTTTTGGATCATTTTGCAACAGTCTTTCACAGAACAGTCAGGTATGCTGAGATGAAAGGAAAAAAGATAGCCATGCTCATCCATTCTTCCTGATATAAATATCAGAAGTGTTGAGCTTGCCCCACTGGAGCACAAAGAACACCCATAATGGTGGCATTTACAAAGCAGATGATAGCTCAAGGTGAGCTGTTACGGGGCTGTACAAGGAGGAAGTGGAAGAGCAAACTGTCAGTGTTAACCAGGAGCAGAGCCATGCTGTGATTACACTCCCAGATTTAGGTACCATGACTCATTTTTTGCTCCTTCCTCCAGTGTTTTGAGGTTAATTTTCCTTTTCATTTCATGAAAATTCAGTGTTGTACAGAGGAAATAAAGATGTTATCACTCCCCCATCAGAGTGGCCTGGGGATTTTACTTCTGTGACTCGATATCATTTAGAATAATCAAAGTGCATGGATCAAGCTCTGCTCTGTGGTGGCACAGCACACTATGCACTCAATCACACCCTCTTTTTCCCAGATGATACTGGAATCAATGTACTGGGGAAAAGTTTCTTCTCCTCAGTCAGTGTCAGTTCTGTCATTAGGAGGCTGTTCCTTCATAGGGAGCCATCACAATGCATCTACCTAATGTTGCTGGTTTAGGTTATGAATTATGATAGATGGACACGTAAGATGACAAATGAACCCTCCACTGAAGACAGAGTGAACTGCTGAAATTTACTGATTTGGGTTGTGGGGGTGACAGAAGCAGTATAATGAAGTGTTAGTTTATCAAGGAAATCTGGTCAAGATATGGAGTAAGAACTGAATAAGTGATGATTTTAACCCCCAAATTAAAAGTCTGTAAGTCCACAGATGAAATGTGCAGACAAATGATTCAGCCACACAGTGAAAGAATGAACAGGTGCTGGTACAGAAGGGAAAACCCAGACTGATCTATTAACCTGTTGGTGTTAAATCAAGCTTAAAAACCTCTTAACAGAATCAATTCTGAGCTTGATTGTGGGTAACCTTTTCTCCTTTGGTATGCATATCTGGTGTAGTTCTCCTGTTCTGTACCTGAGTAAGTGCTAAACTCAAGGGAATAAATGCATCTGAGCTGGCCTCTGTGCTAGGATAAGGATATGTGAAGCAATCCCAAGAGAAGCTGATGACTTGAGCAACACAATCAGTATGGTTTCAGTCATTAGATTTGTTTGTTATGATTTACTCACATATGTTTAAACCTCACATTCAATTTGTATGGGATAGTTAACAAGGGCCCTAATATCAGAAATTAAATATGGAACCTGTATCTGGCCAACAACCTGGGCCCAGCTCCATATATCCTCACCTTTGTGACCTAGTCACTGGACTCTTCCTACTCTTCAGCTGACTATCTAATTAATGAATTACCCTAACAAGATTTAAGAAGAAACTTAATAAAAGATAAGGATTAAAAGGGATGGAAGTCATAGTAAGCAAACTAAAGGACCGAGTTATATGTTAAATATCTCCAAGTCAGAAGAGAAAAGTATAACATAGAAGTATAACATCCAATAACTGCTCATTGTGCAATCAAAGGGAAAAACTTACAGGAATATTTCCTGCTCTTCATCTCTTCCAGTAGCTGGTTTCTTCAAGAGAAAGACGAATCGGCAGGTGAACACACAGTAGTGCATTTCTGCACAAAATTATTGCATGGCTGTATAAAAGCTTAAAGAAACCTGCTTTGGCATACATTGTTTGATTTGGTAGGAAACATCCATAGAGATTGCTGCAAAAGGAAGAAACTGAATCATCAGGATAAGAATGGCAGAAGGAGCTCTAATTCTTTGAATGAGTTGTGTCAATACCAAGCATCTCAGTATCCAAAGGTATTAAATGGAAATAATAACACTGTCCCCCTTTGTGAATACTGTGAGATCTACTACTGAAAAGAACACAGTAGGCTAATAGTAAGGATATCAGTATTATGATTTCTGAAGATGTGGTAGTGGCAGTAATGGATTCAAACAATTAGATATATGCATTTTCAGATACTACAGTAATGAGTGCTTCACGTAACATTATAGATTGGCAAATGCACTGGTAATTGTTCTAGAAGTGGTTTCATTTCATCAGTTGTTCATAAACTGTTCTGGGTGATTAACTGATCATTCACAATCAAACACTTGCATTCAATCCTAACATTAAAAAAAAAATCATAAAGATGTTTGTCATATTGATTCAAATAACAAGCAAATTCAAGAATATTTTGATGTGCCTCTGGCTATTTGGTGACAGAGTACAGGATTAAACAGATTAAATGAATTATTCAATGAGATTTTTTGTTCAACTCTAAAGGAAATTTATTGGAAAAGTTACAACTGTGTAAACTTGAAACACACAATATATTGAAATATGTAGGAGAAATGCTGAGAGTGCATTATTTGTTTATGAGGCAGAAAGGAACAATAGACTTTAACTAGACTGCAAAATAGGCCCAAGACTGAGACACACACTTACGTATCCAAGTGAGGGGCACAGGGGCAAAACCTGTGTGAGGGAAGTCTTCCTACTGTTTCACAATTAACATTAAAAAATGAATAAATCTCTTACCAAGTAACAACAATGTTGCCAATTTACTAGTCCTCTTTGGTCAATCAAGCTTTTTTGATTGGAAGAAAAGGAAAGGGAATGATTTTGTAATACGGATTCCTGGTTTTCATTATCTTTTCTTTTCTTGTCCTTATTTAACTTCAGTGAAGCACAAAAAAGAAAAGAAAAAGAAACAAGATAATAAAAATATTAGAACATCTAAAATGAATGTTTTGAAATAGAAGTGTTTTGGAACTGATATAATCAGAAGCAAGATGTAACAGGGTTTTGAGTTTTATAAAAGTTGACAAATGTCATTATTATATCAGAAGTTTCATAAAAATTGATGCCTTTTCTTAAAATCACACTGATCTGTGTACTGTGATTGTGTGAGGATCCTAGCTTTTATTTTGACATCATATTTACAAGATACAGATCTAAATACACAAACATATTCTACAGCAGATGACCAAGCATTCCAAACAAAAAAGAAACAAGTATATCTAGATTTTTAAAGCAGTATTGTGATGTTTCCTAAAACCTGATAATTTCTCTAAAAATCTGTGAATTAGCAATATGAATTTCAGTCCTTTCTGAAAATTAACTATTTCTATTTTATAAACACTGAGACTTTACTCTGTGTGGCCAAAGGATACACAGAGTTCCTCAGTGAATGCATTAGCTGAATCCAAACAGTGCATGGTAAAATGCAATGGAATAAATGAAAATGCCTTTTTAAATTGAGTATGTTAAATGATGTCCTAAGTAGCCTCTTTTTTCTCCTGTTATGAGGTGTCATTTGAGCATGAGAAATCATACATCTTTACGTAAAACCACTGGAGTTAATTTGACTTGAAACAAGAGTACTTTGGTACAATGAAGAAGACTCCAAGGAAGCAGATGCAGTAAAACAAAGTCCTGCTCAGAGGAGTCTCTTACAATCTCCACATTTGCATGGCTACAGAAGAAGAATTTCATACCTTCTGGGAACTTAAATTTTGATACAGATGGTCCTATAGTGTGCAGCAATTCACATCAATGCCTTGAATTTTGCTTCTTTTTCTGCCCTGGGCATATCCAAAAATAGACTGTGATTTCCTCAAATGTAGTCATTATCTCAAAGAGTTGGGCTTTTTTATTGCAAGAAGACATTAAAGTTCATGAACATTGCTCTGCTGGATTCCTGTCCGAACTGTGCTCCTCTGTTACTAACTAAGACATGCCATACAGCACCTGTTCCTTGATTTGAATGGGCATGCACACTTTTGCTGATGAATGTACATAGAGTAAGCAACTTAGAAATACGTTCTCTGAATTTGAGTGCACTAAAACTCCACCTCTTGAATATGCAAAAGGACAGATTTACAAATTTGTGGATTTCATATGAAAAAAAACCTAAAACAACATCCCCTAAATCCTTTTGTTTTGTTTCTGTTTTTGTACCCATATGTCTGGGTGTGGTATTTTTTTAGTATTCTTAGCAGAGAAGCAGACATAAAGCAGATCCAGAATGTGATAGTACTTGACACATGATTCATCAGGAATAAACAGTGGCAGATGGAAGCTTGCAGATAAACTTCCATTGCCTAAAATAAGCTGCCTGGACTCTCACATATCCACAGGGAGTCACGCAGGAAGGTTGCAGGGAGGTCAGAGTCCAAAAGCTGAACATATCCATGAGACGTGATTGAGATTCTGCTTTGGCCAGGTCTAACAATTGGTGTTTTCTGTAGGATTCTACTGTGAATCTCACATACCTTTGACATATTTATAATATTTCAACTCCTGAAATCCTGTGATTTTTACATCATTACTTATTTAAAATATTACTTAAGTGAACCAAAAATATTTAAGTAAAAAAGAAAATAACTTTTTTTTTAACCTCAATAAATTTCAGGCTGACCTCCTAAGTTTTTCAGACCTGACATGGTTTTTGAACACTTGATGTCAGCAGCGCTGGGAAGGGGAAGACAGGACTAACGTTATTGTAACACGATTCCTCCCTTTCTGAGGTTATTATCCTGATCCTGAGGTTGGAGGGTTAAAGAAAACACTCCTTAGCATTGTGATATTGCCTTAAGCATGCCACGGTGAAGGTTCTTGCTATGCTGATTATGGTCCCTCTCCATCCCTTTGCATGCCTCTGATGCTCTTGTACTTACCAGGTGAGCTCAGGAGCAGCCTCTAGTGGAGCTGCTTGGCTCTAAGAGCAGCTGTGCATGATAAACCACTGCATCTCTCTAAAGGTTTCTTTTAAAGTCCTTTCTAGCCAACAGGAATCTCCTTCTGGATCAGGTCCGACATCTAAATTCTGCAGTTCCCATTCGGGCTAGTGCCATAAATGGAATGACACTTCTGAGTCACTGCGGAGTAAAAGTAGCAGGGTCAGGACCCTAGACAGTGAAGTTTAACCCATACAAAAACCTCCACTCATGAAACAGTGAACAGAAACCTCCAAATAACCAAACCAGATGTTACAACTTGTCTTTGGATTCATTTATTACCCTGCATTTTTGCAGGAGGTTTTGGATTCACCGTTTTTTAATGTCATCTAGAAGTGATTATGTTTAGTCGGTAAATTTAAGCACAATCTACACATGTTTATGAAAAGTTGAGATCCAATCTTATAAGGTATAAAAAATTCATTACATTTAAATATTCATTGTTGGAAGAAGCTGGATTTCTATTTGTGATAACAGAAATCAGTATGAGCAGGCAGACAAAATATATTAGGAAGACAATTCAGAAGAAAAAGAAAAACAATGCAAAGTCTTTACATGTGTCTGATTTACTAAAAAATGCATAAGGACAAGGATATGAAGCTGGCTTTGAGAAAATGTATTAGTTCACGACAGAAATCAGACATACCTAATTAGAAACACCTCCCTTTTAAGCACAAAGGTCACTGGCTTGTAAATGAATCCTTGGTGGTATTTCCTCAAGGAGCCAGCATCTGTCAGTTGTTATCTCTGCAGTGCCCCCTCAAAAGCTGCAGCTATGCTCTGGGGCAGCTGCACGCCCTGCAGCATCCCATGTTCCTGGTTCCCCACTGCTGGAGCACAGCGTAACTCCCTCCTTTCCAGACACTTGAGTTTCTTTTCATGGGAAATCAGGGCAAATGGAGGGATTGGGAACATCCATGTTTCTTCCCATTATGCAGTTAGGATACAGCGAAGAGACACATCTGGGTACCAGAACCACAGAGGAAACACAGCCCACAGTATTGACACAGCTGTAATTGTTATTGATGCAGGAAGTAACATAAACATATTCTAAGATCTTGAGAAGTCTGATTTAAATGCCTGGAGACAAGGTTATAAAGGTCTAATTTATCTCATAAAGGAAGACTAGAACTCCAGAGGCTCAGGATATGAGAATGAGACACCAAGACTTTCACCGTTCTGCACTCAAATCTATCCTTATTGATAAAGTGAAACCTCTTACTAACTGATGGTTGTGAGGTGACCTCAGCCTAGACCCTAGCAGAAGCACAAGAATATCCTCTAGCCTTCTCATGGTTCAGAACCCAGGTTAGTCTCAAAAGAGAGTTCAAGGATGGAGAGAGGCACGAAAAATAAAATGTGTTTCTAATGATGTCCCTCCAGAGCAACACTGAGCTGTATTTGGAGGGCAATATGAGGAAACTTGTACAACTACAACTTCTATATTTTGTAGACAAAAACACAGGACTAGCTGTCTGGCATTTTTCAGCAGTGCCAGAATCACGCTGTTTATTACAACTAACATTAAAATCCCCATATAGTTTCCTAATTTATTTGCCAAATAGATGAAAAACGATCTCTGCAATTTATTAATAACATTTTTACATGCTACCTCAATTAAAAAAAGTCATTCTAGTTTAAGTTGGTGTCATCAACAGTGATTGGTGTACTTTATTGATTGATCACTTACTAAAAAGAATCCATCCCTAATGAATTTAAAACTCTTTTTAGACAGACTCAGAAAATCAATAACAAGACAGAAAATGTCATGAGAGAAGAAGCTTCTGTTTGTCTTCTTAAAATACAGATGCTGGTTCCTGCCTGTAGACTTTTGTTTACTGTTGACCTAATATTAGAGTTACCAAAAAGTGGATGGATGAAAAGGAGATGATAAGAAAATGAAAGGCTTTCTAAAATGGGATTAAGTAGAAGAAACTTTATTGTACTCTAATAATGCACAGCACATACTACAGAAATGACTGTAGGGAGAGATAGCCTGACCCAGACAAGTACCTTTAGCAACTTTATTCATCAGAGAAAGAGGCAGTTAAGCTCATGCTTAAGATCAGCACCACTTCTCATGATTCCAGGCCCTCCGGAATCATATATTAAACAAAGGTATCTCTGACAACACATCAGGCATCTCCCAATGATACCCCCAGCGTAGTATGGAAAAAACCCTGAATTTCTGCCTTTCCTCCCCCTCTATTCCACGTCTGGCAGTATTGCATCCAACAGCTTGTAGAGGTCTTAGGAATGCAAATAGACAAAGCAAAACAAAACCATCAAGTCAAATAACTTTTTATCTTATACACCCCTCATTTATTTCTCTTGCAACTTGCATTTAGGCTTTTTGCCCCCATTTTTAAGGGCTGCCATGAGTCTACTGTAGTTGAATCTGTTATTCCCTCCACAGTCTAACCAGGCCTGTGTTCCAAACCCCTCTTAATAAGCATTTTAATCTCCTTTCTTACCTCATCTCACAATCTTTCTTTTACCTGTGAACTAGCTTAAGCTTCATCACTGCTCTCTCCCTTGGACCATCACTAGGACATGGGCTTACACGTGGTTACGGAAGACATGGGACAAGTCACTGCACATCTGCTGAGCCTTAATCTGCGAGCACACCACTAGTATGGACTAATTAAGCTTAGTGGACTCCACTTTCACTGTGAGCTAAACTTGTCTTAGTCACAGCTGCCTTTTGGGTTTAAAATCACACTGATTGTTCAGGCAGCATTGCCTACCAATTGAAACAGGCTAATAACTTTTCCAAGAAGTGTGGTTGTGCTTTTCAGTACACAGATTAAGGTTAGTGCAATATCTGCATTTTAATTTTGGATTTATAAGGAGACTTCACCATTTATATTTCAACTACTGTGAGTATCATATTTTAATGAACAGTGTTGATGCACAATGGATGCTATTTCAAAATACAGTCTAAGCTAAACCAAAATATGACAGGATTGGTGAATGTCTTTCAAATATTTCTTGAAATACAAATGAAACAAGGAAATATTTGCCTCTCCTTCTTAAAGAAATTCACACCCAAGTGGTGAGGCATCATTATCTTTCACCCTAGAAGTTTAACTGACAAAAAATTGAGGAAAAAATGTAGTCTATGATGGTATCAGGGACACAAAGTTAACTACTGAAATGTTACTATATTGCAGCTGTAATAGAAAATGACAGTAATCAATAGTGACACATGAAAGAATTGTTTCTGCCAAGAAAATCCAACTGTACTCTCTATCTTGGCTAATATTCATCCTTTTATCTTTTAACAAAATGAATTCCTAGAGAGGACATTAAAAAGGAGGTTGATGGAACATCATTTTCCCTCAGAAAAGAGAAAGAATTGCCAACTGAAATATAAGCAAAACACCCTTTTTTTTCTTTAATGAGGCATATTTTCCTTTGAACATCTGAACAACAGAAACATTTATTTTACATATCAGTAATCTGAAAGGGATTTAGCATCTTGGTATTGAAAAAGCAGTAGAAAGGCCTATGTGTCAAGGCAAGAAGGAGAAGTACATGAGTTAGAGATGTCTGAAGGAGAAGGGGTGAGCATCTAGGCAAATAACTGAGGCAGAAGTCCATAGGTTATTTCACCAGAATTGTATCTTTGAGCAAATCTCCACAGCTGGAATGTAGAAGCATTTGTTTGTTTCTTTTATGGGATGGTTGTGGGGTTTTTTTTGTTTGTTTGGTTGGTTTTTTTGTCTGTTTGTTTGTTTTTCTTTCTATTTTGCTTTGAATTCAATCTTTAAATGGATCTGAGGTTTATGGTTGTTTTGTTTTTTGTTTTTTTTTCCCAGCAACAGGGGCATCATTTTTTTCCTTGTTGAATGAAAGCAGGCTGAACATCATCCATATGTGCAGAAACCCATGCTAAAGAGTAAAGTTACTGATGCAACACAGCAAACCAACTCCCGAGTCTGCAGATTGAACCCAAGGCTCTGCCACAGAGCCCAGCTGCTCTCAAGGTCACATATGGCAAAAGCAGAGATGATAACACTTAAGATTTTGATGCATGCAGGTTATCATCACTAATATGACCAATACCTGCTTTCTAAGACAGCTGCTTCATGAATAATCAATAAGGGAGCTGTGAATAAGCAGATGGATTGTAGCTGATGAGTTCCCTCTGGGCAGGCATAACACAGTTAGCAGTTATGTATAACAAGTATCATATAGTAGAAGAATCCTACACTGCAGGCACATCACTAAAAGAAGTGGATAATGCCAAGGGCAGCTCTGCATGGGTTAGCGTATAAAAAAGAAGGGTGACTCAGCAATGTCAAACCCAGATGTGAGTTTGTTTAAGTGTGTGTTTATGTATGTGTACTTTAAAGGAATAATGCACCATGTACAGGAAAGGGGAGAAATCTCCTCCCCTCCCCCCAGCAAAGGAACCTGAGAACACATTGTATTAAGTGCTACAAATGTATAAGGGAACAGGCGATTATTAGTCTTCTTCAAGGACTGCAGGGATTAAAGTGGCTGATACATATTTGTTTGACATGTTTTTCAAATGAAAAGACCAAGTGAAAAAACAGTGGTGACTCATTTCATTCCTTTTATCTTCCTCAGTGAATACGTGTGTCCTGGTTTCAGCAGGGATAGAGTTAATTGTCTTCCTAGTGGCTGGTACAGTGCTGTGTTCTGAGTTCAGTATGCGAAGAATGTTGATAACACTGATGTTTTCAGTTGTTGCTCAGTAGTGTTTAGACTAAAGTCAAGGATTTTTCAGCTTCTCATGCCCAGCCAGCGAGAAAGCTGGAGGGGCACAAGAAGTTGTCACAGGACACAGCCAGGACAGCTGACCCAAAGTGGCCAACAGGGTATTCCATACCGTGGGACGTCCCATCTAGTTTAGGAACTGGGAAGTGGGGGCGGGGAATCGCCAGCTGGGGACTGGCTGGGTGTCGGTCGGCGGGTGGTGAGCAATTGCCCTGAGCATCATTTGTACATTCCAATCCGTTTATTACTACTGTTGTCATTTCATTAGTGTTATCATTATTAGTTTCTTCTTTTCTGTTCTATTAAACCCTTCTTATCTCAACCCACGAGTTTTACTCCTTTTCCCAATTTTCTCCCCCATCCCACTGCGGGGAAGGGGGGGGAGTGAGTGAGTGGCTGCGTGGTGCTTAGCTATCGGCTGGGGTTAAACCACAACAATGTGTTCTGTACCATTCATTAAAATAAGTACAAATACTTCTTTCACATACTTTTAAGGGCCATGTGAAGAAATTGGCCTTGTAGCTAAAGCACTGAGATAGGACTTACGCATTTGTCTTCAACTACTATAGCCTTCCTCTGTGACCTTTGACAGGCCACTTAATGTGGGATCTCATTTTAGCCATCAAAAGCTAAGCTGAATGGTTGCTCCAACTCTTTCTGTTAGATATTAGACAGCAATAGTCACTTGCCGAGGGTAATTCACCCTATGGATTTTAAGATATTTAGATTATTATTTTAGGTAATGTCTTTTTCAGATCCCACTCTTGCTCCAGATGCTCTCTGGTTACAATTATTGTTGTATTAGTAATTATTTCAGGAATAAAAAGTTAAGACAAATTTACCCAAATTGAAACAAGAAGGTCTGTGTAGACAATAATTATATAAGGTGGACTTTAGCCAGGATACTGTTTTAACACCAAGTTTTGAAGGAAAGCACCATTGACTTTTTAATGATTAGAACAGATTAAGAGGTGAAGTTTAGAAATGATGGGTACATAGAGTACCTCTTGAGAGAATGACATTACTGGATGCAGAGAGCTGATGAAGAGCTAGCTTTTCTAGTTATAGGCAATTTCATTTTTCAAAAATGCCATAAGAGAAAATTATGAACTACATCCACTAGTGAACAATATTTTCTGTGACATGATTTTATTCATCATAGCTCTCCAAATACAGTGGTGACCTGATCCAATTTGATAAAATACAAAATGACTCCCAAGATATAGGGTCTTCTGTAGTCATCATGCACTTCACAAGTAGTATGGTATATTTTTCATCTTGTAATATCCAGACATCATGACACTACTATACCACAATGACAACAGCACTATGTCACAAATACAGTGTCTTTACACACCTTGGGTAGGATGGGGAGAGAAATTTTTGTAAAATGGGTCAAGAATAATAAGAATAAGAATTAAGAATAATGATGAAAGTCCAGAGTTACATAAAAGTCTATCTGCTTTAAAAAAAAAAAAAAAATTATTATACAATTAAAATCTTCTGTGAATCCACAGTTAATTTTATTATTTACCTTTAACTTTGGTTATGGTTTTAATTTTCAATTTCTGCATTATCATTGAAAATATATAATAGTAAATGACCCAGCCTGGCTACCCACTGCCTGTCTCTCTTGCATGTAAAGCAGATACATAAAGTGCTCTCCTTGTAGGGGACTCAAAAATGTTAGCAGTAATAAGTGCTATATGGCTTAAATATGCCTTAATGTGCCCTCGCATTCTTGTTTTCTCGCAGTACTGCTGGCTTAAGTGCTCCAGGCCTCTCATGCCATAAGCAGAAGGATGAAGAAGAGTGTCTGTCTTCCCTGAATGGAGGCCAAAGATGAAAGCTGCTTTCATCTTTCCCTCTGATTCCCTTCATCTGTTTTTAGAGAGTTAAGCAAATATAGATTTTAGGAAAACTCTGTGGATTGAAAAGTGAGATACTGTACCTCTTCTTCATTACTGAAAAAAATAGGGGGAAATGTAAATCCATTTGTTGTTGCCCAGCTGAATGGGAAATTATCTGGGTCAGAAGCTATTGTGAGCGTAAGAGACCATAATCATCCTAAAACAAACAAAGAATTTCAGCACGGAAATTACATCTGAGTGTAACAAAAGGGAAGAATAAACAAGCAGAGAAGAACCACAAAAGTAAGTGTCCATAAATGGATCCTTTGAACAAGTTAATAATTAATCTGACTTTTATCTTTAAACACAGAATTCTTTTATTTATTGGAGGAAATGCTACCTGGGAGATAATGTGATGATAAGAATAATCCAAATTTTTCTAGCAGATGGTTTAAATACTATGTGACATGTCCCTGCCTGCTAGAAATTGATACAAAGCACTGCAGTCATTCTTTTCATTTTCAAGTTGCCTTGCTGTCCCTCCTCCCTCCTCACCCCATTTTCTCATACATTTTGAATAGTATATAAATACAAGAACAACTCTGAGGTCTCTGTGGAAAATGTAATTGTTGGTAAATGGTCTCACTGTTTCTATCAACAAGGCACATACCCAGACACACAGAACACACATGCATATTTGTACACATACACACAGCCTGGGCTTCAACAGACATCGTCTTTGCACTTTTTGCTGTACACTTTTTTACATTTTTGTCAAAATGATGATGTCTGCCCACAAAAAATGATTTATTATTACTAAATAGCTTTAACAAATTGAGCAAAGGTATTTTGGGGGCTGGCTTCAGAGACCTTCCCCAACCTCTGCATATTTTAACATTCTTTAATTAGAGGTCACATGCTTAAAGTGGAATATAGTTATGAGCCAGCTACAATCCTGAGTGACAGTAATCAGAGGCTTGTTTTTACCCACTTTATATGCAGAATAAGCCATTGTTCTCTGTATTGTATTAAAAGGCTGTTTTTTCATAGACTGAGTTAATTCTCTATGTAAGAGGGAAAATTAAACTGTTAGTTTAATTGTCAGAGTTTTATTTTTAGCTCCTCCTTTCCAATACTTGGAATTGTGATGGCTTATGACTCATTTCATTAAAGGTTTACATACCATTTGCATGGGTTTTACGTAGAAAATTCAGTCCTTAAAATGTGAAATTCACTCCTTCAAATACGGCTGTCTGTCCTGGTTTCAGCTGGGGTAGAGTTAATTTTCCTTCTAGTAGCTGGTATAGCGCTACGTTTTGGGTTCAGTATGAGAAGAATGTTGATAACACACTGATGTTTTCAGTTGTTGCTGAGTAGTGCTTATCCTAAGTCAAGGATTTTTCAGCTTCTCATGCCCAGCCAGCGAGAAGGCTGGAGGGGCACAAGAAGTTGGGAGGGGACACAGCCAGGGGAGCTGACCCAAAGTGGCCAATATTCCATACCACATGATGTCATGTCCAGTATATAAACCAGGGGAGTTGGCTATGAGGGATGGATTGCTGCTCGGGAACTGGCTAGGCATTGGTTTGTTAGTGGTGAGCACTTGCGTTGTGCATTTGTATATTCTAATTCCATTACTGTTATTATCATCATTATCATTTTTATATTATTTTCCTTTTCCTTTTCTGTCCTATTAAACAGTCTGTATCTCAGGCCATGAGTTTTACTTTTTTTTTTTCAATTCTCTCCCCCATCCCACTGGGGGATGTGAGGAGGGGCAGGAAGTGAGTGAGCGGCTGCGTGGTGCTTAGTTGCTGGCTGGGGTTAAACCACGACACAGTCAGAGCTCTCTTACAGTATGAGACACTCGTCTAGACCCTTGTAAGACATAGTGAGAATCAAACTTCTTCAGTGTGTTAGACATGCAAACCACAGGGCTGGCAACTTTCAGTTTTGAACATGAGTTTAAAATACACTTGATTTAAAATTCATTATCAGTTGTCGTACATATTAAATATTCCAAACTATGAGCCTTCCTCTTGATATACCTAAGGCACATGGCTGAGTCTTGCAAACCACTCATCACAGAAAGGGAGTCTTCCTGAGCCAGCATTTCCATTTGCATTGATAAAGTTGTTCTTGCCATTGAAGGATTGCCATAATGAAGCCTGACATCTGGATTTAGAGTCATATTTACCCCTAAATGTAGCTGATATCATACAGAACAGTATATGAGACAGTCCCACAGCTGAGCCCATCGCTCAGGGAGTACTGACATAGGTATGCCGTCACCACTGCACACAGCAGGGACATCTGGGTTTGTGCCTCTGCTGACAGGCCTTGGCACACCCCCAAGTGCTGGGGAAGTCACCACCATCCGTGGAAACCCTCGCAGTGCCGTGGTCTCCTCAGCCCAGCACTGCTGCAAAGGAGGCATACTGTCTCTGTGCCTTTCCACCCACAACAGCTGAGGCAAATTTAGCCCTAAATGCTGATGGGGGAGGGTGGGAATTAGCCTTTTACACTCATGGGTTTTAAAATGAGAATATTTGGTTAAGTCATAAAAAGCTACCCTCTCCAGGATTTATAGAGCAGTGGCAAAGTAAACAGACTATCCATTACAGGCTAGCTGTTCCTGTGTCTACAGCAGATGTGTTAATCTCACAGCTTTCAGGGAGTAATGCATGACCATTAAAGCATCCCTGCACAAGTTCTGCTGACCACCTGTCATTTCTTTGTGCAGCTATTAATGGGAGTGACATTACAGTTTATGAGAAATCAAATTACAAGACAGTCAGGAAATGAATGCTTCAGCACTTCATTATAGGAGCAAAGGGTAACAACCTATGCATTCTTTTAATTAATTATTCACCTGGATCTATTTCATCTCTCAAACCAGCGTGCGATGTTGATAACTTTACTTGCAGCTACCCATAGCACAGGAATATCCTGAGGTCCCTGAAAAAAAATTGCTGAACATCACTTGAAATGTTTAACGGCTGACTTTAAGAAGTAGAAATCCTCTAAAGGTTCAGATAGCAGATACTGTGTTGGATTTACTAGATGTCTAACGTAGCAGCATATTGACTGCCTGAGCAGAAGAGGTCATGAAAACTTTATAAATACCTTCATTGGAAGTCAGGGAGGGACAGATCAATGTAGCAAGGTTTGTGTGGAGGAGTCAAAGCAGCAGTCAAACATAGACGAGAAAGTTCGCTATTGGTGTGCTAAGACATTTGGTGCCTGTTGGAGGATGAGGCTTCCTGGTGCCCAGGGCAGAAGGCCAGAGTGCAGGATGTGGCCCTAAATGAGCTACCTCCAGCTGGTGAGCCTCAGTGAGGAGGGTAGGTTTGTTTGGAGAAGGCGTGATGGGATGGTTTGGTGAATTGAAAATTGTATCTGAGCAATAATGAGGCCTGAAGGTAATGAGAACACTGATGACTTGAATATTGAATACCTAATTTTGCCATGTTACCTGCATTATAACAGAATGAAAATTACTGTAATGTCAGAAAAGATATAAAGAGAGCATGCAGAAGGACTATGGTTGAGTTCCTTTTCCCAAGAAGAAAATATATTGGTGACTAAGAAAAACCTTTTCATAAAAAAAACCTAGACATTTACTTTTGAACGCTACTTAAGACAGGTCACTGAGCTGCTTTATTTGAAGAGAACAGTGTGTCACTGCCTGCTCCATTCAAATACGTAAGGACAGAGATATGAATTGGACATGGCATTATCATACTATTTAGGGAAGATTACAGAATGTACAAGGAAGTTAGATTACATTACGTTTCCGCAACTTCACTTTGCAGCTAATGACTTTCCTCATCACAACCATCAGGATGATTATACTGATATCACATAATTTAGTCATGGTCAGATTCTGTTAGTATGGACATAATCAGAAGTTGTGCAAGCATCCATTTGTGGCATTTTTTTTCCACCCTAAAAGTTCATATATGTTTTTTATAAATATTATGTTGTTTCTAACATGTTTTTGATTATAAGCAGAATTTTACAGTTACAATTTGCTGTTTATATAACAAAAGATGTTTATACCAGCCCTATCTTCATCACCGGCACCACAATGATAATTTCTTGCTGTCAAATCAGCTGTTTAAGGAAAACCCGTGATCAAGTGTGGAAAATAAGCTCTCTCCTGTGTGCCACAAGTATTTGAAATGAACGTCACTTATTTAAAGATAACTCGGAAAATTTCTCTCCATGAGATGACATGTGACATGTGTTGAAGAGAATATAAAAACAAAACCGCAACAAAATATCTACTGCGTGATTCTGGAAGCCTTTCAAGGGAATTCATGGAGGGATTTTTGTTATAGTTGCTGCTGTCAGGTAAATATTTCATTTATTCGTACACAGAGTATCAGTTAACAAATTGTCAAAGATATATATATATCAGCTGAATCACATTTACAAGAAGGTGGATGAGGGCTTCATAGATTCTTTTCATGTTGCCTTAGGGTTTTATTTCACTTGAAAACATTTTGAATCCTGATGCTTCAAAATCCATCTTTATTTTCTTTTTTTTTTTTTTTTTTTGCTTAGTATGCGTATTGCTGTAGCACTCTGTGGTGCCAGGCTGGTTTGAGACCCCACTGCTAGATGTAGTGTACCAATAAAAGCTTTTCAATAGCCTACAGTTTAAGGCCCAAATACTGTAAGCAATTGGAAGAGAAAGTCTTCTAGGATGATAAGCTTGATACTTAAGGATGTGTCTCTCGTGCGTTTTTTACTTGAATAGCCCAGAACAACAGCAGCATGAGCAGAAATGAGGAATATTTGTGCATTTGGCCATATGTTCATTTTTAGCCTTTACATACAATCACATGTTATGCTAAAGCACACATCTATCTCTGCAAGGCTTTCCATGTTTTCTGCTTATGGTATGAGATGGATCCTTTCCACTGGTAGGAGTAGTTCTTTAGAGACTCTGTAAGGCTCCAGTTGAGAAAAGTGGTCCCCTCAACAGACATAACATTTGTTCCTGTGCCACTGTGTTTAAAATAATAAACCAAAAGAACAGGCATGTTTCAGAGGAAAAAAGTAACATTACCTCTCTTCTACAGATGAGGACATGAAACATAAACCCTGAATTGTCTGATGTAACTCTATTTAAAGTAAATTGAAAGAACTGTAGTTTATTTAGAACCAATATGACTTTTGTTGTCCAAAGTCATATTGAAAGTAGATCTAAGGAAAGATCTTGGATTTCCTGCTTTCTTTGCAAGCTGCTTTATCTTGAGTCTATTTTTCATTTATAATAGTCAGGAGTCCATATTGTATTCCCACTTAGATGTGAGTTTCAGTGGATAGGATAAAGAGGTCCAATATATGTCATCCAGTTGTGTCATCATGTGTAAACTTTATTTTTTTAACTTAGTATGGAGTGATTACTTTATTCATTTCTCTAGATGCTTTTTTTATGAGTGTCATGGATGCAGAAGATTGCCATCTGATTTGTTTTAGGAAAATCTTGAAGACACTTCTGAAACTGTACTTTGGAGATATTACATGCAACTGTGTTTGCAGTAAGTAGACAAAGGTTATGTAGTCCTTTTGTTCTTTCCAAGGATTTTTTATCCTTTTCTGCTTCATGTTCTTTAAATATTTTTCCCATTTAGAGAGCTTTGGGAACATAGCCCCTTCCTTGCAGTGCTAATTAAGTTCACTCATTCATTGTAACAATAGCAGCAAACAAAGATGAAAAAGCTGAAATAAATTGTCCCCTGGCATAGAAACTAAAATGCTGCTATGTTTAAAAATAACTGTTCTCCTTATGTCCCCCTGTTCTTTCTTATTTTAAGAACTTAAATCTACTTTCTGAAAGAAATACAATTCTATCAATACTACAATCTAGACAGCATGTAGACCATTAACAGCATTATGCAGTATATGCGAATGTTAAATTCAGATTCACAAAACCTTTTCCTTGAGCTAATAATTAGATTAAAATTATACCAGCAAAGCCCCTCTTTTTACCTATTAATACATGAAATTTAATTTTTCTGCTTGAAATCCATCAGTTCCAGGACATAGCCCTTATATACCTTTTGACAGTAAAATTAAAGACATGGAAAATTGCTGCAACTTTACTTCTTACTACTTGAAAGACTGCTATAATTCATGAAACAGGCAGTTTTGCAATCCATTTATGGTAAGCTACATGGCTAACAGGTTACTGTTTCAGGGACTAGGGGCAGTTAGAAAAAATACTACCCCCTGATCTCCATTTTATGTGTCAATGGAGACAGGAGAAGGAATTTATTCTGCAATAACCAAACTTCTTTTTCTTCTTATTTCCATATAAACTACTTGGTTTAATATTGGAAAATAAGCATGCTGGGGGAAAATCTTATCACTTGAAAATTGTTACTCCCTTAAGACCATATCTTCTACCAGAGATGGTATTTTAGGTAAATTTTGTTGGGTTTTTTTTGGGGTTTTTTGTTTTTTTTTTTGGCTTCTGCTTATAAAACAATATGAGACTAATAGCTTTGAGATCGCCCAGCAGATGACAGGTACCATACAAGTCTACCATCACTCTCCAGATTATTCTGTAACATCTCTGAAGATCCTGATCTGGTATTTTAAAGTCAGATTTGTCTTTCACCAGTTCTGTTAATACAGAACCACTGTTAGTTCATTTTCTTTCCTCCAGATGTTTTTACAAATCCTGTAGCACATATACAGATATTTAATAGGATTCTTTCTATTCCTTTGCTCACCCAGCATTCTTCTAGGTTCTGTGTTCTTCTAGACAATGGGTAATCCTTGCCAACACTGGGTTTGATTTTCCATGGAGATTCCTTGCTGGTTTCCCTGAACAACTTTGGGTCATGAAGAACTCTCTGTGCTTAAAAGCTTCTCTCTGACCTAAGTGGAAGCACACTGAAAAATATGACATGCATTGATATAGATGTCAAGAGTTTTCCAATCTGATTTTCAAAACTATATAAAGAACATTCTACTTTACTTTACAGTGGTACCTGCACTTTTCTGTGATCATTGCAGCAGTGACTGAACAAAACTAGCTTGACTGGAATCTGAGTGGGTAACAAACCCCACAGGTACATAAAATACTCCAAGGGATTCTCCAATACTGGTTTTCTTATGATGACAGTCTCTCCAGATGGCTGAATACAGTCTAGTTCTATAGTCAGAATATTACCCGAGTCCTGAATAAATAACCAGGGTCTTTCCAATTATCTATTGGGGATTTGAACAGTAAAAAATATTTTCTAAAACTCTTTGACTTACATCAGATGCCTTGGAGATAACGATGGCCTATGGTATAGCCCCAGCTGATAATATACCAGGGAAGGGTTAAGAGAAATGATATTTAAAGTCATGTAAATGCAAAGAAAAAATTAATTACAGAAATGTGGAATTTGACTAGGACAACATGGAATGCAAATACTAATACAATCTAGGAATCTAGATGTGGGCTTTGTGTATTTTCCAAAAGACAGTGTTGTTCATTCAATAGACAAACCTGTGTTTGGTAGACTATCAGTAATGACTGCAATAGATCGTGGCCTTAAGAGTTATCAACCCCATTTTCTGCTGCCCCTTTTCCCCAGTCTTTTTCATATCCTGACCAACTGCTGTACAGGATGAGGTCTGTCCTGTTTAATTTCCAAGACACAATTCATAGGGCTGGTAAACATCTGGTGTGACAAAACTTTCTCCTGCAGACTTTTGAACTTCCTTTGCTTAGATTTATCTCTGAAGTCTTTCCAAATACTTCTGAAAACAAATACTTGTTTTCTATAGCATTTTATTCTTCTTTTATGTGGCAGATTATTTTTAGGTTTCCTACATTAATAAAGCCAATGTCTAAACTTGAATTGAACTGTTTAAAAATAGTAACAAACAAAAGGGATGTAAAAATTCGGACAATCTAAAGGTCTGAAAATCAGCCCTCTATGTAGTTGTGTATGTGCAGCAACAGTAATGCTGTATCTGACTCAGTGAACCTGAGTGAATGAACACACTGCAATTCAAGACCTGTAAAGCACTCTCTTTAGAATAAAAAATATACGACTGTTTTGACTTCCAAAAGCCCTCCTTTCAAAGAGTTACAGTACAATTGCCACTCAGCGGTGGACTATCATTCACTTATCCACTTAGTAATTTACATTATAAAGATGGCTCAAGCCAGTTGTCATCAGAATTATTCCTGTGGAGTTATGTTTGAGATAAACCTTGGCTAGGAATTTAGACGTAGCAGTGCAAGGCCAGGACAAGCAATGTTAGACTGATTTGCTATTGATGTCTGAACAAAAGAAGGTCAGGGTTACAAAACATGTCCAGGTAGACACTGTCCATTAGCTGTATGTCCTGTTATTCAGAGGGAAGCTTCAGAGGGCTCATACAGAAATAAAGAAGCAGAAAGATGAAGCATGTATGCTAATATCAGGTTTTGTAGGAAAAAAACATGGCTCCAGTCCCATAAGAAGCTCAGCATACATAGATTTCTGCATTTATGCAAACATCTATTTAAGTGAGTGAGTTAGCCTGGGGAGCCTTCCTCCCAGGATCAGGGCCAGAATGAACTGCTGGTGAGAACAGGTGGTATAAATACAAGGATGCAGAAGGCAGAAAATAGGAGAATCAATTATGCTAATTTATCATACAGAAAATACTGGCAAATCTTTTGACTGCAATTAATACTATCAGTGTGTCAGCAACAGCATCTTTGCAGTTGCATCCAGACTTGTTATTTAAAAAGGAGAAAAAAAACCTTTGAGTTATGTCTGGTGGCAGCACTGGAGAATTTATGAGCGTGAGTCAGATGTGGGAGCGGGAGAGAATGTTACTTATGCAGTGCAGGGAAGGACGCTCTTGAGGCTAGATATATGCAGATTGGTTTGTGTTTTTTACTAAATTCTGCCAGATGCACAGAGCATTTCAAGAACTGTTTTGGTGCAGTTGAAAATCTGCATTACTGCTGCCTGGTTTTTGTCATAGTAGAAATTTGTTGGTTTCGCAGGGCCACAACCCTCCATCAAAGGATGATGGCTATGCTGTGTGCTCCTCATCTATCGAGCTCTGAGAACAAGTGTTGCTTCTGCTTTTCTTTCAGTGGAATGAACCACTGCAGTCATACCTCTATAATGTTGAATTATAGGTTTCCTGTGACAAAGACTGTGTTTCAGGTAGCAGGTGACCACTGTCAGATATAGCTTCCAACAGTGCCACCCAACAGTTAAGTCACGCCTCTTCCCCTCCCTCTTTGGGCCCAAATCAGGTACATTCCCCCTTTTCCACTGCTCCTCTTGTTTGTACTGCTTAAGGGCAACATCTGTGCAATGAAGCTCAACTAAGTGGGAACCCTGCAGAGCTGTTGCTGCACTCCTGCCTACACCCCGTTCTCTGAGAGGTGACACATTCCTTCTCACCGTGGTATTTTATCACAGTGCCTAGAAATACCTTGTTAAGATCAAGTCCCCATGGCAGGGGAATGAGACAAACATTGGGACAAAGGTAGGAGTTAGAGCCTGCTGCAGCAGCGTAGGCAAGCCCCTTGTCTGCTGCTGAGAAAGAGCAAGACCAGAGGAGGCAAAGACATACCAAACTTGAACAGACTGTAATGTTATCCTGAGTGGGATTGATCTACCTCTGAGAAATGCCTGAGAGGCTCTGTCTTGTTAGATGCTTTGGCAATGTTTGCATATACTGCCTACACGGCGGCAGGGTCTGGTTTGAATGCTGCCTCTTAGGCGTAGTTCAGCCCTCCGAGCAGTGAATTTCCAGCTCTGGCTACAGGAAAGTGGGAGAGAAAGGAGGAAGGGTGTGGGAGAAATTCATGGTCTCTGTCTCATTTCCTCTCCTCCTAGCAGCAGATCAAAGGGCCAGCGGCAGGTGAATACAGTCGAGCTGCTTTCAGCATGGAGTGCGGTGTTCAGATGGGGGAAATTGAAGCAGATCAGTTAGCGCTTTGTTTTCCAACACTAACACTGCTATGTGTGTGCATGGGAGACAGATGAGTGAGGAGAATGAGTGTGGGATGGAGCTTTTCTGCTTTCCTGCTTTCCAGTGAGGGAAAAGAAAGAAACCCAGGCCGGTAGAGTACAACGCATCCTCACCCACTCTAGTTCCTTCACATGTTGTTACTACAGGAGACTTTTCTTCCCCTCTTACCATGATTTCTTGTTATTCTGTCTGTTTGCATGGCATAAATACTGCACGTGGAAGTTGGGAAAATTTCTTTCTAAAAACTGAAATAGTTACATACCCTGAAAGCACAAACAGTTATGGCTCTGCCCCTGAACTGACGTTCTTGTACAAGAAAAGTTCCTTGTTGCAAACAAAAAAGGTTGGGGGCTGAACGTGTGTTAGCCCTGCCTAGAGAAAGAGGGGGCAAGGGGGAGACAGAAGAGGTGAGGGTATGCTCTAGGTCCAGGTCTGAGCTGCTCCAATGTACAGGTTCAGAATTTCTCCCAGGCTTCTCAAAGATCATGTAATTTGCACATCTGGTGGCCAGTGGCAAGCTCAAAGTAAGAGGTGGATGAAAAAGTGTCTGAATACAGAATGTCAGGAAAGTTAACTCAGAAACCTTAAAAATGATTTGGTGAAGAAATGGGCAAACCCTGACATACCACCTGTTCCCCAATCCTCAGGAATTCTTTTATGGAAAATTTTGCAAGGATCTTTCATTGTGGGTGTAGCTGGTGGTGTAATTTGTAATGGGATGGGTTTTTTGTCACAGACCTAAGTGACAATAAATGTACTACTATCTAATGACATTATCTCCACAGATGGATGATTTTCATTTTAAAAGAAAACAGGGTGCATAGTCTTACATTGTTGCAAGCACTCCTTGTGAGAGAAGAAAAGAGAAAACACCGTTTAGGCCTTTCTGTGGAGTTTATTTACACAGAAGCCCCTTTGTTTAAACTTAAGACATTTCCGTTCAAAGAATTAGTTTATACAGTGTGCATGCATCAGGACAGGAGTAACATTTGTGGTTAGAGGGTGTACAGCTGCAAGGTGGTGGTATTTTCTGAAACTCCCAGGATAGTGGGATTATTTATTTTAAATGAAAGAGGACAAAGAAACGCACAAGCAGAAAACCACGGTAAAAGGAATGGTTTCACATAAAACACCATCAGGTATTTTTTCTAGAAACACTAATCACTGCACTGGAGTCACAAATTCTAGAACAGGTTATGTAGCTCAGTGGAGTAAAATTTCAAGGTGCCTATGACTAGTGGGATGACAACTTATATCACAGTACAGAAATTACATGAATTGTCAAAGACCATAGGAGGGTCAGTAGCAGTCAGGAACAGTCTGAAGTTAAATCAGCAGCCTAGTATTGTGCCTCCCAGGCTTTTGGTCCAAGTATGAGACATTGCTTTTTCTCAGATGTACTTTCTGTTTACTTTCTCAGTGTATCTCTGCAGCCAAAATAACTAGGACATTGCTGTCTTGCTTACTTATAAAGAAAATAGTTTTCCAAAATATACAAGGTCTTACAAGGTCGAGCTGCCTTATCAATACCTTTTGAATCCAAAGCAAGCATGGGATCAAAGTGAGCTCCCCGAACAGATTCTGGATAGGACTTGTTTGGCAGTTCTTTAATTTTCAGGTGATAGAAATCATTGATTATATATAAAGTCCATGATGTCCCATCTGAAAGGCTTGGCTGCAAGATTTGTATGTAAGGTATTTTAAGGTTCTCTCATCTCTAATACATTCATTTGGAATAGAGCAGGAAAATAAGTTAAAATTATTAATAAGTGAATTTTGTTGTCATGGGAACCAATTGTCTCAGGTGCTCTGTTCCAATACAGCTATTAACCCCTAGTCCATATTTATTATTCAAGGGAAATAATTGACTCAAAAAAAAAGGAAAATTGGTTGTCACAAAAAAGACAAGCCACTGTGCTAAATTTGAGTCATTTGCATGCAATGAAAATGAATTAAGGAGGATGAATCTTCTTCAGCCCTAAAATGATTTACATTTGGGTTAGTGCTCTATTTTTCTCAGCTCTCAATGTTATAGGATGTCAAAAAGAACCGGGAGTAGCAGATCTGGAATGAAATACAGTACCCTACAGCTACCTGGCCCTGACTTAGATCTTTATCATGCTTTTTAAGAATTTCATCTGGCTTATTCCAGTACGTACCAGGTGGCAAAATCCATAGGAAAAGCTCACATTATTAATAATCCGATTTTTTTTTTTTTTTTTTTATCAACCACTATTTATACAAGTTTGTAATGGTGAGGTTACCTCACTTGACTGAACAGAATGAAGGAGATTGCTCAGTGGACATTTTAAAAGCATTTGCACAAAGGTGTTTCCTTGATGCATTAATATCTATTTCCAAGGAATCTACATATAAAGTTTTATTCTTAAAATACCAGCAGTCCAAGACTGGAAAGCAATTTTTTTTTTTTTAAATCATTCCAGTTAGCATTTATGAAAAATTGTCATGTATTATCTCAGGGATGTAATATATGCATTGTTCTCTAGAAAGTGTTGGCCTTCATTTGCTGTTTTTTCCCAGTACCCAATATATTCTAACACTAAATCCCACATCTGCAGTCACGAATTTTGTTACAGGTTCCCTCATTGAATCCACATCCACTCAACTTGAGATGGGATTTATGTTTTGGACAATAGCTGCTGCTGTGCTGATATTTTTTTTTTTTTGAAATAATAATAATAATAAAAAGGAGCTTATACCTTTTCAGTTTTTTTTCCCTCACCCTGGACTAAAAGTAAATATTTTACTTGCCAGTTTCAGTAATGTTTTACCAATCAAAAAATAACCATAAGTTATGTTTTTACCTAGGTTACCAGAAATTAGGATAAAATAATCTCCTGGTTGCTTGAAATAGAGGATTTTGGAGTGATTAGTCAGGAGCTTCATTTTTTGGCTTTAATTTTTGCTAATGTAGTGCTTTAGAGGATCAAAAGTAGGACCTGGTTATCTCATGTTTAGAAATATTGAAAACTCTGCAATTTGTGTTTATTTTTAAGTTGTCAAACTTTCCCTGTATGTATCTAGACAGAAAATAGCTACATTATATAACAAATAACAAACATAAACCTTTATTTATAGAAGTCCTGTGATGCACTTGAAGTTTTGGGATAAAAGGAGATATAAGTAAAAGTACTGGCTAGAGGAAGGTGAAGAAGAATCTGGCACTTATCCTTTTTTACCACATTTCCTATTCTGCCTGGTCCTCTTTTGCTCTTCCCGGTTAATAATATATATATGTTGGATAAACCTTAATGTGAACTTGAGAGAACAAACAAAAATCACATCCCTAAAAGATGACGTCCTCTCTTTTCTTTCTGTTTTTGTTTACTCTTCGCCTATTGCACATTATCACTGCTATTACTTAGTCGCACCTATTATTGACATGGTAGGCACATTCATTTATGAATCTGAGACTTGATAACACTTTGTACAGTATTCTCACTAGTGCAGATATAGCCACTAAACTTTTCTGCCACGGAAGGTCCCTATAGTAGTAGTACTGCTCTCCTTGCAATCTTTTTCAAATCATACATTGCATCTGCTTGTAAATATTGCAATTTATCTATAGGTGGCAGCAGACTTACACTGTAAGGCCAAAGCTAGACCTGCCAATTATTTTCAATTACTTGTGCATAATCATTTCATCTCTGTAAAGACAGTGTACAGTGTAGCGTTCTCTGCATATCAAGGTGCCACGATTAGATCACTGGTCAACCCCAGACCAGGGAAAGAGACAGATAACACACACAGTGTGAGCGCCAACTTCCGCCTTTTATTGCGCAGTCAATTCCTTTTATACTAACAAGGGTAGGTGGGATTACAGACACGTCATAAGGCTGCGACTAACCCTCTAACTTTCCGTGACATCACGAGATCTTCCGAACGCTGAACCCTACAGTACAGGACAAACGGGGTATGGAGACAAATACATGGGTGGATTAGGCCATAATTTTAACAGCTGAGAAAAAAATTAGAAAAAGAATAAGAAAGGAAAAGATTTGAAAGAGGGATAACGTTCATGCAATAATAAAGTTTACTCTGCAGATGATAATAATTTACTGTCTCCTTTTTACCAAGCTATAATTTGGGAATTAACCTACGTATTTGAATACCATCTCTTTGCAGCTGGACTCCACAGAGTTTGAACAGAGCTCTGCTCATGATATTCTGTATTGGTCTTTTCATTGTAACATATTTAAAGCAAAGCTTTTCTTAATCTTGCCACTAGGAAACCACTATGAGAATATTTATGACGGGATACCTTATGAATACATCATAGAGTAAGTGGACATGCTTCAAGAGGCGAGTTAGCTTCTGCATTAGGTTTCAGTGGCTGAAAACGATCATTGAATGTTCTATTGCCATGGTCTTATTATCTTCTGGTTCTTCCTAAGAATCATAAAAGAGATTAAATTCAATTTATTAAAAGGCAGGCCATTAAACCCTTGATATGTGCTGCATTGCATGCATCAGATTTCATAGTGGAAAATGGATTTCTTATGGAAGATAATAGAAGATAATGAAGGTAAAAACAATTATAGAAACTAGGGTCCAGTGATTATCAGCACCATCAATATTTGCATATTAGGCCCTAAGGACTTATTCATAGGACATCTGGTTTATTAGTGAACTTACATGAGCCAAAGAGAGTTTTGCTATGCATTTGTCATTGTTTTTAAAAACCTATATGAAAGAAGAAAAGCGCACCTTGAAATTTTTAAGCTTCCTGCACTTCAACAAAACTGGTAACAGGTGTCTTGCAGGGTGAAAATAAACAATGTACCATATAATTATCTGAGACAAGAACAGCATATGGATAAAATGTTTGCCTTTTACTTCTCAGGTCGTTTATTGGCAGTGAATTGACACCAAAGTATTGGAAAGCCTCAGTTTTGGTTGGGCATGTGTGCACACATAAAGGAAAGGTCAGGACAGAATCAGTCTAATTTGTATTTTCAAAACAGTTTAAGCTCATTTTACTCTGGCAAAGTAAGAGTCGCCATTCAAAATCTCAGTTATCTCAGTACTCATCACTCCAGGCAATTCTCGTCTCTTTTTTCCTCATGGTTCATGTTGAGAAAGCCTAGTGTGCTGGTACAAGCACACTCGCATTGGGGTCAGTCAATGGTCTTGACTTGCTCTGTCATCTGTGACCCTGCCTGTACAAACAGGTCAGGCCTGTTCAGCACGTAGCTGTCTGAGGCCAGAGGACAGGGAACAATAAGGTAAGAGTGTTTAGGCGAGAACTACCCACTTGTCTCATAACTGAGGCAGCTCGTGGGCATGCAGAAGCCAAATCTGAAGGTGCTGGGAGCCTTGAAGAGTATAGCTGAAAGCACTCCTACAGGCTAGGTGACAGCTGAGGGTCAGGACTCTGGGTTTAGGAAACTAAATTCCCACCTTAGAAGGCTAATCTTTTTGAGTTTGTGATCCTGGATTACCTATTTCATATTAGATTTGCTAGGACTGAGTCCTTCATTTTGCTGTGAGTGAAGAATTCTTTTACCAGGTTGAAATTCTTGGTTTAGAAATCTTAGGTATCTATGTGGCCCAGGTATAGGATTTTATGTACCCTATTGTATATATTGTACTTTAACAATAACAACGGGAGACTCTGTAGAGACTATGAACTTGCCATTAAAACCAGACGCAGGTATTTTTGTTCCTTTTTGAACAGGTTTTCCTCTTGAATGTCATAACCAGAGCAGAAGATGCTAGGTGGCTTAGAGGTTAACACAAAGAAGTGAAGGTTGAAAGAAGGTAGGTCAGCTCAGCTAAAAACATGCACAAGTCTCCATGGGCTGGTGTCTCAACTCTTTACCCTCAGTTGTCTTTCTGTGTCTTTCTGTGTTGTTAGTTCTTAACTTGCCAAAAAAAGCAGGACAATCTTCTTCCAATACTACTTTTTTCATGATTCGGTATGACATTCATCCCATTTGAACTACAGTGATAGGACAGATACATTTTTCACATACTCCAGTGGAAAGAAATTTTCCTTTTGAGAAATCTAAGGAATGTCATGGTATGCAGAGATGAAGCTTCTTAGAGTGATGCACTTTATTTCATTTTATGTCTGTTATGTAAGAAAAAATGAATTAAGCTTTATCCAGGAGAATGAGTCCATTGAAAATTTCTACTCTACCCTGAGAAGTATCTTGTTTCAGTGGCTAGAGTCCTTGGAGAAAGCCAGTGAATAAATCTTCATCATGGAGATGGTAATGGAATTTTATTAGTTAATATTTAGAAACCTCTACCTTTATGGCATAGGCATAAATGCCTGTAGTGGTTAGGGGTGGTGCTGAGTAATCATTAATGCTGGGAAGTGCTGTCTGTAGCCAGTAGGACATAGCTTCCTTTGATGAAGTTATGTGTTTACCACGGAACATATGTCTTGCAGACATAACATACATCTGCAAGATTGTGCCCTTTCCCTCCTGATAGCTCTCTCCATTTCATTACTCTCAGAAAACATCCAGAAACTTTAGAGGAATAAAGAATTAGGGATTAAAAGGTAGATACAACAAAGATATTAAGCTCTTAGAATTTAGCAGCTGGGGTACCTCATCTTTAGGTGTTTTGACCCCAAGGTGCTGTGCAAAAGAATCAGGAGTTTGGTGTATGCATTTTCTTTACAGTATTTGCATGCCTCAAATGCAGAGGGATGCTTCCCTGCTGAGATCCAAGACAACTATTAGAGATAGGGAAAAATCAAGTTCAGATTTCTGCTCAGGCTGAAAAAGTTCAGCTTATTATTCTCACTTCTGAAGGAGTGTCTTAACTACCATACTAGGTTTCCAGTTGTCTTCTCCAAAAGCTGTTCATAAAGCCCTGGGAATGGTGGGAGTGATCCTCTAGTTAAAGCCATGGCACTGTGCCAGCAGATAGAGATGACCTCTTCTGCATCCATATGGGAGATGCTGAAGATATCTCTAGAAGTTCCTTGCTTCTTGCCAGTTGGATGTCAGCTCAGCCAGTCCATTCAAAGCATCGATTCAAATGTGTAACCTGCCACAGCTGATTTTCAATGAAGTGGGTCAGGTTGAGCTCACACAAATTTGCTTACAATAAGCTCTGTGGGGGAATAACCTCTGGAAGACAGGAGATATAACAAAACAGTGGGTGACTGTAATGTCATAAATTTGTGCAGCTGTTTACTAAGCGAACATCTGGCTTAAGCCTTAGTCTTCCTCTCCTAATACAGAGAGGACTTCAGCAGTCCATAAGCAGTTTCAGCTTTCTTTCACTGCTGTGCTTCAATTAGATTGAAAAATATCACATGCCATCCTCAAGGCAATCAGCTGCTTCTCACAGAATCTGATAGTTTTAGTTGATTATTCTGCTAAACTCTGATACTAGAACTAGATGACAGTGTCTAAAAAGAAACAGCTGAAAAAAAATCACTCAGCAGGGGGAAAAAACCCAACATGGGAATAGAGTGGATAAAATGGAAGAGAATGCACAGTAATGTAACTGCTTTTAGGTGGAGTTTTATCAGGTGAGTGTTTTGGTAGATAAATATTTGCAATTAGTGCTATTCATGTATTAAAAAAAACATATTTCTTTTAGTGCTTTTATCAGTTTTTATGATAATAAAATGAAGAGTACTTTACAGACAGTAATGCTTTAGCACATTAAATGACAATATCTTTCCCAGTCACCTCTTCCTGTGAAATCCACAGGATATGTTTCTTACATGGCAGACTTTGCTACTGCAGTATAGCTACTAGCATGTAAGACAAAAATCTTCAAAAAAAATTAAAGATATACAATATTTTTGTTGATGCTTTTGGCCTTCATAAAAATCCTTTGGTAAAATCTTCATATTACATGAGTAAAGTTGGCTGGTTTTTGGTAACTCTTCAGCTCCAAAGAAAAACAGAAGAAAGCATGTTTCCAGGGCCAGAGATAAGGACATTTTTTGTATTTACAGGACAATTAAAAAGAAAGGTTAATTTCTTATTTATTATTCTGTCAGGTTTTTGCTTAAATTTCAATGCCATTTGGGAGAGAAGAAAATCTGTAGTGATATAATCTGGAGTCTTGGGAGAAGAAGAATTAGAAAAAAAGTTAATTTGGTTATGCAAAAAGATATATCTGTCTTTAGATACCCAAGCAAGCTTTGGAGTGCTCCTACCAGGGGTCAAGGGTAAAGGATGTGAAACATCAGGAATAAATAGAGTGAAAAAAAGTAAGCATATGAAAACAGAGAGTAATTTTTCATGTTACCTGGGATAATCAGTTCCTTCTTTCTCCAAGTACAGGGTAAAAAGAGATTCCAGTGAAACAGAGAAGCTACATTTCAAATGCAGATCATGCAGATCAGCTTGCATAGGGGATTCAGAGATTTCAGGCCCGGCTCTAATCATCACAGCCTCTCTTGTCTAGTGAGGCTGTCCCACCAGCTGTCAGCATATTGGTTTGAGTTTATCTCCACAATTTAACAGAGTGCTCTTTTTGTCTTTCACAGCACACTGATGAAATATAACTTGTAAAGGCAGACAGCAGTGGAATCATAAATGCTCACTTTTCTTAAAGAGCGTGTGTTGGAGTAATTGCAATGGCTCCGATATAAAGAGCAAAAGAGTGAAAAAAGGAACACTCTGATTAACAAATGCCATCCTATGGCCAACTACGTACTTCTGTAACATGCACAGAATTTCATAAGCATGTTCTTTTTATCAGGAGCAATACAGAAATTTGGGGCCCAGGCTGCAAGGAAGTTGGAGTGAAGCATGTGAGCAATCCCAGAGAAATCAGTGCAAGTAAGCCTTCCCTCAGACCTTCAGGATTAGGCTGATAACAGCAAGGCAATGTATCTTTTATAATCGATGGAGCCTGACAAAATCAGAAACATTTCTGAAACCTAATTGAAATCTAAACCTCATTTGTTAGATTTCATCTAGATTTCATCTAATAAGGAAATGTTGAGTTATTTATTAAACCACGTTTCTTGTTGCTAAAGGGTCACTATTACAATTTATTAGCTTCAATAATGTGCCCATTAGAAAGCTTTTCTGAGTTTTTGGAAAGCATGTTAAAGTAAAAAAACCTCTAGATAAACAATATAGAATAATACAATTCATAGAATTAAAATCACAATATATTCTGAACCAACCAAAATTATTAGATAGAAACTGAGGTCTTACTGAGGATTTATTCCAGTTATTATTGGAATCTTAAATTAAACATTTTTAAAATGCTTTAAATATTTGTAATGCTTAGAATGAGACACACAGACTACTAGAATTTGAGATAGGCCCATTGTCTTCCCCTTCTGGCTTAATTCCATCGTGTCAAAGACTGTAATAATTGCTGGAGTAACAGTGAAGGGTGGATATTCTACACAGGACCTCCATCTCTTACAACTTCAACTATACCAGCAAACTACAATGTTTTCTCTCTTCTGATATATCTTGTTATAAAACCTTTCTTAGCTTTCAAGTTTATTGTCTCTCTAAAAAGCCACTTCCAGTCCATCTATTTTACACGGGAGCCCTGATCCTGCTATGTCCTGAGCCACAGTCTTGACCTGTAGAACAAAACCCCCTAAGTTTATGAAGGAAAGTAATTTGCAGGCTTATTTCCTTAAGGAAATACCCTTCGATTGTTTGATATGTCTGGAGTGATCTATTTTAGTGAACTAATTTTAAAATAGTGCATATGAATCCTTTGCCTCAGTGCTACTCAAAACCATGAATCGTACCCATAAATCAAAAAACTAGAAAGTTGTTTAAGCCAATTGTATTCCCCTTTAATAAAGACTGAGAAAGTCTAGCTCCTGTAAAATGGCCAGAATCGTTCTTTGAGAGGCTTGTTTGAAGATGAAGTATTTTATTTTTCCTTTGAAAACTCTTTTTATGAGCCACAAGTAACTGGAAATCAGACTAGCTCTAAATTACACCGTTATTAGAGAAAGATGGAAAGGCCTAAACAATAATAGGTTGCACCCTCCTCCTTTTTATTGAAAAACAAAGTAAAAACATAAAAACTGTAAGAATGGCCATATAGCCTGGATCAGGCAAAAAAAACCCCAAACCCCAAAACCACCACAAAACCCAGCCCAGTCTCTTTCCCCTTAGAATGGACAAAAGTAGATGCCTGGAGAAGAGTATAAAAGCACAGCAGTCACAGATGATACATTAATTTAATGTTTTCTAGACTCCAACCAATTTCAGTTCCAGGGCTGTCTGAGCTTTAGCATGACTAGTATGCTCAAAACCCCTTAACGAAGCAGATGTGCTTGCCATGTGTTACCAAAATAGTTCTTTGGCTCCCAGCACACTTTTTGGAAAGGAGCTAGACAGCTCAACAACTTGTTATATGAAGAACCATTTCCTTTGGAAATTGCCTCCCATTAGCTTCATCCAATGCTCCACTGTTCCTGTCTTGCAGGAGAGTACAGTTGATCACTATGTATTATCTCATGTCATTCATGATTTTAAAGACCTATACCATATCCCCTTCTATTATTTCATTTTAAAAAGGGAATCCTAGCTTACTTAGAAAGACTCTGCCCCATTTTTTTTTCTTGATTGTCAATATTGTTCTGCTTTAAATTTTCTTCAATTCTACTATCTTCTTTATGAGATGGACAGCAACAATAGAAAATATTCAAGACACTGTGAATTGATATGGTAGTAAAGTAAAAGCACTACAAGCAAACACTATTGGAGAAGAAGAAGAAGACATGTCAAAAGTTATAAGAAACAGCTTTATTGTCTTAGCACTGTATCTTTATCCCTTTCTTATATGTGGGAGTACCTCTTTGGTGTCCTGAGGACTAAAACATTTGGATTAGTTTCTCTTTCAGCCAAATAGCTCCTTTAATTTTTTTTTTTCCGATTCATTAACAGGACCGAAATTGTTTTCTCTACCTCAGAGGTCATAAGAAATTACTTCCTCTGCATGCCGTCTGTGACGGTGTGATTTCTGGAGTACTCACACGTGTAACGAGGTGTACCTCCCTCCCACTGCCCATTTCCTCATGCCGCTTCCACCTGCATAGATCCAGACTGCCTGCTGAGAGGTTGCTTGGGTGTGCTCAGCTACATGAAGAACATGTAAACAGAGCGAAAGCACTTCATACTACAGTGATTCCAGTAGCAGTAGTCAAGAAAACATGGATGATTTTAAACTGTCAAAAAGAAACAGATTGCCTTTTCGATAGTGCATTGATGGTGTGTATGCCTCATATCTAAAGAATCACTGGATATTTTCTGTTTCACTGAAGATATCCTGAAAGGTGGACTGAGTAAAGCTAAGCATATCTGTTCTTTCTTCTGTTGTTTCTCCGTGTGTGAAAATGTTTGCCTAGTGTCCTACCGCTGGCAGCTTTGCTCCTGTTGGTTTTGGCTTATATCCTCTTGTAGGCTTGATGAATAAAATGCATGAAAATAGTCATATAGCCTAAAAGTGGAGTAACATCAGGCTGTAGGCAATAGCATAAAGTGCTATTAAGTCTGCAGTGTAAACACACACAAGATGATAAAACGAGCCAACTGATTATACTTCATGGATTTATATTAGCTGAAGTGAACTGATCCTCCTTCAAACTCAATCAATCACAGTTCTCTTTGGAGCTGTTTAAAACGTTACTAAGTTCTAGAGAAATACAGATAAAAGTCTGATTTATTTTTTCAAGTTGATAGTATCGCTGTAAAAATAAAACTGAAGTATAGTGACTAATACATATTTTCATAAACCAACTTATAATGAGCTTTGAAAGCAAACTTCCCACTACCATAGACAATTTTATAGTGATTGTAGGGCTATTCATAATGCTTCAAAAATAACAGCAAAATATATTACAGGAGCTTGTAATTATGAAACACTCATAAGCAAGGTGAAGACATTTACATATAGATTGTCGTTGACAACGGTGAACGCTATAAGAATGCTGTATAATGTTTACACAATATCGCCTGTTTAGCTCTTGTTGTATTCAATTATTTTAAGATGGGAGATATATGTTTAGTAATTGTCATCGTATGACTTGCTTACAAGAAGCATGTGTTTTATATGAAAGACAAACACAGTATTCCTTAGCGAAAAACCTACATGAAGGAAGACGAAGTGATTGTGATTTTCTCTTCTGAAGGGAATTAGGTTATTATGATCATTTGATGGGGAAACTAGACCATAACGGGCTAAACCAAGGAACTGTGCCTTACTTATTAGTGTGATCTGATTTTCTAAAAACTTCCTGAAGCATAAATGTTCATGAATTTGCAGAAGTTTAAATGGAACAATTTTTGCTGCAGTGAGTATAAATATGAACTGGCTATTAAGCTAACTGGGGCAGAGAATTTAATCTAAAAATCCCTTATTAATAGATCTTGATCTCAGAGTGAAGTATTTGTTTAAATTCATTGTTTCAATGGAAGTTTTTTGCCTTTGCACAGGATGACGATCACATTGGACCTTCTTATTTAGTATAAATATGTAGGACCTCCCAATATTCTGACAATGCTTCAATAAAATGGGAAAGGAAAACCAGTGAGCTATTAAATACAAGTTGGTTTATCCACCATTCTTATCCAGACTGGGGAAATATAAAAAAAAGAAGTACATGGGAACAACAGATCAATGTTAAAAAAAAAAAAATTCTATAGTGGTGAAATAGTGCATATATTAATATAATTTTTTACATACTTGAAATATTTTCATTGAAAGAAATTGATCATCCTGCCAACTAGAAATGATAGTGTGGTCATAAAAGTTCAGCTTGTCCTGAAAACAGAACAGTGTTGGACTGCATAAAAACTTCACATTCACTGTGTTAAATGCTGTAGTACTTTGCAGTATATTTTAAAACATTATCACCTTAATTTCAGGTTGAAATGATCCTAACTTCATTAAAGAAAATTGGCTGGTATAAGTCTGAGACCAACTTTTTCCCTGTAGAAAGCTGTGAGACTTCAAATTTTGTCACAGTAAAATACGGCATTTACTGTTCTCTTTCTACGTTCTTGGTAATTTTTTAATAATGTGAACTCTGAATATACCATTAATGTTGGCTTTGTTTAAAAACTCTGCCAAGTCTGCTTACAAATGAAAGACTGGTGGGTGAAGGTAGTAGTATTTGATTTTCTTTTTTTTTCTTTTGAGGAAGAAGCTAGGTTTTCATTAAAACATTAACATGTAGGCTGATTTTTTTTTTTCATAATTCTGTTTTAAACTGAAAAAAGAATCAATACAATTTTTCATTTTTTTTTCCAGAGAGAAGGACAAAAACTTGTTTGACAAATAGTTTTTATCATTGGATGTCACCATTCTTCTGCTGATCCACCTTCTTCCATGGTACAAGATCTGAGTTAATTCTTACCTTCTCACCCACAAAAAACTTAGACTGCTTCTATCAGCTGCTGCTAAGTGCTATGCCAATGCAATACTTTTTCCTAATGCACAGATTAGGTTTTTTCAGCCTTAAGGATGGCAGGATTTAATTTACTTTCTACTGTGGTATTTTCTGCCAGCTACATTTTTTGCTTTGTTTTGGGGTTTATAGGTAAGTCCCAGCTCTTAGAATAGCAGCCAGTAGACATTAACTCCTTTATGCTTACATATGGATTTCTGGGTCAAGACATGTTGTATATAACATTTACCTGACATTCCCTATCCATCTAGGTATTGTCTGTAGTCAGTAGAGAGGAATATGTGCTTCTACAATGTGATTCAGATCCTAGGGGGACTAAAGTGCCCTTTGTAGGTTCCTGTTTGGTTCTATTAGTAAAGTTTAAAGCGAAGGCAAGTAAGTTCTGAATTTACACATTACATGCTTTACAGGAGTTTAGCCTTGTTTTTTAGAAACTAACTTTAGGCTCTGGGTGTCATCATGGGGATGAAGAAATTTAATCTTGATGCAAGTTAACTTTTAAGCACTTAAATGTGGTATTGGATTTGGTCCCAGGTCAGCTATGTGACAATGACTCCTAAGGTACTCTGCCAAGTTGGCTTAGTTTGGTTTTTTAGCAAACACCTGTGATAAAGTCTGAGTCAAATACTTCATTGTGGCAGTCAGTTCACTATCAGATGAGTGGCAATCCACTCTGTTTCTTTCCTCGTCTCTGATATCTCAAACCAAGCATGTTTGACTTTCATACCTCATGCCTCCAACACCTGGCACTATTAAGGCAAACACATTTAACATACCAAGAAATGCATACCTAGCACATTAACTATTACATTTTATCCCTTTTCTTTTTCTGTTTCTCTCCTTGGAAAGCAGTGCAGTTCATCCTGATTCTCTAAGATGTTTATTAAGATCCTTGAAAGATGAGAGATGGGAGGCATCGGGATAAGTACTGTAGACTTCATGGCCGGAAATGGAATGAGGCTCTTGAGAATATTTCAGGGCATTACTTTATTCATGAGCTAAAGACAGTGACTGCTGAGTGAACAGTGATCATAATAGTACACCCAATGGGTTTGAAGCCTCTTGCAAGGATATACTAAAAGCTTTTAATATTCTCTCAGCTTGTAGCAAATCCCTTCATTATTTGGTGTGTTAAATGAATGCAAAGTGCACTCATCTAAAAATCTGTCTGTCTAAAAATAATATTTTTTGGAAGAACTACTTGGAGAATAGAAAAGAGGGGGGAAAAAAAAACCCTCACATGCTTTGGCAGAGTTATTTTATTTCATATGCATTAACAAAACTGGATTCAGTGTAGGGTTTTTTTCAGAGTTCTTTCTTTTTAACTTAAGGGAACAGTGTTGCAAGTTAGAGATGCTGTCAGAGAATACGGTGAAGGAGAAATAGAACAGTTACCACGATACAACAGCTCTGAAAGAAAGAAAACTACTGAGAGTGGTATCTTGTTTTGCAGTAACCCTTGTCTAGTGTGAGTTACCAATGCAAAGCAGGATACCATCTGGAAATGTATACATTTTTAAATACTTCTATGCAGTGAGTTTCTTCAGCTGATCTCAGAGGACTTTACTACATATCACTTTAATGCAGATAAAATTAAAAGTAAACTGAAGAGAAGAATGCTTATTTAACTTTCAAAAGATCATTCAATAACAATCAGGTTTGTGGAGTCATGGTCTTTGGCCACCTTCATCCTAGGTGTACCATGAAGGTCTGCTATTACCAGGAGGCATTTTTTCCTAATGAGTTGCTGCAAGACATGTTTAGATTTGGGTCACTGCAAACAAGGATTTGCCAAACCTAACGGCCTCTGGATTTAGTGATATCAGTGCTTGTAAATATGTCTGTCAGTCTAGCTGCTTTTAACTTGGAAAGAGAATATCTGTCTGGTAATACAAAGAGAATACATTTTGTCAAAAAGCCTGAAAAAGTCCTGCCCTGTATTATTATTTAGTTTTAGTTCAGCTTTGAAAAAATGATATATGCACTTCTGTTCTAAAAGGAAAGAAACTGTGATGTCGTTTTAATGTTTTTCACATTATCACTGATCTACTTAAATTTGACAGCATGATGGGTCTTTCTGCCTTCAGAATTGTTGGCATTCTTCAACTTAACCTGCAATCGCGCACAGTTCAGAAACACACAGAACTGCCGGCACTTTAGAGTTAGCAAGCACTGTTTGACTATATAGTGATCTCTGAGCTCCCTGCTACACAAAAGTATACATGACCTTGCAGTAAAATATAGACAAGCAGTTTAGCTTCCAGTTCCTTCAAAATCTGCCAGGAGACCTTATCTTTAATTTACTTCCTCTAAATGCAAAGGGCATTTGTTATTATTTATGTGTGCAGTGGATTTGCAGAGTATTAAGATGCAGTTACATGTCATTTTGTGTTGCTGAGTCTGTAAAGTGGTAATGGAATGCTGTCCCCATGGGTCCGAGGTGTGTTAGGATGGCCTCTGCAGCTGGCAGGGCACCTCTGGCAGAGCAGGGTGCAACCAGGCTTGGGCATTGAACAAGCTCCTGACTTTTTAGTAATGCATGTTGCCTGCTCTGAAGCTAAACTCATCTCACACTTGGAAGTTAGGTTGTGCACTAAGATGCAAGACCACTTGCTAACTTTATACTAATCTAAGAAATTAGGTGGTGGGGAGAAAAGTGCAGAAAGGTTCATTTCAGTCCAAGAAAAGGAGGTGGTATTAAGTCATGTATGTATATATGGAAAGGGTTGTGATTTTGTTCCAGAGTGCCATGTGGCCATACACAGCATAGTTATTGTGCTAGATATTGCGCTATAACTTCTAGTATAGGTAGAATAATTTTCATGTACCCACATTGCTGGGGAGCGGGATATACTTCAAAAAGAGCACACATATATGAATTTAGACCCAGATCCTCAAAGACATCCAAGTGACTAATTCCCACCAAAATAAATTACAGTTGGGTACCTCAGTGCCATGGTGCCTTCCTACCCTTGATGCACATCTTTATATGTTTCAGTAAAGACAGCATTTGAATATGCTATTGGTGTTCGATTTCCACTGTTTACGGAATGGGTCTTAATACACCAGGCAATTAATAATGGCAACTGTAGACATGCAACGTAAGGGTTATTTATCTACAATATCTTTGTCCGTCAGTAGTTACAAAGAATGAAAGTAGTGGATGCTGTGAATTTCAGACTGACTACATAATTACATTAGGGCTGTCTAAAGCACTGGAGAGACTTTCATATCCCTGCTTGAGGTCACTGAGAAACACAGTTCCTTTCTCCCAGGAAATTCCATCATTTACAAAAATTTAATATGAACCCAAAGAAAAATCAAACCTTAATATTCCAGTAGCAGTAAAAAGTGATTATTTCTGTTATGAGCCTATTTGTATTTTTAGACCTTTTAAATTTGTTATTGATAAATACTTTTTAAAATTAACCCATTCTCATCAAAAGGAAATATTTTTTTAATATCAATAAAATGAAGGATTTTCAGACTCTATTATTGAAACCCAGGAAGAATTTTACTTTCATGTACGAGAAAACATGGACTGCAATTAGGATAGAAACATTATGTTCCAGCTCTAATGTCATAATTTGGAACCTCACAGATGAAAATATCTTTGACCCAAAAAGAGACATCTTCAATTAGTCACTGCTAAAAAAAGACATTTTCAGTTAGTAATGCCTGTATCCTTAAAGAATTTAGGTCAGTTTCCAATAACATTGGGGTTTTTTTAAAAGCGTAATACATTTAATTTGAAGGAAGCCTCTAAAATGAAGGCAGAAAAGACCAAACTTTTCAGTGACTTATGCTCTTATCCACTTTTCTTCACTGGAGTTTTCTGAGGTGAGAATTGGCTCTGGAAATGTCAACTCATTTGCATTTATGTTGGATTATTACACACCATTAAAATATAGATGTACCAAAGTTAGATAAAAGGCCTGAATATGCATTTGTTATTGGCCAGAACATGAATGAAAAGTTGGCCAATAAAATGCTGATTCAGCAGTGACAAACAGAAATCCAGATGTTGCTCACTTCACCATCATAGCAGAAGTCAGGAAACGTATGGAAATGAGAGTTTTAAATATCCGAACAAGTCAAAGGCGCAGCTTTTAGGAAAACACTTGACTTTTCACCTTCTCATAATTTCATAGTGTACATCTAGGAAAAACCATCTCCTCTTTCTAAAATTTCCAGAGGACATCCATACTTTATTGTAGCAGATTTGTCAATAGTTAAACAAACTTGCCTAAAGCAAGTGTCTGTGTTCTTAACCCCTAATAATATGAGGGAAGTATAAAATATTAAATGCACCCCACTATTCATCTGCAAGTGAATGAGTATTTCCAACAGATAATGTTCAAATCTGAAGTCTTTAAAAACATGCATTAAACAAACTATTATTAGTTATTGCACTTTGAATGCATTCTTTACTTAATAAAATAATTCTTCAGTGTCAGGCACTGTTTATAAAATGTCTCTTAAATAAGTAATAAGAGTAACTAACTTGATGAACCTGAAGGATAACTTCCAAGAACAGTGCTCCTTTTAGCCTCCAACATTTGCTTTAGACTTTAGAGGAACCTATGTTGCTTGGGATATTATATAAAGGGAAACAAGAATAAATGTTTTTTATGTACTTACTGAAAAGTAAAGAAGGCTCTCTTGGCATTATAGGCAAAAATACAAGTAAAATATTAAAGTAAATATTAAACACCAATTAAATGACAACTAGTTTTATTTAAAACAGTTTGGTTGTAAACTTGGTATTTGCAAAAATGAATATGGAGATTTTAGAAGATTGATGGGATTCAAAGAAATTGTAAAAACTTTATGCTGCAGAAGGCTTGGAGAAATGTAAGGGCTTCTGTGCCCTAACTGAAGGATGGATGTAATCACACAGTGCCACAGGATTACCTCACACTTAAGGAGCATTGACATTTTGGTACTTTTGCTGGTGCTCATGAATCCATATAAAAACAGTACAGCATCACCCATATTTTTCTTTTTCCTCAAGAGAGTTTGGGTCAGTTTTCTGAAAATGGAAGACTTTACACGGGTCTTTTCATTGACCTGTATCTGCCAGACTAACATTTTTGTTTGGGGTTTGGTTTTTTTTGAGTAGGTTCAGTTAGACTGAAGTTAGACTCCATTGGTTTGTATTAGCTGTTGATACATATATAAGCATAGAAGGGCATTTTATACTGACTTAAGCAGAAAGTACAGCTTTTTGTATAGCTCAACAAACAAATGTTTTATTTTTCAGAATGCCAGTTTCATACCTCCTATCCATAACCCTGATAAGTGTTGTATATATTAATAATTTGTAAAGCAAAGCTTTCCCAGATGGAAAGCCTTAGAAAATTATAAAGTCTAATTGTGTGCGACTGTTTGCTGGTCTTTCCATTTCAGAGGATCTCAAGGTATTTTATATGGGAATAGGACTATGAGGTTCCCGTTTGTAAAGGCTTAAAGTCAGCCATGGAGAGTGTAGAAAAATTAATGTTTTCTTTTGTTTAAAAGAGCAAGGTACTAATGGAAGAACTGTAATTTTCCAAGAAAAGTAAGAAAAAAAACCCTGTCTACTTTGCTTACTTTGTCTTTTCTTTGTTTTGTTTTTGTGGTTTATATAATATTCAGTGCATGAATTATAGTGATGTGATTTGTTAAGTGTGTTTTCTTTTGACAAAGATATTTGAAGGAAGAGATTATACAATTGTAATGTCATCATTGTCACGTTCCCTGCTTCAGTTATAATACACAATATAAAGAAAATATTTCTTTTTAGTAACTTTTAATGGAATAGATCTCATGATCCAAGTTAGAAGTTTGGCAGACAATGTCAAAACAGGAAGTATGTAATGCCTGGACTGTCCACAGGTTTGAGGTTTGGTGATCTTTGAATCTCCATGGGTGGCTCAGCACATCTGGCCTTTGTTAGTAGTCTGTAGGGACTCCCAATTCTTTTCTCCCAGAGTCTTACATTACAGATGAATTATTTCTAAATTATAACCAAGTTCTCAGGCAATTCATTTCCTTTTTCGTAAGGTATTTTGGAAATGTCTATTAAATTAACTAACCTGGGAAGAAGAAAGCATACACACACACTTATATACTGGAAATTAAATTCAACATTCAATTAACAGTTTGTGTCTAACCACCTCTCTCATACAGATGAGTTCTTGTGACTGCTAAAGAATTCAAAGAAACAAAATTAGTAAATGTCCCAGCTTTAGACAAAGTCATTTTACAGTGAACATTAATAACTAAACCTTGGTGGAAGTGTATTCTTCATGTTACAAAATGCAATATTGCTAATGCTAGAACTAGCACAGAGAAACCTCAGAGGATTCCTATTCAATGGGTGAAGTTCATCTCTACCAGAAAAGATCTAATCATCTCTCATCTCATCATCATAGATGAACTCCACATCTTTTTAACTGATTTACTAGTAAGTACATAATTCCTCTAGTTATGTGCCATACTCTTCCACATTAGTGGCTGCTAAGAACAGATATCTATCTATCGATCTATCGATCTATCGATCTATCTATGTAATCTAGCTGTCTATCAATTGATCTACCTATCATACAATCAATCAATCTATTGATTTATCTATCAATCTATCTATTGATCTGTTTATCTAATATATCTACCTAATCTAGTAAAAGCATCTTACAGGTTAGAGAGTGAAGGATAACCCATGCTTTGAGACAAAACAAACATTTTAATTTGAAACTTTGAGAAATGCCTGCTTGGCTAGTAATAGTGAAGAAAATTCCTCTAGTTGAAGATTTGTAGAAACCTACTAAAAAAAGGTGATGATTTAGGACCTAGCTGGAGATATCAGAAGAAAACTCAGTGATGGCAGTGGTGTTTCTTGGAGATCTGATAAAAACTATTATTCTTTTACAATGCTGTTGGTTGTACTCCAAGGTAGTCCATCAAGCACACATATTCACAAGCTGAATAACAACAAAAAATTGTTTGAGATCTCATTTTATCCTTCAGCAAAGGAGCGACACTATTATGTATAGTGAGAGTTGAGGAAGATGAACAAGTAATGGCATTCTTTGCTACATATAACTGCCTCAGCGTTATGGAAATCCTGGTTACACACTGCTAATATATATATATCTCTGCTTATTTACCACAGATCCACTGAACAGAACTGTGGTGATGAGGAACAGTTCATGTCAATACACAATGTCAATCAGATATCACTGGGAGATTAATTTTCTTCCCAAGAATAAATAGGCACTTTTTCATTCAACTATTCCAGTAAAACTACTGGTGGAAAAGAAATGAATTTGAATTGTTTTTCTTAATCTCATCTTCTTTTTAGCACCATGCTACCAAGTCCTTAAAGCCAACAGAAGTTCTTAGTACCAAATCCTAGCAGCTCTTTATTTATTATTACCTTAAAATGCATGTGTCACAATACCTGCAGTAAGGTTTTCCTAGACGTAGTTTCTTCATATGTGGCTCAGAATTTACATCCAAGCAAGCATTTCTTTGGAAATAAACAACTGGCTCACAGTTAATTGTTTTAAATTGAGGGCTAATTTCTTTTTCTTTTCTTTCTTTCTTCCCTTTTCTATGGTAATTGGTTTAAAAATGCACTGTTAACACAAAATGAAAATAAAGCAAGGGAAAATAGAGCACTAAGACATGATTTCATTTTGAAGAATCATTGATTTTTTTGGTAAGACTTTTGCTAGGTTTTTTGTTTCCTATTTGCAGAACATTATTTTTTAACGCATGCAGATTCCTGTCTCTGCAATGAGGTTTAAATTGGTTCTTTCACAGACAAATATAGCCAGTGTCTTGTGAGTCAAAATTCCACAATGATCTTCAGGTTAATATCAGAATATTGTGGAAAATACAGAGCTGCTTCAGATTCTCAGGAAAGCTCCCATAGCCTTCTATGTGGCCATATCAAAATCTGCATCTTTATACTGACAAACTGTCAGCTCTTGCTACTTGATGTCAGGTGGAAAATTTTGGGTAGGAAACCACTGTTTCTAGAATACTAGAATTATTGTATTATTGCTCTCATGCCTCTCTTATTCTTATAAATTGATATTTTTACCCTTGTCTGTCCTGAAAATTACCCCTACAGGCTTGTTGACTGAGAGCTCATGGAAGATTTTAATTACAATACACTTGATATACCTACCCCAGAACAAATGCCAGTTTAAAATAGCACTTGTGCAGGTATCAGATGAATTGAGTATTCCAATTTACTAGAAAGCATGAATTTCTGAATATCTGAATAATGTCGGAAAAATGCATCTCCAGAACTTTTACTGCCATCCTTATATTGGATGGTGTTGACTATGGTTTCTTTTTTTTTTTTTTTTTTGGACATGAAACTCTTCTATGCTGCCTGCCTGTACATCAGGAATGTTTCGTAGTACACTCTTGTTCAATGTTCAGATGATCAGGCATCTAGGAGAGAAAAAGTGTGAGGGTGAGAGACTATAGGTATAGATCAATTAAAAGTATTTAGAATTCAGCCTAACTTAATTTAGGTCTGCAAAGGGAAGGAATTATGCTGAGAAGGTACTTTCATTAGAAGCACATGATAGACAAAAGTGGTGGGGTTTATCTGCTGAAACGAGGGTGTGTACATTTGAGAAAGATACTTCAGGCTCCCTCTAAGGTGTTCAGTGTAGTTAATCACATTTAGGGTTTGATTCATTCTTCAGTATATGCCTGCTTTGGACAGATGATTCATTAGTTAAACTCCTCTGACTGTTTTAGTTGGATCTTTCTTGACTGTAATGGGACCCAGTGCAGCTAGCTGAGGTATGGACAGATACGGTATTACACGTCTGAAGTTAAATGCGATGAATCCCATTATATTGGAACAACTTGCACTGTCTATGGTGAGAATGAAGTACAGAAAGGGGATTATATTAAAGATCTAACTGAAAACACTTGTCCAAATTGGGAGTCCATAACCAGAAGAGATAAATTCCTAGTCGCCTTTAAAACCGAAGCTGATAGATATATACACACATATATATAAAAAGAATTGCAGAACATATTTTAGTGAAAGCAGAGAATAGGACTTGACTGAAGATATCCTTTTCTGTCCTAAGTTTTATTCAAGTAAAGCCTAAAGAAATTGGTTCAGAGTTGCAGTATGAATATTCATATAAGCATAAGTTAAAGCCTTCCCCAATACTTATTCAAAACTTGCTATTTCCAGTAAAAAAAATCTTGCAAGTAAATTTAGAGCAAGAATACACTAATAATGTGAATACAAGTGCTACAACGCAACCAATGAATGCTATATTTTATCCTAGCTAATACTCATGGAATAGGGTTTTTTAAAAAGATATTAATGGCTAATTTATGTGTGCATTAGCTCACTACCCTTATAATTTTCATCCTAATTCTTCCTTTTCATTCCTTATCAGAGCTGGTCAGATAACAAAAAATCCCTCATGAATATTTTAATGAATAAATAGAGTGAGTTGCTATGCTGTTATTCTGTGTACCTTATTGTATATTATTTGACAGTATTCTGACAACTGACATTTTGTTCATGAAAATGAGTGCAAATCCCACAAGTGATTGTTCATCCAAAAGTCCACACCAGCAATACATTCTGCGCTTTCTCTAGTTGTCACTTGTTACATGCCTGTTTAAAAAGAGCCATATAACCATTAGGCTCCAAAAACAATACTATGAGACTTAAGTAAAAGATTAAATATGGTGAAGGAGTACCCCAAACTAACTGATTGTTCTGAAATGTGGAAGGCTACAATTCATTTAAACAACCTGATCAATGATTAAGTATTTACAGTATGAATAATTAAGGCTGCATTCAAAGCACAAAGAATTGTTGAAGTAAAGGAGAGCGCTTACATGGTTAAAGAGAAACACATTTTTAAGCTCTTTGCTGTTTGCAATAAAACTTGTTTACAGGTTGTGGTTCTGCTTGTCAGTGATGCTATAATTAATAAGCAAGGGAGAGAGGGAAGAGGCAAGAAGTTGACAATTGTTCTGTGCTGCTTCTGTTTTATGCAGATGCCACCTCCACTGATTGTAGTGGGGCAGGTTGGGAGTAAACTCTCAATTAAACATAATATCCACAACAACAAAAAAATCAGCAAATTCAAGTATTTGAACAAACACAGAAATACAAAACAGCCTGTGCTCTTATTTTAGGAGCCTGGATAAAAGTACATGCAGGTAAGAAACATCCTTCTGTTTTACCCCCTGCCACTGCTTGTGGTGATTTTCCCTCACCCTGAAACATTATGTCTGGCTTTTTCCTTTGACTCGTCTATGACTAATAGTTTTTGTTCCAGCTGCCATCTCATCATTTTTAGAGCTCATAGTTGTGATAGTTCCTCTTTTTAGATAAATATTTCAGGTTTATTACCCTTTGTGAAATGGGATTTTTAAAATCTATAAACTATCATTTTGTTCTCTAATTCCTTAATTTTCGAAAGAACAATCTCTTTAATGTCTGTTTCTTCATCTTTAAATGTTAGCGTTGTCCTTGGATTTGATTTAATCTCCATTATAACTTTATAAACCTTGCATGGATTGCTTTGATGTTCCTTTGCATCCAGCAAGCATACATTCAGCTTTTTCAGTCTTTTTCATACTACAATTCTTTGAAGCTTGATATCATTTTTGTTGCAGTAGGATGTACTCAATCAGTGGCAATTATGCTGTTTCCAAGATATGGTGCCTAGGAAGGGTGAGTACACATCAAACCAACCCCAATCCCCAAACCACATGTTTAAAAAAAAGATTGAGACAAAAAATAGAGTTGCCTATAATATTAAACAAATTATTTTTATTTTTAATAGAGGTAAGCTAGGCTTTTTAATTCGATATTTATCTGAGATTTACATCTTTAAATATATATATGTCATGAGTCATTGGAACAGCTTATCTTGAAAAGAGGTAAATTCAGTTGTACTTGCAATCTGTCTTTACATCTGTTCTTTATACTAAGTTTAGGCTTGCTTCTAAGAATTCTGTTATAAAGAGAAAGTGACACATAGGCAAACTCAAAAGTTACTGCAGGATCCTATTTTCTCCCCTATGTTAGACTGCTTAGTGATCTGTCTGCCTTATTTCCTACCAACTTCTCCTCTTCACATTTAACGTTAGGTGCTAGAAAATGATCCAGGCACATGAAAGATGGTTCATATACCAAATAAGTGATAAAACTATGCCAATTTATACCAACTGAGGATTTTTATTGTAGTCTATTTCAAATATTCCTTCTTTATCTTAGTTAGTCATGGCGGTACAAAAGCATGAGCATGTAAGAGAAATCTTTAATAGCTACACCTCATGCTGAACTATTGTGAATATTAACAGAATTTCACCCCATTGTCAGTATGATTTTTTTTTGTGATCACGCATATGCATTTTATCATGATGGGAGCCAAGACTGGCCCCATCAACTTCTGCTCTAGGAGTCTCTGGAGCACCATGAGATACATGATGAATTTAAATCTGATCATGGCCTTCATCGGTCTCTCATCTAAATGTGATGGTGTCTCCTCCTAAGAGTTTACAGAGAGAAAACAAAAAATCCTTTATATGTTAGAACAAAAAGAAGTCTTATCCCTTAACTTCGACCTTTATAAAAAGTTACAGAATAGCAGAATGAAAAATGGATCTTTAATTCTGTAATTTTTCAAGACTTCCCCCAACTTCAGAAGAATTGTACAGTCTCATTTCTCCTGTTGTGACTCCAGGTGCACAAATACATCTTCACTAGCCAAAAGAAACAATGGAAAATAAAGAAAAAATACTTTCTGTTTGATTAAAAGGAAAATGAATTTAAGAAAAACACGCAAAATTATTTTTTAATTAATAAGAAACAAAGAAACAAAATGAACATGAATAAATAACCAAAAAATCAATGACGGTAAAAAGGACAACAATTTCCCTAACAGTATTGATGGCAGAAGCAGAAGAGAAGAATATTCAGGAGAAAAACAGTTGGAGCAATCATTACTTGGAGATTTTTTTAATTGATCGAGGCTTTCCCTTAGTGTTTATAAATTTGGTGGGTAGCTACCAGACAAAGCTACCATTTCAGACCTGTTTGGTAGAAAACACACAGAAGGTAACTGTGGATTAAACCCCAGTTCTGCAACTGAAGGGAAAAACTGCTGCAATCTTAGTGAGATTCTGCACCTGCCTGTGTGTACCTCTGGCCTTAGGTGTTTACTAAAAGCACGTTGATGAACAAGCTTTGTTGAGCATGAACCGTGCTCATTCTAGGAAGCAGTAGAAACCAAAGCTTCTTTTCTCTCTGCTGCTAGTCACGTTTTTGTCTACAAATCTGCTGTTTAAGTCAGTGGCTACAAGCAGTTTATTTAAGGGATTTCAGTCAAGTGTACCAATAAAGGAGTTCCTAGCAGTAGTTGAATTGTCTGTTAGCTGCCTGCTTCTCTTCGCACTTGAACAGGCTTCACAAAGTGTTGAGTTCCTGCAAAAGGGGTGGGATAGGAGAACAGCAGGACATGAATTTTCTTTAGCAAAACCTTTGCAATCTGCATTTGAAAGGCATTGTATTAGCACGGTCTGATACAGTAGCAACACATCTGCAAATAAAAGAAATATCTAGGGCTAGACATTTGGACATACAAGTGACAAAAAAGCACTATAAGGAAAAGTACCTTTTCCCTCTCACTTCATAACCTTACCCTTTCATTGGTAGGTTAAACGACTACATCTTTTCCTTAATAGAAGGTGATCTTATCATTAAGGACCTGATCCATGTAAAAGGGGATTTAGGCAGCAGTTAAGCGCCCAGATGTGAAATACTTCTGAAGTCTCATGTTCATGTATCACCTGAATTCTAGAAGCCTGAAGTGCCTTAGGTTTCTAGAGTTTTTCTCTTTTATGCTTTAAGTGTGCTACATATCTAAAAATGTCCCTCTTGACAGGCCTGACACAGCCAAAACTTCTTCACACATGAAGTAGAAGCAGGCAAAGAAAGATATGACTAATATTTGCTTGCCTTAAACTCATCTGTAAGGACATTAAAATATGTGACAGTGCATAGACCTTTTTTAATATGGTAACAGTACCAATAGCAGAACCAGCAATAAACACTTTGTAACACAGCTAAACCTAAAAGTGATACGTAACTGCAAACAGGCAAATGGAGATTTGCAGTATATTTGCTCCAACATGGTAGTTTGTGGAAGTAGCAAAATCTACAAGGTAAGAACAAAGAAAGTATAACGAGAGATGTCTGATACAATCTGGATAACTGCAGAACGAGCAGGAAAGATGCTTGTGAAACCAGAACAAGTCCTGGTCCATCCCCAGAAAGATGAACTATGTCAAGAGCAAATGAGATCACCCCTTTTCTATTGTGGAAAGTGTTGAGCAGAACAAAGCATGAGTAAGGAAAATAAAGAAGAAAAAACATCCATACTTTGGCACAGTTTCCTTCATCAAAGAGCTCTCAATCCTGGCCACCTCCATCTCAGTGGCTAGGTACCTTAGCCATTAGCCCGAACTTGCCCTAACTGGAGGTGTGTGGTATTGTTCACCTTCAGCTGATTTAGGATAAAATTGTTAAGGATTAACTGTTTGAATATGTGGTAATAATGATTATATTGACCATGTGTATTGTCAAGGAATGTCAGCCCAGTAAAGTGTTGAAGTTTGAAACTAGCCTGATTTATCAGTCTTAAAAGACTATCTGCACTTCTATCAGAATGTTCTCTAATATATGCAATATACAAGTACATTCAGTCTGTGGAACAGACAGTCTGTCTGTCTTGTTGATTTACTCTGTCATGGAAGAATTGTTTCATAATGTGTATTCATAGTGTGCAAAAAGCTTTTCTCAGCTGATACTTTTCAGTGCTACTGTATCACAATTAAATAAGAATTATTTATTATTGTATTAAGAGAATACCGAAATCTCACCCAAGGCAATTATTTTGTAGATTTGAATTCTATTATAAAGACAAATAAATAGCTCCTGTTTAAATGTGTCTACAAAGACCTAAATGCTTCATTATAAGAATTCTTTAAGATGGGGCTTTATTCCTTTTCTGTGGGTTTTTTTTTTTTTTTGCTTTTAATTATATATTATACTCTGACAACAGCAATATAATACATGGATGTGTTTTAGCTGTGCTGCAGATATCAGCATATGGGTATATTTAGCAAATCCAGTAACACTTCACCACTCATTCTCAGAACATTTAAAAATGTACAAAAGTGTGAAGATAAACCCCCTCAGAGAGCCTCTTGTCTCCAGTGGTGCACAGTAGCAGGTCTTTAGCAATCTCAGGCAGCATGGTCCTTGTATTTTTCAGATCAATTTGTCTAATGAAATCCAGCAAATTATGGATTAGAATTGGTGAAGTATAAAAGAGTGAAAAGCTCAAGAAAATGTTCAATTATTATTATTATTATTTTTATTTTATATGTGTTTTGGAATATATACATAAGATGAAATCAGTGCTGAACCCTTTGAAACCCATTGTGCCAAGTGAGAGAGACCCTCGTCTACATATTTCCCCTGGGAAAGGACAATCAGCAGCTAAGGTGCTGGTGAAGGCTGGGTGGGGAAGAGCCTCATATCTCTGTAGATGTGTCTTCTAACGTTACAGAATGCAGAGTGGCTGGAGGAAGATATATAAAAGGGACTGTTTACTCTCCAGTGCAATCCCACCACCTCCTTAGCCCTTGCTTGTAAGTTCTGGCAGCACAGTGTTGCTGAAAGAGCTTTGGCTGAATACAGGTGGTCTATGAAAAGGCAATCATACAGCCCCCTCTGATTTGAGTGGAAGCTGGATGATGTAGGCTGTAACTTCCAGAATTAGTCAAAGTACTGCTGTGGCAGATTCTTGAACCAGTCTCTGATTATATAATGTGATAGATTCTGGATTCACAGATGCAGGGACTAAGTTATAGCTAGTCAAGTACACACCTAAATGTCCCATTCAAGGAAAATGCATAAGTACAGCTTTAAATCAACCACATAGTTGAGATCCATTAACATATGGAACTCCTTAAGTCTGTGTCTAATATTAAACAAGTACTTAAATATTTTGCCAAATATAGATTCATTACTTGCATTGGAATGATGAAGAGCTTTGCTGCAAGAGCATTTTATAGAAAGCAAAGACAAAGCCATTACTTCCCGCATTGCTAATGTGCCACGATTTGCTTCGGAGAATATTTAAGTCTGCATCCTGAAGGTAGGAAAAGGCTTCTTAGGTCTGCTGATAAATGAAACAAATATCTCTGTCCTAGTAAGAATTAGAGTGGATCATTATGAAAGACCATAGGAATTAGGAAAATGCCTGGAGAGCACACGCTTGACTAGGGATCTCTGTATGCTGAGTTCAGTTAGGCCCTGGATTTAATCTTCTGTTTCCTCTGTCAGTTCTTGTCTTATTCTATGTCCTTTCCCTTCTGCTTCCTCATTCTTATCCACTTGAGCCCTCTTATTCTTTCCTTTCCTGTCTTGGATTTGAGAGATACTTTTTTCCTAATTTCTTTCCCTCACCTTTCATAGCAATTTTTCTCTGAATCTGTGCCAAATTACTTATACGCTCCACTTTGTATTTAATTTCTGTCCTTGCTAACCAACATCTGCCCTACTTTTGCTCCAGCAATTCTGTCGGCCCATAATAATAAAAGAAAAAAAAAACACATGGCATGGGCCTAAAACTGATCCCTGATCCTCAGCACTGTTTAATAGCCACCAAGCTCCCAGGCACAGTTTGGCTCATCCCTGCTTGTACTTTTGTGGGCAGTATGCAGGCATGATTCAGGCCATGGCAAATGCCAAGGATATTCTCCATAAGCAGCAAGAATGAGGCCAGAGCAGTTTGATTCCCCTATCCTACAGTCATCCAACACTATTAACTTGGCTGTGATCCCTCAAACATCCCCACATGTCTTCATGACACAGATCAGGGTATTCATCACGCACCCAGGGTTTTTTTGCTGATGGGTGCTGTACAGCCCATACATTATTTCAGATGTTCTGAAATGACGAAATATATATTTGTATTTTACAGTGCCAGGGGACTTCAGCAGTACTACATGGGGCTCAGAGGGGGCCCAGGGCCAAAGTCTATGTAATGTATATTTGAATACTCTGCTTTAGAAAGTGCTTTGTGGCTGTGAGGCAGTCTGTGCTGTTTGGTCTCAAATGAGAAACCATCCTCAGCTTGTTTTACATATTAGTGTAGATTTACCCTAAGGACAGCCAGGGGTTGGCTTTGCAAATACATCTGGTTTCGCCAGCTGTATCCTCTGTTCAGACACATCTAGGAGGAGTGACACGCCAGAGGCTTTTCACAGGAGAAAGTGGCCTGGAGCAAGCTGCTTCACTGTTGCCTTGTGCTAGGAGTCACTCATAGCGGTCATAGCAATGTATCTTCAGCTAGCCACCCTAATGTTAAACTTCACAAATCTAAGCATATCTGTCACTGAACAGGCCCTGCCACCTGAATGTGGGGTTGCAGTTAGGCCTACCAGAGAACATCTCTGCTAGAGACATAGAAATGCAACAGTCAAATTACAATGATGCTTATCTAGGGACAAGAAGATGGTTGTCGGTGGGAGCTTAACATGTGTGTAGGGACATTCGCTGTTGCCTTACCTTTGCTTGTGCCTAAAAGGAGAGCTTATCTTCCACTGAAGACCCTCAAGCTCAGTCTTAGTATTGTTGCTCTAGTAAGGACTACCTGAAAAAACGGAATTGGTTGCCAAGGAGTCTATCTTTACTACATTTTAAGAGAGCAGCTCTTTACTCTAATAAAAATAACTGTTATTAGTAGTCAAACACACACACACAAAAAGTAGATTTTGAAGTTTTCCCTTGCAGCCTCCACTTAAGCTTCAGCGTTTTGTCATTACAACTCTCTCTAACACATCCTTATTTTATCAGCTTGCTAATTATGCTTATGACTTTTCACAGGTGAAATGTGGTTACCCACGTCTCCTTATTTTTATCCCTAAAGTTGCAATCACAAAGGCAAAATTCACCAGTCCAATTTGGATGAGCATCCTTCTTATAGATTCAGGGCTCATTTATATTGTTCCCAAACACCTTAGTATCTTACCTATAGGTACAAGAAGCACCAGTAGATGGCTCTGTAATTCCTGAATTCCTGAATTCCTGTAATACCAAGAGAGGCTTTGATAGCTTTGACTTTTGCGAGCAGATTTGATTTGGTGACACCAATGACAGGAATAAACTTCATGCCGACTTGCTGAAATGGGACACTTCCATTTGTTATGCCATGCCGTTTTAAAATGGCCAGTCTGTCCTCGACCCACATTGACCTTGAGGACTTCCGATGGAGCAATAGGAATGCTGTCGCCCTGTACAGGCAATGGCTCCAAATAAATTGGCAGCAGGATGACACCCAGCTTATGCGAGAGGGCAGAATTACTAAGCATTGCCATGCCCTGCTTGCTGCAGAGTGATAAACATGAAGATGTGGAGGCTGTTACAGATGCCCAAGCCCAGCAGTACTATAGCCTGGGAAATGGGAATAAATCTGAGCATAGCAGAACTGTGCTGAACATGCGCCTGCACTGAAATTAATTACCAAACACTCAGAAAAGGTTGTTTCTGTTTTGCTTAAAAAATAAATCTGGCTGAGAATGGGAAAGATAAAAGCAGGAAGGTAATGCACTGTAAAACCCCTGCTTTTATTAATCAAGGAGTTTAATCATTTGTTACAGGCAATTTAGATGAGGTAGTAGGTTTTCCTCTCTGCACAGCCCCCATTCCTGAATGCAGGACCAGGGTGTGCTTGCAAAGGAGACTTTAAGTACGCTTGAGTGCTCTAGCTGAGGTCTGCTGGGCCCCCTTGATGTATTCTTCCACAGGTCAAAATCCTTTGAATATGTGTAAAAATTACTGTAGAAAAAGGGGATTTTGAAAATTTATATGTGGGACTCTGCACCCAACACAAAAGTTGGCTGTATCTAAATGTGAACTGAGGCATCTAAGTTTAAAGCATGGGCATAGTGGGAATCGTTCTAGAGTTTGAAAAAGAGCAGAGAGCACTTCGATTTCTAACAAAGCAAAGATGTTTCATCTTTACTAACTGAGATGGTTATTTGTATGTTTTAAGTAAATCCCAAACCATATGAAAACAATATAGGAAATTTGGACTAACTATTCTTCAACATGACATGGTATACAACATTGCTAAGTGGCATGTCATGACTTAAAAAACCAAAATAAGTTAAACTTAACTTTATAACTTTTTTTTTCCTGAAGTAGATCTTCTGCATGGCAAATATTCCATTTCATGCTTCATAATGAAAAATAACATTGGTAAACTGCCAGAAAATCATCCTAACTGTAGTTTCGAAGGAAATTTATTTTTTAGACATTTTCCAGCTAGTCCTAGTTTGTGTTTCAATGACACATAAATACTGTCTCTGCTGTTGTTTATCTGCTTTAAAAAACAGATACAAGCTGTTTTAAAAAGAAAGATCCATCTAATAATACAAATGGCAAAAATATGAGAGGATGTTGATATTTAAACATCAACATTAAACTTTATGTGTTTATGTCAATAACTTACACATAAGCAAAATAATGATCTGCTATGCTTTTTTTGTAAAAAACCTGTATTCTCTAAGCCCCTTACTAGCTTCCCTTGCCATTGGCAATGATTTTTAGAGTAAGGAAAGTAAGATTACAATGGAGAGAATTCATATAACACTATTCTTTATTTCACTGCAGAGAAGCTGCATATGGAGAGATCATTCCATTTATATAATGCAGTAAATTTCTGTGGCTTTTCATTTACTTACAAAAGGCTAAAGTATTTCACAGAATTCAGTACTGAGCACTGGCATTTTCTCAGGAAACAATGTTCTTTAAATAGTCCGAGGCACAAGTATGTTTTATAATGTACAAAGTCATATTTAGCTGGGTAAACGACCCAGGTAAACCTGAGTTTAAGGTAACCTATACCTTTTCTAAATTTTTATAACCCAAAATATATTTTAAATTTACCTTATTAATGACAATTAAACAAGTTTTCTTTCTATTGAGAATAAAATTATCAGGGTAAGCTAGCTTGTATTACATTACATTCACTATTTAAGTGCAGGCAGTCCTAATGGAATAGCTGATGTGTGGCAAAATACTTCCCTGATAGCTATATTCAACTTCTGCCCTATGGAAAGTCTGAGATAATTAGATTGCAATATGTGAATCCAACACGACTCTTGGATTCAAATACCTGAAGAATTGGGTGGGGGGGAAATACCCTCGGGTTCAAGTAAATACAGCCTATGTACCTGTTTAGCTGCATACAGTGGTGATAGCCACTTATGACAAATATCATATTATTTGGTAATACTAGTTTATTAGCAACATTTGTCTTCATCCTCACTTTGTCACGTGACAGATCAGTATCTGTCCAAAATGAGACTACTTCTAAATCTTCCAGCTTTAACCAGCACCATAGAACTGACAGAGACTGATGGACAGATGCCTCTTCATTCATTTCTGAAATACAGAATTATCCTTATCCCCATTCCTGTCCTGGAATTATGGATAATGAGCATTATGTTCAGGAGTATGTTTGAACACTGGAGTCATATTACTTTTCAAAATAAGAATTCAAACTTTTTTGGCCTGTAAAAACCAGTCTCAGAAAGTTACAGGGAGAGAACAGATTAAATAACTGCCATATATAGTACAGAAAAATCTTGTTGATATTAACAATTTATTTACCAGCTCTAGGTTTTTTTTCTGTTTTTTTCCAGTCCATCTACTGTTGGGAAGTGCATTTTCAATTTTTTATTCTAACCACTAGCACATTACCATGATGTGAATAATACAATTCATATTAGTTGAGATAAATGCAATAATTTTACTAAAGAGTTAAGAGAGAAACCCCAACATACTGAATTTCTGGTTATTTTAAGTGAAATGCTAGAAAATAACATCCATTCTTTTCTGGAATATACAATATTAGGACCACATTTTTTCAAGGTTCTGAATGATTACTCTTAATGACGCTTAGCCATATTGATATAATAACTGCTGGAGAATTCAAAGCACAGGTAATTTCCTTCTCACTTATGCTACAACTTGTTAGTATACACTTCATCTAAAAACTGTACAGTATATATCTGCATTCAAACTAATACATAGTTTCCACTATAGATACAGTGGAAAGGGGAAAAAAAGGAATTGAAGACAAGCAGAAACCTCTCAATGGAGACATTTCAAATATTTTGGAAGTGTTTATGGATACAAAAAATAACATTGGCAAGTATTGTTATCTTATAAAAAACAAAACAAAACCCATATACATAGACACACTCATGCATACACACACACTTACAAGCTCGCTGCTATACATAATGTGATTGTTTGCTCTGATTGTTCTGAGGTTTTGGTGTGTTGGGTTTTTTTAAACAGAAAAGGGTTGGGGTTTGACGTTTTTCTGCTTCCTAAACTGCCTGTATTCTTATCCTCTATCAAGTAAGATTGGAAAGAACTCAAAGCAGATGGTATAAAGTAACGAGAGTGAGAGATGAAGCAAATACTTCAGAAAGAATTGCGAAAAAGCCGTTCTATCTGCATCATGCCAGGACACTTCTCAGCCCACATCCACACTATAATTAGGTATCACATGGGATCCGTGGCTAGTAATGCTTTCACACAACCAGCTTGGAATGATTTAGTACAAAATTTAGAAAATGTACAGATGGACATCTTTACTTTTTGGCACATTAGGGAGTCTCTATTTGAAAAATGTTTTGATATATATTTTTAAAAGCTTTTAAATGTATACACATATAATAGCATAAAATCATAAATATCTAGTCATTTGCATTAAAGTGTATCTATTTTTCATTGCTGTGTACGTGTGCTCTGCTTTATATAAAAGCAAGTTCATGCAGTATACATCTCTTAAGATCATTCTTGACGGCAATATTGGGTGAGAAAGCAGCCTTTCCCCATAAAAGTTCTCTGTAGATGCTCTTTAAGGAACACTCCTACTTGTGTAAATGAAAAGTATGTTTCTCTAGGGGACTGATTGTACCATTGACTGAATGAAGAAAACCACAGACTCCACAAACCCTGCTAGGAATGAGTGGCCAATGACAACATATCCCTTTATGAGCCAGAAGGAATTATATACCTTATCCAGACCTCTCCAACAAGGATTACTTTATTGATTTCAGGAAGCTGAGTGAATTGAATGACACAAATAATACATTATTGGTATGCAACAGCCTCAAAAAATATAGGTTTAGATCAGGTCTCCAATATTTGCTCAGCTGAAGGATGCATTGGCACCTTACCAACAGCCCAGAGGTCGCATATAATTTACATAAAAGTAGATCAGGTTTCCTCCCCTCTCATCTGTTTAAAGGTTGGATGAGATGCACAGATTCATTTATCCACAGATATTGACGGTTAGACAAATATATGCAAGCAAGTCCTTTGGTGATTGATAAAAGACTATTCTTACAGGTCAAAATAATGCGACCTTGAAATACAGGGATTTTGCCTTTCCTTAGTTACAAACAGGTATCTGAACAGTGACAAGGTATATTGTTTTCATTTTGTTTCCTATTCCTTATTGAAAATATTGCTACATTTCTTTCTCTATGAAAAAAAATTAATGAATCTAGAACTTCTGAAATAGGAACAACCCTCCCCTCGTACATTAATCAGCCACTCCGGTTCTCTAATGGCCTCTTTTACTAGAGACTCTTTTCCCCTTGTCCACCTGGGGTTTGGTGGAGAGATACGATTATGAAGAGTATCAATCCATTTGACAGTAACAAGCATATTGAGACACACTGTAAACTGTCACCAGTATGAATTCAGGAAACACACAAGAACAGCAAAAACAAACTACAACATTCAGAAATAAATCGTTAACAGTATAAGCATAGTTCTTTAAAGGAGTAAGTGGAATTTTTATATGAGGTTTTAATGAATAGTAACTGTTTTGGAAGTTTAAATGATAACAAACTGACCATCCATTACTAAAAGGGATCTGAAGAGAAGTGATATATAGAAAGATGTTCTTTTAAAAGCTATGGGTTTGATCGCTCCTAACTTCTAAATTAAACAACACAGTTAGTTGAAAATACATGATTTTGTATTTATTCATGTATTAAACACTCAAAATGTAAGAAAGATAGATCGCATTCCTTGTACAAAGCTAAATGGTTGAATCCTTGCTTTAAGTAAACTGCTGAACACAACCTTAATTATTAAATAGGAATCAGCTGAACCTAAGATTAATTATAGAACAGCTGCTGCTGCAGACCCACAATCAAGTGTCTGCTCTTGAGTGAGTGAGGGTACTTGCTTTGGGAATTTAGGGTGATAAATTCTTCTATGCTACTGAGCTGAATCATTTGCAGATCTGCCCAGAAAATACTTCAGAAAGTGTCAAATGACAGTTCTAGTAAGAGCCTATTGCTGGTAACCAAGATTTAATAGAGACTGAGTGGCAGATGAGGAGTTGGTATGACAGTAAGAGCATGTATCTTCGCAATGACTGAACGAGCCCTTGAGTACCATAGTGCAATATATCCAGCCATGCTGAAAGAGATAAAGAATGCTTCTTAGTAGCAGACAACTGGTATTTGAAGTAATTGTATGTCCAGAACAACTTCTATCCAAAACCACAGGAGCACTATGGGTTTTTTTGCATCTTAAGGTTTACCAAAGTGGTGTCCAATAACAGACCACAATTCACTACAGGAAAATGCCAACAGCTTGCAGAGCTCAACAGGAGGAAATACTCATAGACTTAGCTACCCTATCTTAATAGCAGCAGAAGCAGCACTTAAAAATAAATGCTGAGTGTGAAGAAACAAAATGATTCTTCTCTACTGCCTGGTAGACACTGTACCATATAAAAGTGTGCTCAAAATTCCTGTAGCTGAAGATCTTATTAAGATTTTCTTTCATCACATCTAATTTGTCTTCGTTCTTGACTATGTTTTTAATGAAGAGATGAAAAGCCCAATGGAGTAAAGCTCATGGTAAAATTTTTAAAGGGAAATAATTGGAAAAAGACAATCATGACAGCCTTTGCTTGGGCAATTTGATATAAATGTGTGTGAAAAGGTTATATCTAAAACTCACAAAATATGTATCTGCATGTATTTTACCCTCAGGAGAAGGGGGGAAGCCTAGAACACATGAAAACCAAATGTAATTGAGAATTGTTTTCTTACTGTAGAATTGAAACTTTTTCAATTTTGGCTATCACAGAATCAATTGGGAGCAAACCAGCAACAAGAAGATACACTTGGCCAGTGTATGGGTTTCAGTGTACCTTTCAAACAAATAACAGTACTAAATTGCAAGCTACTACAAAACTGGCAATCAAAGTAAAGTAAGAAGAGTATTCCAAAGTGACTGCAAATGCAATACAGATGGGATAGTATGTGCTTAAACTGGGTGAGAGGAGGTTAGCCAAAATACCTTGTAAGATGGGACAAAATGTATTCTAAGCTCCTTCCTATATGTTTACAACATCCAGGGTTCTTGCCTTTCTATCTTTGCAGAAATCTATAAAATTTAACATCTTAGTGCTCTAGATATTAAATAACAAGTCTTAAAATTCAAGGCAGGGTTTAATGCGCTGACAATATATGCATAAAACAATGTCAGCTTTGGATTAAGTGATATTAGCCCCTACTCTCTGTGTAGTTGCTCCTAGTTAAAATCATACCTGGTTTTAAGAGCAGATCAAAGCATTTCAAATACATTTAATGTTTCTCTTGGGAAGGAAGAACAATTTTTATGGTTGGAGAACTAGGAAAGGAATCAGATATCTACACTCTGCACAAGAATACACAGACTGCTAACTCAAAATTGGAAAACTTTGTGAAAAAATATTCTTCTTTGCCACACAGAATCCCTTTATAGGCTTATTTGTTTGCTTGTGATGGTAGCTACTATACACTACTTCATAAGATCATGTCTGTTGTATGATTTCACATCATGTGTGATAGCTTATTTTCATCAGTACTGGGATTATTGCTGTATATCTAAATGAGAATTTCTTTTCTCAGCCCTGTTGGCTTAAAGATTGCTTCCTCAAAGACTCTTCCAGTTCCTGTCTGAAGAACCACGTGACCAGAACTGAGGTGACGAATAGATGAGCTAAAAGGCTTTCACAGCTCTGGGACCCAGATCCTCTGCTGCTATGCAGCATCATAGCTCTATGGGGAGCTTCCCCCTTGAATCAGAGGAGTCAAGATTCACTCATGGAGACTGTTGAAATACAGTCCCAATGGAAAATGATGTTGCTTGACAAGTTACAGTACATTTTAGCATTTTGCTATGATTGTAATCCAGACTGCTAGCATAATTTATAGGTTTATATTCCTCAGTATAGCAAACGTTTTGGTGTTACGCAGTACATTTGTCACTGCATTTATTTCTGTGTGTTTTATTTCCTTCCCATATGCTCTGTGTATTGTGTCAGTTATTTGAAGAAGTATAATACATCTATCTTTGAGAGACAGAGTGTATATGAAAGTTTGCACTAAAAAGTGTGAATTTATACAAGGTATCTGTGATCATTTTGGACTGTAAAATCAAATATAAGATTGGATGAAAAAGATTTGATCATTTCAATTTTGAAACTGTCACTGCCTCCAAACATTCTGCTGACTTATCTTTCAGTAATTTACATATGTCTGTCTAACTTTGGCAAAGAAAAGACTTCCTTAAGATAAACCCGTTTGAGATTTACAAATAGAACAGCTCTAAGCAGTTGCACAATAAAGTCTAATTTGCTGTGATTTCAAAGCAAGAAAGTTCTAAAAATAATAATTCATAATAACAATAGTAACATTAATGTTAATGTTAATAATAATTAGCATAATAATCAAAAGTATTTATTTCCATTTCAGTGGAACACATACGTACCAGTGAGAACTCATGATGTACTGAACTAGAGAGTACTTGAATATGACATGACAATATCTGAACACAATAGGACAAGATTTAATTTTCACAAGTATCCGAAGTCAAGATCAAACAAAAACTGGACAGTTGAATATAATAGGCCTGAGATGGCATTTAAGGATCAGAGCCTTCTGCTTACTTGCTGTCTATTGCTGGAGGATCCTAAGTTCCCCATGGCCACTAGTTTTTAACCAGGAAGTATGAGAGAGACCTGTTTTCACTTCCTTTACTTCTATATTCAGAAGCACATCAACTGTGGCAGCACTGAGTCAGGTTTTGTAGCTCATACTTTAAAACAGAAAGTAGACAAGCATTTGCCTTCCTAGCAACTTGATCTTATAGGTACCTTCTGAACACATTTCTGATGTGCATGTCAAAAAAACTCAGGAAAGATTAACCTAAAACTAGAGTTAACAGCTTTTCCTTTAAAATGGTGCTGGTACTGCTCATCACATCTTTCTGAGAAACAAGTCCAGAAATTTGCATAGGCTCTAGGGTGGTAGAGTTCAGTTGTCCCATAAAGATTTAGAAGACTGAAAGTCACATTTCTCTAGCTTCCACAATAGTGTTGTAAACCACCACCACCAACAACAAACTGAATAGTTATCTTACTTTGTTGTGAAGACACAACTGTTCTTTTGGAGCTAGTGAAGCATACCTCTCCTCCCACCGCCTGAAAACTTGACATTGGAAATAAAAAGAGAATAAAATGTTCTTGTTTTGTGTTTAAGGCACACACCAAGGAGAGGGATAATCTGGATTCTGTTCTCTGTGCTGAGGATTGTTTATGCATTTTCAAAGAAAACGTGTATTTCGCAAAATAGGTAAGTGTCCTGAGCTGGGAGAGGAGCACAGGTCTCTGCTTCCAAGTATCTCCATTAGCATAGAGAAACATGGTCTCAAGTGATCATACTGCTTTGTATTTTCAGCCCTAAAATCTTGATTTAATTTCTTCACTGTGATACACCTTTGACTGAAGTGGGGGATAACCTGATTATGCTCACTGAGCCAGTGATGAAAGCACACACATACTGTTGGTCTTTATATCCACAGCCTTACTAAGTGGATATAAGCACCTGAATCTCTGGCTTCCAAATCTCTTGAAAAGGCTTTAAAGCCCAGATGACTGCGGTAGGAATTGGGTCCCTGAGTTATAGGTGCCTCTAAGAACTAAATAATATTCCTAATTCAGAGACTCACACTTAAAAATCTAATTTCCATGCAAAGTCTTAAAACTGTGCTATGAAATACCATGTTTTCTTTCCCCTTGGTGCAATAATTTAGTAAAAGGAATCAGAGACCAATGTGCTGAATTAATAAGTTAGGCAGATAAAAAAATTAGTAGGTGTGGGACTGGGATTAAGGTGGAACATTAAAAATTAATTTCTTTATCAGCAACAATCTGTTTTGTTTTTACTTTCAGTTTCAGATCCATCTGGCTGGAAAACTGAACATTTTGGATTCTCTCAGTAAGTGCACAGACCACTACTGAGCTCTTGAGGAGCTGTGGCTTCTGGAAGGGTGTAAGTCTGGTAGACCAGCTGCCAGAAAGCAGACTCAACAAAGGTGAGTTGGCAAATAATCAGACAAATTTTGAGAACTTAATCAAAAGTGACTTATCTCTGTGAAACTTCCTTAATTTGATGAATCAGCAAAGTCCAGCGACCCCCAAACCTAGTCACTTGCTTTGTCAACAGCACTTTCCATGTAGAAGTGATTCTGTGATGTGTAGTTGTTGAGAGCACTACATAAAAGAGAAAATCAGCTCATTGCATGTACTTGCCAGGTATATGAAAAAGCATGTTGTTCTGCTGCATGTGGTATATGGAAACAGAAATTCTCTCAACCTCCTGGCCAGAACCAGGCTCTAACCACAGCTTTCACAAGTAGGACTGCACACTTTCATTGCTTGGTGTGAATGTGTCAAGAAAAAAATCAATGTTAAGTCTCTCAGCCCATACATCTGGCTTTTATCCTTCTCACTGCCTGGCTCAGGAAGGAATATGGTTATTTTTGAATCTAATGTCCATGTGTGGAGCCAAATAAACATAATTCTCCAGCTGGTTCAAAGATGATAGGAAAAGACTTTAAATGCTTTAAATTGTATAAGCTTATTTATTGTCTGCTCTATCGTCTCCCCAAAAGAATCAGAGGCCTCAGTTGTTCTTCAAGCACTCATTGCAGCTTCGGTCACCCTATAAAACCTCAAAAAAACCCCAACCCCAAAACATGTGATTTCATGTACCAGAATACAAATAGCAAATTACAAATACTCTTCATGACCAGCTCAGTAACGCTTTATGATACCTAATATATTAATTAATTGGGACTTTTTAAGCAGCTTTAACATTCAAACAGTTGAATAGAATTCCCACCATGATGGTCTAGCTAAATTATGTCCAGGAATGGGACAACAAAACTCCCCCAAATTGCTGTTGATTGGTTCTCCAGCTCTGTCTGTGACCATAGCTTCTTTTGGTTTTCATATCTTCTACTCAAATATTTTGGCTGTTTTTTTGGGTTTTTTTCTGTTTTTGGTTTTTTTTAACTACAGTTACTATTGAAAATAATCTCTTAAACAGTGTCTGGGTATGGAGATGTGATTTTGGTGGACACCGTTGAACCAGAGTTACCAGGACATTTTTGAAGGTGTTAGCAATCAAGTCACTTATAACCCCTGGTCCTACAACTTCTACAGATGCTACTTTTCCCTGAATCAACTGTGCATGACTGATTTCCAGCTAATTACAGGTTGCTTGATTAACTTGGATTTATATTTATATACATTTGCCAGTCTATTTAGTGAATGACACTAAACAAAAAAATGGCATGTGTAGTCTTCTTTTTTAAACAGGTAAAAGAGTTTCCTTCTTCTAGGAATATGTTGTAGATTTGCAAAATAAGGCTTGGTTGGTACTTTGAATAGCTGAAACATCTAAAGTTTTGCCTGATTACTTTAAATATGTACACTTTAGAGAATATTAGTACTTAAGTATAGAAAGCTGTAGTGGTTCAATTATTCCTTCTTATTTCTTGACCATTTTGGTTAGTGTTCTGTTTTTCATCTAGTCTCAACGATGTTATTAACTTTAGCAGGTTAATAGAGAGACCTCATAGTATACTAAGTAAAGATCTTCTTTAAACATCATTTTAGCAAAGTAAACCCAGACAATTATGTTCATATTATTTAAATGGTTGTAACATTTAATATGTTCAACAATTCTTTCAGATTTGCCCAGATGGGATTTTCAAATAAAAAACAGATGAAAGCAAAATGCAATGTAAGAATTGGAAGCTCGTGGTTAAAACAAGAATCCAAAGCTCAGAGCTCTGCCCATACCTTGTCTTGTAGGGAAAGTGTGTGTCTACTGACTTTGCCACCATCTGAAAACTCCGAATCAGACATGGTTTCCTTTTTTTTTTTTTCTTCTTTTTGCTGTGAAATTGTAAACAGTCAGAGGCATGTAAATGCTTTATCCTCTGTTAATCTGAGATGGGATCTGTGGCAGTTTGCCTGTTTAGTGCTAGACAGATTTACAGTATATATTGTAAATCCAATTAGCTTGTCATTAAATAATTAGCTACATCTGCATCAGACATATCTGATGCTGGTTATCAAAATTTCTGCCTTATATTCAGCCTTTCCAAAATACTTATTCCTCTCTTCACTTTCTGCTCCTCCTTGACTTATTGATCATGTCTTTTTTAAATTATTCTTTTCATGTAAATCAGAAGACTAGGACTCTTATTTTCATGCAGCATATTATTCTTTCTGGTTTTCATCAGTGGTCCCAGTTATTTAAGTGAAAACAGGTGAGATCTTTTGGGGAAAGGAGAGAAAAAACAATGAGGCTTTGTGACTGCAGGCAAACAGCTAAGGAATTTTTTTTTTTTCTTTGTTTGAATATGGTATTCATTTTTGAGATCCTAACGATCAGATCCTCAGCCCAAGTTAAACCCCTTTCTGCTACTCTAGTTGCATGCAGGGTACATGAAGTCAAACTGAAGGAGCGAATGGAGGTTTTTTCCTCCTCAGCCAAATCCCCTTCCCATCTGGTATTAATCCTGAACTCCCACCCTCCATCATACTGCGGCACGGTTTTGGCCCCAGGCCAGGATGAACCTTTTTGTCCCCTTCCCTACTCTCCCCGCTACTCCCTCTCCTGTTGTGAGTACAAGCCCCTCTTCTGTGCACTGAACTCTCAAAGCTCGGTAATGGAAGGGACATCCTTGTCCTACTGAGAACAAGGTGTTTTGTCCATGCACAGGTTTCTCATGTAAAACTGTACATGAGGTTTCTTCACAGAAGTAGTTATGGTCACCTACCATGTTCTCACACTGTAACCAGAGAGAGGTTTTCTCGGAGAACATCTAGGTAAGCACCAGAAAAAAATAATAATTAAAAAAAAAAAAAAGCAGCAACGTGCAGAAGGATGAGTTCCTTGGGTTGCTTCTGAGTCTGTGAATGCTGCATGGCAAGCCCAGAAAGGGCTCATACATGGAAGTTTTTGGAGATTGCTGGGCCTGATTTTAAGTGGGAAATAAGATAGATGTATGGAGACTGTAGTCTCCATAGGCGAGGTACCTGCTTTAGTTAATGTGATTATTCTTATGCATCGACAAAACAGTAACCGGTATGTTAAAAAGCTTTGTAAAAGTCCTGAGATAGTCTAAGTGAAAGAGATTACTTTTAAAAAGAATAATAATTCATTATTATTAAACCCTGTGAATCCCATGGTTAGCTGAATGCTCTCATTGCAAGGAAATTCCAAACTCTAGCCCAGAGGTAACTGGATTCTTCTACAGATTCCTGGCAGGAAAGAAGGAAATATTTCTATGGCAAGTTGATTTTTCAGTGAAAATCTGCTTGATGCTGCTCAGAGATTTGGAATGTGAAAGGAAGTGATGGAGGGAGAGGTTAGTTATCAGAATCTGCATAAAATTCTCAGAAAGTTGTAATGCAATTCATCACATGGATAGCTCTGAGATGTATATGGTCTTTATTTATGCATGAGCATCTATCATACCAGAGCTTTTCCAAATCTCTGTACTCTGTTGTGGCTACAGATTTCACACAGATACTTCTTGTGTTCTTTGCCCTCTTATGGAGCACAAATACCTTGTTCTTTTAAATATATGTATCTCTTTTAAAATTGTAGTCAGTACTACAGTCTAAATCTCTGGGTAACATCAAATAAGAAGCTATATCCTTATAGCTTAGGTAAACAAATTAGTACCACTTTCTCTTACTGTCTTCCTCAAACACATACTATTCTATGGTCAGTGGTAACCTGTAAAATATTTTCAGTCTTTCCCTGCTTGTATAGCACATTTTAGATAACATAACAAAAATGAATACTTATAGCAATATTTTCCTGTTACTGATGAGGGGTAGAATCCCAGCCCTAAGTCCCTGGCAAGGTTCCCATTTGCTTTATGATAGGTCCAGATTTAACTAAAGAGAACTGCAATCTGGGCAACTTTGAAAGTAAAGTCTGAGCCTCATTCCTCTGCCGTCTGGGCAGGCTTTTCCACAGTGGAAAAGCAGCCTACACAGTGATGAAGAGAGTCTTTGTCAAGCCAGCTGGCTCTGCCTGCAAGGCCATTTGTGCTGCTAAGGGAAAGCTTCTCTCTGTGTCTCAAAGGGATACCAGTCTTTTCACTTTTAAACCGTTTTTTTCGTCACGGATTTAAGTGTGTTTACATTTCCTTGTCCAAATGCTGATTCTGTATCCTTGCTGGTTTTCTCATCTCTGGCTCGTAGATGCTGTTCATGTTTATAGCTTGTGGACAACAACATCATCAAGCCTCATACTCTGGACATTCCGTGGCAGAGCTTTTCTGACAGGTGACTTTTCCATTAGGGGATTTTTTTGCATTTTGGCTCCACTCCTAAACTCTGCACACAGTCTGTCTGGACACTGGGAGTGCACTTCAGACAGACTGCAGCAAGATCTCTGGATTTGTGCTCACTTCTTCTCAAGGAGATACTCGTAAACTTAATGTTTTCTAATGTAAACTCACAGTAAAGTTCACACATTACTTCAGTGAGATTGAAGGGAAGTGTTAAGTGAAATTTAATGTGAATGTATGTGTGAGAGATTAGAGAGGAACTAAATCTTGCTGTGAAATTGTGCTTTTATATTACAGGGAGACTCAAAAATTAGATTCTCTTCAGTTCCAAAATTAGCACTTGGTTTCTTCTTAAAAAAAAAGGCCAACATGTGGCCAAATGAAAGATTTGGAGTTCTAGTACTTGCCTGAATTTGTGACTGATCTGTGTAGTGGTTTAACCCCAGCCAGCAACTAAGCACGATGCAGCCACTCACTCACTCCCCCCCACCCAGTGGGATGGGGGAGGGAGTCAGAAAAAAAAAAGGTAAAACTCGTGGGTTGAAATAAGAACAATTTAATAAAACAGAAAGGAAGAAACTAATAATGATAACGATAACACTAATAAAATGACAATAGTAATAATAAAAGGATTGGAATATACAAGTGATGCACAATGCAATTGCTCACCACCCGCCAACTGATGCCCAGTTAGTCCCCAAGCAGTGTTTCCCCCACCCCCACTCCCCCCAGTTTATATACTAGACATGACGTCACACGGTATGGAATACCCCGTTGGCCACTTTGGGTCAGCTGCCCTGGCTGTGTCCCCTCCCAACTTCTTGTGCCCCTCCAGCCTTCTCGCTGGCTGGGCATGAGAAGCTGAAAAATCCTTGACTTAGTATAAGCACTACTCAGCAACAACTGAAAACATCAGTGTGTTATCAACATTCTTCACATACTGAACTCAAAGCACTGTACCAGCTACTAGGAAGACAATTAACTCTATCCCAGCTGAAACTAGGGCAATCTGAACGTCTTTTTGATTTTTTTACTGCTTCAGACCGTAAGGTTTTGGAGTTTATTTTATGTAGCCAAATGGACTGTTGAAATCAGTTTTGTCTTAGGATAACAAACTAATCCTCAAATAGACAGCCTCACAAAATGCAATGTTCTAAAGGTTTTTACTATTCCACAGAAATAAACTGAGCTGTAAACAGAATTCTTATGTCACTTGAGTACAAAACTAACATTTTTTTCTTTTGGTTCATTTTCTTCTGGCAGAAGACCAGAAAACTGCTTTAGAGCAATGGTTAGGGCACTCACTTGGCGTGACATAAGCAATTCCTTCTCCCAGGGCTTAGGCATCTAGTTCTTATGTTTAATGTTCATATTTTAATCCCTGGGATAAGTGCCTACTTGGATGTCAGTCCAAGGGTAAGAAGTGATTGTCTTTCTACTTTCCATCTGAACTTGTTTTCTAGACCAATTTTTTTCAGAACCTGATAGATTTGAGAAGAGATGAGAATGAATCTTTGATGCATCACCACTTTCTGAGAGAAAAAAAAAGCATTTTGTTGCAAAATTCCTGACTACACAACCATCCAAAAGTCAATAGTAATTATAAAATACTGAAGCTATGTGGTACACATAGAATAATTTGTAAGATAGACAAAAGGGTGGAATATAGTATAACCACTGCGTGTTCACTGTATGATCTTATATGAAAACAATCCAGTTTCATTAATCTCTCTCAGAATGAGTATATCTGTTCCATAGTAATTTATGAGCACAATACATAACCCAGTTATTGAGATACTTGTCATATGAATATATTGGTTAAATTTAATTGGGGGCAAGCAGAATGTGAAGACAAGCCATTACTTTGTGAATGCTTTTGGACCAGAATGAGATGATGGCTGAGTTATTACCATGAAGGCTTTGCTGCTTGCCTTCAGCCACCTAAAAAGCTTCTTTCCCCATTCAGGATCAAGCAGGAAGGAACCGGCAGAGCTAAATAGCTATAGCACTTACAAAAGAAGATACTTCACAGATATCTAATCAGATGGATAAAAACAATTTTTCTGATATCAGAAACTGCCAGATCTGCCTGGTCTATGTCTAAGGGATTGTAAATTATGGCTATTATAGATCTGTGTGGAGTATTTGGGTTTTAAAAAACAATTAACTAAATTCTGTGTTCTTTCATTTAAAGTAAAACAATATTTTGGTTTAAGAAATTTGTCTTGGCAATTAATTTACCTCTGGTCCCAGACTACTCTAGGGAAGAACTGCTAAATAAAATTGCTTTTGTTGGTAAACAATAATAATATACAGAGTACTGTGGCCAAGAGCCTATTTTAAAAGTGAGAAAATCATGTCATTGTTCCTCAGGACAGGTTAAAGCATTTCTGGATAAGGACCAGGGGAAGGAGAATGATACAATTATCCTTGTAGTCCTGAGAGAAATGTTACTCATTTTTTGAAAAAAAGTACTGCCAGACAGAGCAATTTAAATTAAATAACACCTGATCCACTGAAAATCTGAAGCAAACCTCGATTAAAGTGTCAAAATACCCCAGATATCCTGTTTTCAGAATCTCCAGTTTGACTCAGCTATAAGTGGGGAGAAGTTTGATGATTTTTTCCAATCCACCTCTGTAGCATCAAAAAGCTTCATTTGCTTCCTTATTCTTAATCAAATGGAAGCCATATTACAACCATTGAAAAACTCGTTCAAACAGCTGAAAACATTTTAGGCTTCTTCTACTTGTTAATTCAAGTGAAACATGCTGTGTGTCCTATTTAGGAACAGCAAATTGCACCTCAGCAATCCTCATAGTTACTGCTAATTGTTGCAGGGTTGTTATCTGTTATATACTGCTTTAGATAGATTTTTCTACTTCTACTGTACAGCTGCTTCATAAAAAGCATAGCTATTATTTTCAAAATCACTGGCTGGATGCTGCTTCTAATTCATTCAAGTGCAACTGAAGTCACAATTTAGTTATACTTACACTTGAAGTGGATTATGACGTGGCAGATTAAAGTCCCCCATCTAAATATTATTTATTTTTATTAAACCGCTACTCCAGCTCATAAGCTAATTGTTACTGTAATGATAGGAGTACCGCAGGAATTCTCTGCCAAAGTTCATTTAATTTGCATTTTAATATACTAAATCTTCTTTCCATTAATAGTGCTGATACAGGAGTTTGACAGACAAAATAAAAATGTGGGTGTGTTTGTGGATACACTCTGAAATCCACTGTGGCATATAAAAGCAAATGAGAATCCTCTCTTTGGCACCATTATCCAAATGCCTCTCCATTTCTTTTCTATGTGAGGTGAAGGCTGTGCAGATGGTTTGGCGTAATTCACTCAACAAAATGATTCAGAGACAGGAAGATAAAGCCCATGTTACTTGAAACTTCATCCCTTTCTTTTTGCAGTGTGCTGCAGGAATTTACTACCTGGAATAATTTATTTCTTAGAATTCTAACAACTTAGTCTAATAAGTTGCAATATTTTTCCAGCAAGCATATAGCTTTGCTTCTTCAAAAGGCCTCTCAGAAAACACTCTATAACGTAGTTATCGTATCTGCATTTTGAAAGAGAGAGCTGCAATACAGGTCTTAAAACATCATTGACAGCATCACATTTGTAAACATTTGTATGTGCCAGCTTTGTATCAAAGATATCTAATGAAAGCACAAATGAAAGTAAAGAGTTACCAGAAGAAGACAATAGCTACCTGCATTAGGAGATGTGTTTGAAACCTTTGTGAGAGATATAATTTCTAAAGAGCCATAATTGGAGACAAAAACCAGTTTGTCACAAGGTCTCTTTTTTCAGTCTTTCTTTAAGTGCTATCCTTTTATCTGGCTTGACAGAATTTACCCAGCTGTTTTCTTGTGTATCTTAGATAAAATGACTGTATTTTCAAACTGCAGCCAAACAGAACAATTTTCTGATGGCATTTTTATAGGGTTGCAAAAGAGCCTCACAAAATGTATAATGGTGTGCTTTTAAAGTTTACCTCAACCTTGGTATTATCAGCTTATAATTCAGCAGTGACACAAGTGTATCTTTCATGGGAACTGAGGGGATTTTTTTTCAGGAACTTGGATTTTGGACAGGATTCTCACATTTTACAGAAAGCTTTGAGATCTGCCCTGAGCAAAACAGCAATGTTCATAATGAGTCTCTTTTCTTACCCGCCAGTGTTCTGCCACATTTACTGCTTTGAAGTGTTTTACTCTGCAAGTAGTGTCATTAAAAGCAATGAGAGAAACAATCAGAACCTTGAAAAGAGAAGGGAAAACTTATTCTATTTTTTAGGAAACGAAGCTGAGAGTTCAGACAAGCAAAACATCTGGTTTAAAATCTACCGTCAGTCCTATATGTAATGTATTATTCAGCTCAGCACTTAAAATTTTGTTTAGATAGTACAATTTCTCTAGCTATCTTTGTATATTCCCTGACCCCACCACAGTATCTGTCTGCCTGATGATTTTAGTGTTTCTATTGCTTCATAAAGTATTGCTCTGAACCCAGTTTACAGATGGAGAACTGAGGCACAGAGAAAGTGTCATGACCTAGGAAGACTATAACTACTACCATGGGCTGTAAGTAATCTTGCCTAATATTAAGTGGGTTGATTTTATTTTTCTTTTCCCTCACATGGGTATCCACTGACATTTGAGATGACCTTGGGTATCCCACTTAATCTCCATTTGCCACCTTAAAGGGTCTAGCTCTCCCATAGGTCCTGTAACTGTCCTGTCCAGAAACCCCAAGAATATGTCATAGATACTTCAGGTGATCTCAAGCGGCACTGGACACCAAGCTGTACACAACTGTATCAAGCCCTAGGGGTCTAAATCTGATCATGGTATCAAAGCTCTCAGGATCGATCGATAGCTAATCAGTGACATTTAGGATTGCGGTTCTTCTTCCCAGGTGTGCAAGTCTACAAAACTACCTTAGGAAGAGGTAAATGACAGTGTGAACCATACTGAATTCACTGACTTGGCCTTCACTGACTAAAATGGAAGCTTGTGCCATGATGGAGACACAGATCAGATGAATGCTGACCTGAAGACCCTTACTGCTGATCTTCGTCTCTTGGCTGGTTTGCACTTAGTCATTTATTCCTTTTATTGTTTTCAGTACTTTTCATAAAAAATGTATATAATCTGCTGTAATCAGCGGAGTTTGATGTTGTTTCCATTGGTATTTTTAACTCAAAAGCTCCTGGTTTACTCATCGTCTTTCAATGAGACAAAAAAACCTAAGCCTGACCATTACAGGCAGACAGTCTATCGGTGAATCCAGTGTTGGATGTGATGATTAATGAGGGCAAGCTGCCCCTCCATTATCTCAAAGAGTCTTTTATTGGTTTATATTATCACTGAGATATGTGTGGCTGTGTTTTAGTCAAGAGAGTATGGATCCGTGAGTAGCTGCCTTCTCACCTCTATCTGCTAAACTGAGAAAGGGAAAAATGATTCCAAATCAAAGTATTATGGAGTTACAGCTATGAGGAGAAAAAGTGCGAAATGGAAAGGTGTTTAAAAGGGTACATTTGTCTATAGTGAGTGATCAAGGAGAAACAGTAGATGTTGCTATTAGTCAGAACGATAATAGAGAGCCTGAAGGGCCAAGTCCCTAAGCCATGCAAGACACATCTCCTTTTTGTTCCCAAATTCTCTTATCTGACTTTTGTGAGCTTCCCCCAAATGACCCAGTGATCCAATCAGGATCAGTACTTAATGACTGAAAGTCCCTCGAAACTGTGCTATTTATTTCAAATGAATCTTCGTACATATGACCATGCAAATTCTCCATCTTTTTCTTGTGAAAAATTGCCTCATAAATAGTCCTGGTAAGGAAGGCAGCAGACATCTTAAGTGAAACATATCATGACAAATATGCAAATACTGTAATCAGGCTCAGACAATATAGTGTCAGATACCAAACCTGATCCAGCATCTTTGCTGTCATGTGTGATTCAATGCTTCTGGACTTTGTCAGCAAAAAATAAATCATGGGTCTGAAAAACTTGATGTTATTTCTCAGACATGGCAAGGATATATGTACAAAAGTGACTTCAGATCTGATTTATTAAGATCTCTTTTTGTCTCCAGAGGATAACCGGAACACATGCATTTTCATTTTTTTCCTCCAAAATGCTCATTTATGGAAGAACATGTTTCAGCCCCTAAATGATTATTCTATGCTTGTCAGTTTTAAATTGCAACACCAGTTACGTTAATGATTTCTGAGGTGATGCTGATGCCTCTGAGGCTGCCTGGCAGAATTGCTAGCATAAAACTAATGAGTATCCCAGCACGACCCTGCACTGTTAGGACATGAAGGGGAGGGGGGAAATAAATTAGATACCTGGGTGTGTGGAAAGAATATTTGTAAAGGCACTTAATGGAGTCTAGAATAGAAAATTAATCACCCATAATAATTAGGGTTTGTGAGAATATTTGATTTAATTCCATTTATAAGTATTTTCCACCCAATGATAAATGAACTCTGGAATAGTTGGTAAGCAAAATCTAAATCTGTTATATGCTTTAGAAGTGCACGGAGTAGAGAGGTATTAGACCACAGCAGCTTTTATCTGCTGTTTTCATTCTACATCTAACAGGCTTCACATAATCTTTGGGTACAAAATGATGTGGCACTACTGTAAAGTCACTGTTGGAACATACATAACCTGAAAGTGCTTGATATAATCAAAGTGAAAAATGGTAAATTAAACAGCATTAGTCTGAAGCAGCCTATTATTAAACTATTAGGAAGCTAAAGCCATTACAGTTTATTGTTTATAATTCCTCAGCCTCTAAAGTCTTATTTAGCATTTCACATTTTCCAGGTCAGTAATATGTTGATTTTTTCTTCTTAATACAGTCATTAACCCCTAGCTCTTCTTGTGAGGAGAATTTACCATATTTTAAAGCTATAGCATTGTTTGTCTTAAAAGTAACTATGAAGCAAACAAAAAGGAGGCATTAAAGCTCTAGTCTGCTTTGGCTTTTGAGTGCACAGGTTAATGAGAAATCATTTTTATAATTTGTGTCACATAACTGTGAAATTCAGGGTAGTACGTTACACAGCCAGTGAAACTGCATGGTCATACTCATTCCTTCTAGCATTAAAGTCTGTGCATGTGTGAAATGGTTTTAGAAGAAAGATGATAGCATTGTTCCAAAGATGGAAATAAATTCATAATAATACAAATAGCATAAATTCAAATCTCCTGGGTAGTACTTAAGGGTCTGACACCTCTCTCTGAGATCAGCAGCTACTGATCTTGTGTAATTTTTCTTCAGAGCTGCATATTCATACTAAATGAAGTAGAGAATGCACAGTATTTTATGCCTGTATGTGAGGGCTGCAAAAGGAAAAAAAAAAGACAGTGAGAAAATGTGTGGTAAAGTGATACATTATAAAAATATAGATTAGTTATTAATCAAATATATTTTTTAAAAATCAGCAGCTTAAAACTTACACAATACTGGAGACTTAGGCATAATAGCCCTGAGTAAATGAGGAACACAAAGCATAGAAATAATATGTGACCTTCATTTCCCTGCAGGTAGGGGTGGCAGAACAGTCAATTATTTTATTTCCAAATTAGAGTGAAAACAGAGAAGAAAAAAACCCCAACATTTTCTATGAAAGAACATTGTGGACATTATAAGGTTGGGTTTTTTTTTTTGTTTTGACTTATTTAATTTATCATATTTCTTGTACTTTCATAGTTTTCTTCTAAAAAAAAGCTGGGATATATCCCTTCTTTTCAGTTTGACAGGAAATTTGATTCCAACCAAAAAGGTTGCATCAAAAATTCTGCAATTTCACAAGTATTAGAAGTTACGCAGTGGAAATAGCCTGAGAAATTTTAAAAAACTATGTATTTAATCTATTTAAAAATCAGATAGTGATTTGGTTTACTTATTCAGATATTTTATATTAAAATGACATATTTTCATTATGCTAAAATAATTATGAAGGTAAGAATACTTTTAAAAAAAATTTGGGTTTTTTTTCTGTAGCATTCTTTTTCAATTAAAAGTGAAGTAAAAAGCGTATAGGCTTCTCCTGCTAATATTCACTCTTCTGGCTTTTGGGAATCCTGCATTTGAGTTGAGATGAGTATGTACAGACTGACACCTTTTAAGGTGAATCCGTGCTGAACATTTTAAGAAATGTATTTTCTTCATTCCATTATTCCTTTCTAGTGTGCCTATCTGTGCTTCTTTATTCAAGCACTTAAGTAGAGGTAAATGTAAGCTCATGTGAGATCTTGCTTTTGTGAAAGATAACTGCAATGGATTCTGGGTAGCATTTCATGAGTCAACAGAGCCTACCAAAAATAGCGTGGAAGAGGGTAGATGTTTAAACGACTCTGTGGTAAAGCAAGCAGTAGGAAAGTGAATGGTTCTCAGTGGAATGGGGATTTGAGCAAGTAGCAAGTTTGAATGTCCTCAGGTGAAATTTGGAGACAGTTAAAAAATAAGATCCTGATTCCCAGCTTTTAGGTTTTACCTTTGACTTCGGTGCATGCAAGCTTTTGAAAGACTGTTTAACAATCTAAGACTTCTGGAAGAGAAAACTTGTAGAGAAAGTGACTGGAATCATAGGGAAGGCACAGGGAAAGTTAATTCTGGATCTAAAGAAATAAAGGAAGAATCACTAGACCTAAATTTATCTTACTTATGTTTAGCTGTATAGAAGTTCAATATATGGTACCAAGTAGCTGGTCATTTGGCTTTCAACATAATCAGCAGAGATAACAGGTAGTTCAAAATAACAGTTCATTCCATGTAGCTGTATATGTGAGATAATTCTCTCTGAAAGTACCTTTTGGAAGTTCTCCACAGAGAAAATTTAGATGTCTTGCTGATGATACAAAAGTGGGATGAGTGACTGAAAAAAACAGTGTGTTGTACCAACATCCAGAAGGATCTCGACAGGCTGGAGAAATGGGCTGATGGAAAGCTCATGAAGCTCAACAAAGGGAAGTGCCAAGGCCTACACCTGCAGATCAGCAACCCCAGGCACCAGTACATGCTGGGGACCAACTGAAAAGAACCTGGAGGTCCTGGCAGCCACCAAGCAGAACATGAGGAAGCATTAGGACCAGTGGTTTTGAAAGTGAAAGTCTTCTAAAAATTTTGTCAGTTTTGTCTCCAGTACCAAAAGTTCCTGTTACATTAAGTCCTCCAGTTTCCATAAGCTATGGAAGAATTAATTACCAATACACATATGTTTAGATGTGTGATGATTTACTTGTGATTTTTCACACTCTGCCAACTGATAACTTTACCTTGCCATCCTTATCCAGTCTTGTCACAGTTGAATGCAGCCATCTGTAAGATTACGTGGAGGAAATAGTCTTAGCAGAATAAAGGAAGTGAGCTCAAAGATAGTCCTACCTAAAAAGCAGTTGGAAAGTAAAGCTGGTAATGCTCTGAACGAATAAAGGGAGCTTACCTTGAATTTCAGTTGTTTCAACTCTTCCTTATATAATGATAAATCACTGCTTATGCTTCGGTTGGAAAGCTGAGTGAAAGTGTGTCAGATACACGTAAAAAGTTTTGTGCAATAGAAAAAAGTTTGCTGTCTTGCAAGTAGCAGGTTCCTTGGAAATACAGTCCTGACAGGAATGCATGTAAGAAATCCTGTACAATACATATTTTCTCTTTGAATATCCCTTACATGAAAGTTCTTCTTTTAAATAAACCCAATAACATTCTATATGCATTTTTTAACATGATGTAGACCAGAAGCTTAAACTTTTTCTTTTTTAACTGTATTGTTAAGTTCAAATAGTTGGGATGGATAGAATTTTTCACTGATTGTCAAAAGGTACTTACGAAATCCTCTAGAAAATTATCAAAATGTTAGAACTGCACTGTGAGAGGTTACTTTGCAGTATCTAACCTTAGTTAATTTTTCAAATTTATTTATTTGTTTATGAAGAATCACCAGGATTATTATTTAAAAAAAAAAGTAAAAACTTATACATGTATACCACATAAACCCATTACTGAGTTAGAAAGCATCATTGACATAAATAGCATTTGAGAGCATTGGCGAGGTTAGATATTAAATAATGTCAAGAACAAAAAATCTGTGCCAGACAAGTTATGTTAAAACTATTAACAAATATAACAAGAAAATTCCTGAGAACACTTTACACTGTACAAGTAATTCTGAAAGAGTAGATGTATATCAGTTTTTATGTGGTGAATTATTTGCATACGCTGATTCAATGTATTTGTGGTAGGGTATTAAGGATCTTTGTCATCTTCATCTCCCCTGGCTGGTGAGCCTGTGAAATATCAGTGGTCCTTACAGAGGCTTTTTGTATCTAGACATCTCACATATAGTGCTCACACATAACTCCAGAAAAAGATTTAATTACGTAATCTTAATGGGTTACGTTATTAAATGTTATTTGCTTCAGAAGACTGTTCTAGTTTATTTATTTAATGCACACACACAAAAATGCTCTGGCTGCTTTATGGGTGTATATATATGTATATACACACTCAGGAGACAACATTTCTGCTGTTCCATGATCACAGTTTGAGCTGTTGGTGTATTTCCACCTGTAGGTAAGCAATGGCACTGAATATAGCAGAAGAATACACACAGAAGCAAAAATTTGCAGAATCTCACTCTAAAAAAGGGATTTAGTTTTTGATCTCCAGCCTAATTAGGCCAAAATAATTCTCTAGGAGTAATGAAGTCCCAGTGTAGCAACAAATGTAAATAGTTTAATAGTTTTAACCATATGGAAATCTCATCAGTCTCTATGAGAATATATATACATTTTAAATTTCTTCTTTCACTTGCGTCCTTTCTGGACTACAGTTTATTCAAGTGTGAGCCTTGTTATCCTTAATTAAAGATAAGTTCATATGCTCTGATTAACAGCTACTTTGACATCTGTACATCTAAAGCAAGCTTATATCTATGCTAGCATAAAAATAGTCTTATGGGAAATACCAGTTCCACCCTATTCCAACTGAGTCATGTCCTAATTCCCTGGTCACTCCACTAAGCTATTGGAAACTCCCCAGTAAGTCATATTTTCAAAGGTTGGCATCAGCTTGTCAGAAAACTAAACTTTGAACTTTTGCTTAATAAAGAAAGGGGGATGCAAAACTGTTCAGAGCATTTGTAAAGCTACTGAAAAAATTACACTACTATAAAACTGAAAATTTATGATAGCTGGATATTACACAGAGTGGACCCAGGAGAATATGCATTACTACTAAATGTGGAATTGGATGGTAATGAAGTTTGAGCTCAGTCATATTTTTCTTTTAATTAACAGAAAGTGCAATGGAAGTAATTCTAAACTGATTTTATGCAAAGATATTTATTCTGCTCTTTTAAAATGTTTCCTAGTGTGCTGGTTTTGGCTTCGATAGAGTTAATTTTCTTCATAGTAGCTAGTATGGGGCTATGTTTTGAATTTGTGATGAAAATTCGCCCTATAGTTTGTGAGCCACTAAGTTATTTTCTTAGCTGTTGCATTGCTGTTGCATATGGCAGCAGGTTACATATGACAACAGGTTACCTATACAATGGGATTTTGGAATTCAGATCTGAAAGGTACAGTGATTTGAATTTCTCCCTTTTCATACAAACTGTTATCTAAATGCTCTGAGAATTAAGTCCTGTGGTTCCAAACAGCAATAACTGTGTGATAACTAAATGGTGGGAGATGAGAGAGAGCATCATGGAGGACATGAAGAATGGTGCAAAATATGTTATACAGTAGTTTTCTCTCAATGCAAGAATGAGGAAAATGTAATTCAGTTGAAAGCTTACAACAAGAATAAACACACGATTAGATAGCTGAACAGTGAAATTTACTTTAGAAATATAATGAAGTCAAGAAGTCGCTAAAACTTGAAAAAATAGGACACATTTAAATGACATATAATATCCAGCACTACATAGGCTAAAAAAATAAAGCTGCAAATTCTTCTTTAACTGTCAGCAAAGATTCCTTAAGAATCCTCTAAAGTATCTTTACTCAGCTGTGGTCAGAAAATACGAGAGTAAATGGACCATGTTGCCTATTCTAAGTGCTTCAGTGAAATTATAGTTTGTCATTTAGATTTTCTGGGTTTGGAAATTAGCTAGCACAGTGTATTTCTTCTGCAGTTTTCTTCTCTTTCAAAACTCCATGTAAAAAGGCCATCAACTATGCTTACTAAACTTAAAATAATGACAGCCACCTTACATTAGGTGTAACAGAAAACACTATGATAAAAAAAAAATAATTTACAGTGTCCTATCTCAGATGATTTCAATAGATTTTGCTCAAACAGAAATCTGATATGCACACAGGTAACTTTTCTGATCTCAATGAAATATGTTTCCAAGTACAACAGACCCAGCCATGCATCAACACTTGAGTTTCACTCCAAAGCCCGCTAGAATAACTGGAAATACACCTAACTCACAACATAAGGATTCAGATCAGCCCCCATATCTCAATTTTGTCCTAATCAAAGTGAAGACATGTTTTTCTCATTAATTCTGCAATATTACTGACAATACCTACTAGTAAAAAATAGTCTTATGCATTCACTAAACCAAAGCATTAGCAGCTTTAGACCTTAATTAGAAAGACAGTTTTTTTAAAAAGCCTGGTTTAATTAGATAGGTCATGAGTATTCAGATTTAGTTGTATATTCTCCTACAGTCCTTGCCTATGTTGGGTCAGAGTTTTATGCTGTGGATACAAATTAATGTTTCATAAAGCTATAGGAGATTTTAAGAAATTAGTCACTGGATCACCAGCTCAGCTACCTGTCCTGAAAATCTCTGATTACCTACTCTACCTGGTCTCGTTTGTATTATCAGGGCCCAATACAGAAATTGCCCTTAGAATTTCTTTAAGGTAGAAAGGAATTGTTCACAGAAGAGTCCCTGAGCTATGCTCAGTTGTGTACAAACAGGAGTGGAGAAAGGCTCATGCTTACAATTATGCATTGCTCTTCTAATATTTCAACCTGTAATGGCTGACTTTGATTTCATCTATACGTAATAGCTGGTGTTTTAGAGCATGCACCCAGAAATACCTAAAGTTTTCTGCCTGATCTCATAAGCAAATCTGAAGAGGACCATATGGATAAAATAGCTGGTGTTTCCAAAACAACTGCAAAAGTTCCAGTGACTTTCAGGCTCATGATTTCATTCATGATGGCCAGTTCATGCAAACATGTGTGGACACATATTAATGTGCACACACAAAACTGTATCTTTCATCTTGACTAACTCTTATCATGTACTTCGCTGTACATTATGTTAAGGAGTTGAGGAAAGAAGGGGAGAGAAGGGTGAGTCTCATGCAAGTGGTAGGTGCTGCCCACGAGAACTTTCTGTAACACTTGGGGTTTGCAGGTGGAAGGCCATGATAGCAACAATATGAGAAAAATAGCATGAGAACAGTAAAGAAAAATTACAGCCACAAAGTCTCTGGGAAAACACTGTCTCAATGGCCTAAGTGAAAGGGTTACAGTGCTGTAAATAGCAAGTCCTTAGCATTGCTAAGGCTGAGGCACTGAGGCACCTAGGGCATTGTGAAACAACTTCCATGTATAAAGTAACAATAAATGCTTTGCTCCACTGTTATTGGAATCTCACAGCCATCAGTTTATCAGGGATAGTAAGGAATTAGAATTGTTCAAACTTATTGGCTCATTTCAGACAAACCATCCAGACCCCAGAGATCTACAGAAGGTCTGTAGCTTTTCCACTTACATCAAAAGACTCATGAAATATCAACAAATGGCCCGTGAGCTGACAAAGAACATGTGTTTCTCTCTACTGAGGGAGCTTGCTTTCTCAGTGAAATTCCAGATAATCAATTCTTGTATGTCCCAGAGGAGAGAAAAGCTCTTATTGCTAGAATCACAACAAATTAACCATGGAGCAAACATGTACTATATTGCAAGTGAATGTCCTTGTGCTAGCCGACCAGCACTGGGAAAAAAAGAACAGTGCATGTGACTTACTGATGTCAAATAGAAGATACTACATCTGCCTAAAAACTTCTTGGGAAGAGTATCGTTTTACTCATGTTACGTGCGAGACCTCAGGATTCAGTTGCATTGCCAAGAATAGCACCTTCTTCTACATCCCAGCACACTGAGCCCAGTCAACACTGTCTGAACCTAAGCAGTTCCCTTACTGCCTTCCAAGCCATTTGAGCATCATGAGAAAGAACTCAGATGTGATGATCCATTATAGATCAGTGTTATGTCTTTTTTCTTCTCCCCTATACACCAATTCTTTCCCATGCAGACATACCTTCATGTCTGTACCCTGCAGGGGTGTTGCACTGCAAGGTAACCATTTAGCTTAGGCATTGCTGAAACCATAAAGAAGAAGGAATTTTTTCGCCTGGCCTACTTTATATGAAATAAGCAACTGAAATGAAGACCATCATAACTTCAGGGTTATTTCCACATTTAAATGTTGAAGTGTCAAATATGTTAAGAATAGCTTGACAAGCATATTTGTTGGAAACATTTTTTCTATGGATTACTGTTCCAATTGTAGACTGAAGTAGCCATTAAGCACACATATGCTTGTCAATGGTTAGAATACAACTCTAGGCTTGAAACTGAAGTTCTGCGCATAAAGAGACAATGGCCTATATTATCTCACGATCCAGACAGAAGAAACAGTACAACCCATGAAGAATTCTGGTTTATCCTCATGTCCATTGTCCTTGATTTCTCCAACTCCTTATCTAAAACCAAGGTGTCAATGCCCTGCCACGTATCTGTTCTTCCCTTATTTTGGCGTAGATGCCAGCTGCAAAGATATATTTTTTTTTCTCCAAGAAATTACAATCTAATATTTTTTCTGATGCAATAAGAAAGATGAGCTTGTGTAGAAACTCATCTCCATGTATATGCAAAACATAAACATTTGTTTTGTCATAAAGAACTTAATTTTGCATACTGGAAATGCCTTTTTGTCCTTAGATTAGTACAGAAAGCAATCCTTCTCCATTTGCAGCACAGAAATAATGAACTTTTTTTTCTCTAATCCTTTAGGTTGTCCAATATGTGCTCTGTTCCATTTCATCTTTTGTTTCGGATCAAGGTTATATACAATTTTATATCTGCATGTTATATATCATAGTGACATCAACAGGTCCACTGGAGAGGCAGTGAGCTTGGATTCAAACTGTTTGCGTGTCTCAGAAGCTAGTAATTTTCAGCAATTAGTGCTTTCCAACACAGCAGAGTTTGCATTGTAAAAGTGCTATTTTTTTCTGATAGTGGAAAATTACTAAAAATTGCTACACTTTTTTCTGAAATTACTTTCACATTGGTGGTTTTTTTAGAAAAGTACATACATGTGTGCCTATTTGATAGGTCTTAGCATGACTGTATGTGAGTGTGTATATGACACACTGATATCTGCACATGACATCTCATGTGCAAATTCTCTGAGGATTTCAAATGCAGCTTCCATTACAATGAAAGCATTCTTATCAAAGGCTATTATGTCTTAAATGCCCCTGTTTCTCTATGAAAAACAATATTTTATTTTTATATATACACAAACACTCATAAAGGCCCAGATTCATCTATCATACTTCAGGAAATTCATGTTGGGAGTTCAGTAACCTGGGATCCCTCTGTTCTTAGGCAGAGCTTGTTCTCACACTCTTAAAAAGCTTGCTGTTTCTATAGAAGCTATCATTCATATATACAATTTGACGAAATTTTCATTTCTGTGACTCAACATTGTGCTAAGAAGTAGAACTGAAAGTCAGGTAAACTGCTGCACGGAAGGCTAAAGAGACCACCTCTGGCCCCCATAAAAGCAAAGCTTACATATCCTTCTCCAAGCTCAGGAGCAATGCATCCCAGCAAAGAGGAAGTCGGGCAAAAATGGCAGGAGGCCTGCATTGATGAACAAGGAGCTCCTGGACAAACTCAAATACAACAAAGAAAGCCTACAGAGGGTAGAAGAAAGGACAGGCAGCCTGGGAGGAATACAGATAAATTGTCTGAGCAGCCAGGAATCAGGTTAGGAAAGCTAAAGCCCTGATGGTATTAAATCTAGCCAGGGACATCAAGGGCAACAAGAAAATCTTCTATAGGTACATCACTGATAAAAGGAAGACTAGGGAAAATGTGAGCCCTCTTTGGAAGGAAACAGGAGACCTTGTTACCCAGGACATGGAGAAGGCTGAGGTACTCAATGACTTTTTTGCCTCAGTCTTCACTGGCGAGTGCTCCAGCCACACTGCCCAAGTTGCAGAAGGCAAAGGCAGGGACTGAGAGAATGAAGAACCCCCCACGGTAGGAGAAGATCAGGTTCGAAACCATTGAAAAACCTGAATGTGCACAAGTCCATGGGACCTGATGAGATGCATCTGAGAATCCTGAGGGAACTGGCAGATGAAGTGGCTAAGCCACTATCCATCATATTTGAGAAGTTGTGGCAGCCCAGGGAAGTTCCCACTGACTGGAAAAGGGGAAACATAACCCCCATTTTTAAAAAAGGGAAAAAAGGAAGACCCAGGGAACTACAGGCCAGTCAGTCTCACCTCTGTGCCTGGCAAGACCATGGAGCAGATCCTCCTGGAAACTGTGCTAAGGCACATGGAAAATAAGGAAGTGATTGGTGACAGCCACCATGGCTTCACTAAGGGCAAATCGTGCCTGACAAATTTGGTGGCCTTCTACAATGGGGTTACAGCATTGGTGGGTAAGGGAAGAGCATCGGATGTCATCTACCTGGACTTGTGCAAAGCATTTGACACTGTCCTGCACGACATCTTTGTCTCTAAATTGGAGAGACATGGATTTAACGGATGGACTACTCAGTGGTTAAGGAATTGGCTGGATGGTCGCAGTCAAACAGCTGTGGTCAATGGCTTGATGTCCAAGTGGAGAGTGGTGACAAATGGTGTTCCTCAGGGGTCGATATTGGGACTAGTGCTGTTTAACATCCTTGTTGGCAACATGGACAGTGGGATCGAGTGCACCCTCAGCAAGTCTGCTGACAACACCAAGCTGTGTGGTGCAGTCAACACGCTGGAGGGAAGGGATGCCATCCAGAGGGACCTAGAGAGGCTTGAGAGGTGGGCCCGTGCAAGCCTCATGAAGTTCAACAAGGCCAAATGCAAGGTCCTGCACATGAGTCGGGGCAATCCCAAGCACAAATACAGGCTGGACAGAGAATGGATTGAGAGCAGCCCTGAGGAGAAGGACTTGGGGGTATTAGTGGGTGAAAAACTGAACATGAGCCAGCAATGTGCACTCACAGCCCAGAAAGCCAACCGTATCCTGGCTGCATCAAAAGAAGTGTGACCAGCAGGTTGAGGGAGGTGATTCTGCTGCTCTACTCTGCTCTTGTGAGACCCCACCTGCAGTACTGTGCCCAGCTCTGGGGCCCCCAACATAAGAAGGACATGGACCTGTTGGAGCAGGTCCAGAGGAGGGCCACAAAGATGATCAGATGGCTGGAGCACCTCTGCTATGAAGACAGGCTGAGGGAGTTGAGAGGCAAGGCTCCAGGGAGACCTTATAGCAGCCTTCCAGTACCTAAAGAGGGCCTACAAGAAAGCTGGAGAGGGACTTTTTACAAGGGCAGGTAGTGATAGGACAAGATGTAATGGTTTTAAACTAAAAGAGGGTAGATTTAGATTAGATGTAAGGAAGAAATTCTTCACTGTGACGGTGGCGAGGCACTGGCACAGGTTGCCCGGAGAGGTTGTGGATGCCCCATCCCTGGAAGTGTTCAAGGCCAGGATGGATGGGGATTTTAGCAACCTGGTCTAGTGGAAGGTGTCCCTGCCCATGGCAGGGGGGTTGGAACTCGATGATCTTTAAGGTCCCTTCCAACCCAAACCATTCCTTGATTCTGTGATTCTATGATATCCTCCTTCAATCCAACGATCAGACATGAGTTCTGAAATGTCATGTGCTGAGTTCTAATAACTAGCAGAGGCAAAGAGCCAGACTCCTTTTTCAGTGGGCAGAATCTGTAACACATATTCGACCCAATGTGACAGGGACACAAGAGAAACATAGTACTACTGAGACTGACTTACGTAGTCTGTGAACAATTTATCTGAAATTGATTGTCACGAAAGTCTGTACTCTCATTCATCATCTACTCGTCAGGGGCTAGCATGGGAGTCTGAGTGAAAGAAATAATCAACAAGGATGATTAAAGGATGCAATTGTCTTTCTCAGTTCAGGCTTTGGCACAGTAAGAGTTGCTAATGGGTAGAAATATGTTTTGAGAGATCACATGTGTCTTAAACTACTTTTCTGAGTGGCCAGATCCAAAGATATCTTGCAATGTTATTTCTGGATTATTTCTTTTTTAAAGGGATTGCCTTCACCCCTAAGTTATAATCAAACTTCTAACTAGACAGTGTATAAAGAATCTCAAATTTAATAATCCCTTTTACTGTTGCTGAAGTGAAATACATATGTATTTATTAAATAATGGGAGAACAGAAAGTGTCAGATGAAGGTATTTGTCACTAAGTATCTCTGATTATTACTGTTTTTTTAGGTCAGTTTTCAGTTCCATTTGAGATACCCTTTATGTCTCAAATTTCCCATGAATATAGAATATGATTACCTCATAAGAGACAATTTGTAATACGGGAAAAATCTTTAATATTGGAGATACTGCTGTCATATTAAGCACTTCCTTAAAAATCTTTTGATCCTGGTTTTCTCTCTCTGCCCCAGAGCCCCCCAAAAGCAAATCAATTTAAGAACACCTTTTTTCCTTGACAGCCTCTAAAAACCAAACCAAAGCAAAACAAACAGAAAGGTCCTTTTTTTTCATATGTTAAGCATGAGAAGATAGAGAAATATTAAAAAAAAACAGAAAATATGTATATTCATGCTTGCTTTCACAGAAAGAGAAGATTCCCTCATGAATTGCTTTCCTGTTGGAGAACTTCTGTTATCCTTACAGTCTGTCAACTAATGTCACGGTGCACCAAGTTAATCTATCTTTATATAATGCTAAACAATCAGCAATAGGAAAAAAATATCATGTAGCAAATGGCAAAACTGCAAATCAGACAGCTACTGATGATTAATTTTTCCCTAGATTTTCCCAAAGGTAGTCTGTGAGAAAAGAGAAAAGAGGAAAAAGATTCAAGCTCTCTCTATCATTCCTACAGAGACCAAAAAATTTAATAAATGAGAAAATAAAAATCAATAAATTTAATTATTTCTTGTTTTGGTTTGTAAAATGAACTATAATTTTCACTACTTAATTATTGTTGATCCATTAGGCAATAAGGAAGGGGAAAGAAGTAATCAACCAAGATGATTCCAGGCACAGTTCCTTTTCTTTTTTCAATCCGGCATTGCAGCTTCTGTCCATCAAAGGATCAGGCTTAGGAATTATGCATTAGCAATCTGGTCTTGAAAATCTTAACGTAAGTATTATAGAAGAGAGTATTTTGTGCTCAAATAAGGTTTGTTTTCTTTTGAAGCATGCCTGGAGTCATTAGCAGCCTGTGGCATTAAGCTCATAGGTCACATCTAAAACCTTCATGTTATTCTCAGAGAAATTGCTTTCTGATTGCTATTTGGAACAAACTTCAACTCCTAATTGTCTAGGAGGAGCTCTCAATCCAAGTATCCATTCATTCAGATGTCCCAAATGATGAATATGCTAATGAAAAATAAACAGGGAAAGACTCTTGAGGTGAACATAACTTCTTACATAGATTTCATATCATCACCACAAGCCTGTGCAGGGGTAGGATAATGCTGACATTCAAAATTAGCTTGTCTGTTTATTAAAAACTTCCTGCTTCCCTTTTACTGTGTTAGCACTTCTTGGACTCTTCGCACAAAGCAGGCTGTCTTACACCTGATTTTAGCCACAACAGTTTATAATTTAATGGTAAGTGGCATATTTTGAGAGGGGAAGGTATAAATTTGTATTGCTACAAAGAGGTGGGAATTAAACCTCTCTTTAAATGTCTGGGCAAGCATTCCACCACTACTACTGCCTGGGAATGGTGACCTAGTGCATATTTTGGGGTGCCTGACCTGTTAGCACATGTTCAGTATGTGTAAAGGGGGGCAAGGATCCTAATTTCTCATGAGAATTAGTCGTCTATGTTTCTGACACTATTGATGGTAATGCTAAACCAACTCTGCTGATGATTGTTTGGGTGATTTCTGCTGTGATGAAAGGTGCACTGTCATTCTGATATGACCGAAGATGGCAGATCAAGATAAACAGTTACAAGTTCCTGTATCACAAAACAAAATAAATGCCTGAATTCACAATGTTTTGGTGGAGTTTGTCATGCAATCTGACTAAACTACCGGGAGCTGGACTGCCTGGATACTCAGGTCTTCCCCAGAAAATGTCCCCAGGGACATAGGTTTCTGCACAAATTCTGATTTGATGTATCATATCAGCTTAGCACCTACCTCAGGTCGAAGCCCTTTTGGAGACCTCAGCCTACTTGCCTCTTTGTGGGTCTTCCCTAAGACAAGAAACATAGTTCATTACCTTAAACAAAATTGAGTACTTGGCACAAGTTCTCCTCCAAATAGCTGTAGATACATAGTTTACTTAGAGCTACCCATTTTAACTCTTCTGTGTACTCATGCTATATAAATGAGACGACTTACCAGTTTTCAACTAAAATCACTGAAATGAAGGGGTTGTACATGAAGTGTGTTTAGAAACTGCAGAATCAAAAAAGAACACTAAGGCCTGGAGGGAGATGTGCTAACAGAAAACTTTGGAGGAAAACTGAGGATCTACATGTAGCGTTATTTTTGTGCTCCACAGAAGTCCAAGAAGAAAAACAGTGTGCAGTGGCAGTGAAATCTTCACCTTAATTTACAGTCTTACTGCAGTGTGCCAAAACATGTTTGATCTTGATAACAGGAGCAAAAAGATTCTTGAAATATAAGAAGTAGTTATATCTTGAACCCATCAAATTAACTACAATAGAGATTAGGTGAAATGAGTGATCATTTCACTCACAGTTGTTCAGAAAAAAAATCTGAACTATTCTACTGTATTCCTTCATTTTTAGTAAAAAATGGGATTGAGGCTATTACCAAATATACATACATTGCTAAGTAAATAGCATAAATTGATGAGGAGCTCAAATACTGTTAAAAAAGTAAGGGGGTTATGCAACAGTAATTGAGCTGAGTTTGTAAATTTAGAAAACTATTTAAGTCTTATCAAGTAATCATGTCTTCTTAATTCGTTCCATAAATTCCTGTCACAAAATGGTGTTTTTTCCCAAATGATCTCATCAGTACAGAGTAAAATTTACTAATAGTACTAAAATGATGAACATTTTGAATACTGATCATTGTTTAACACTGAACTGCTTTCTATAATGATTATAATTTAACAAGAATCACGAAATCTTGTTAAAGGTCTCAGTGGTCTGCAAAGGCAGAAGACTTAGAAGGTCACTGGAAACACTTTAATTATACATGGTCCTCTTCATTCCAGTTAGACTTGAAGATAATAGCTTCAGTAACTAAATAGAGCCTTAGGATCATGTTGGGTTTAATATCAAAACCTCATTGCTTTAAAAGCCCTGTTCTAAATTTAACTTTCATCCTAATCAAACAATACAACTTGATGCAACTTTTCAGCTTTTTCTTTTGAATTCTATTCAATAATCATCATAAGATTAAAATCTCTATAATTTTTTTTACAGTTTCTACCAGAAGTGCAAAAACAATAATTAAAAATCCTTGCACTTTTGTACAATGAAGGTATTAAAGAGTCACAGAATCAAAGACTGGATGGGATTGGAAGGGACCTCTGGAAGTTATCTTTTCTACCCCCCCTGCTCAAGCAGTGCACCTAGAACAGGCTGACAAGGAGCACATCTGGATGGCTTTTAAATATCTCCAAGGAGGAACATGTAACGACCTCTCTTGGAAACCTGTTCCAGTGTTTGACCACCCTCACAGTAAAAAACTGTTTTCTGATGTTCAGACAGAACCTCCTGTGTTTGGGATTGTGCCCATTGCCTCTGGTCTGTCACTAGGCACCACCGACAAGAGCCTGGCTCCCTCTTCTTTGGAACCTTTTTTCAGGCATTTATATACATTGATGAGATCTGAACCTTCTGTTCTCCAGGGAGAAGTCTCAGCTCTCTCAGCTTTTCCTTATATGCTCCAGGTCCTTAATCATCTTCATTGCCCTTTGCTGGACTGTCTCCAATATGTCTATGTCTCTTCTGTACTAGGGAGCCTGGAACTGGACTCAGTACTCCCAGTGTGGCCTCACCAGCACTGAGTAGGGGGAAGGATCACCTCCCTCAGCCTGCTGGCAACACTCCTCCTAGTGCAACCCAGGATACCTTTAGGCTTCTCTGACACAGGGGCACATTGCTGGCTCCTGCTCAACTTGGTGTCCACGAGGCCCCCCAGGTCCTTTTCTGCTAAGCTGCTTTCCAGCCAGTCAGCATGTAAGTTGACAGAGAAACATTTACAACTTGTATGTTATCTTTGAGCATCTGCCTAAAACCTTGTTAAAACATCATTACACATAAAAATATGAAGCTATTACTATAACTATTTTGACATGGTGTCCAAGTTGAATAAACAATGAAATTGCGCTCATTTGACCATTAGAATGAATATTTTAAAGCAGAGATAAAATCTGAAAATAAGTTTGCAAAAAGTGGTATCTCTGCTGCTGCATTTCATGAGATTTTTCTTTCAGGCTATGTGTGTGAGAAAACCTTGAAACTATTATTATGTTTATCTTTTCATCTTCAAACTTTCTAATTTGACCTGATGTTAGTTTTTTACCCTTTACATTATAGCAGTGACATTCTTTTGGGTTCAGTAGTGGCTTTCTAATAATTTAGCAATTCCTTTGAATGAATTATGAAAGAAATTGACGTGGAAGTAAACAACTCTCTAATCTATTATTCTACTCCTTAACAATTTATAATCACTTTAGTGGCATCTTCCTGCTAGAATCTAAGCAATGTTTTTTATTTCTTTCTTCTTTTTACTGAGTGTACAGATTTATTAATTGTCACTATCTGTCTCAAATTATTGTTTCAGCTGGATTGTTGCATTTGAATAAGTAAAAGACTTCCCTTTTAGAATATTGTTTACAAGTATTGCTTTTTGTACAGAGAAAAGAAAACAAATGAAGATGAATTCTCTTGATCATGAACAAATTTACCAATTAGTTTGCAGCAAAAATCTTTCCTCCTCATAGCTCTGTTTTGTGTAAGCAAGTCGAGCTACTCAGAACTAGGGATCAAAAAGAATGGGAGAACTGGAGAACAACTGAAATAAAAAAAAAAAAAGGGCATCCAAACAAAATCAGATTTTCCAATATTTCATTGAATATTTTAGCTTTGATCACTAACCAGGAACATGGGAGTTCACTTATAGAATAATCTGGAGGGAAATACCGTGTGAAAAAAGCAATGTTGCCATATCTGTTATTTCTCTTTCCTTAAAATCTCTTTGGATAATAAAAAGGTCTTTTTTAATGTAACAGATGAAATTATGTTGTCCACAATATGAACACTGCAGTCATTTTTTTCCATCCTTTTAATATATGTATCGTTGCCTGATATCAGTTAAGAAAACTGTTGTAAGAGCTAAAACCTGTTGGTCATGCTTGTGTTAAGCTTTTGTTTTTAAAGGGAGTTTTGCTGTAGCATTTTGATGTCAAAGGCAATTGAATTGATACAGATCACTCAGCACAATAGGATCTTTCTATTCCCATAATAAACTTCGGGACAGTGGAAAACCATTGCTACTTGATGGTTGATGCTTTGAATAAAAAGTCTGAAATTGAGTGCAATGTTTGGCAGTGACTTGTTTGGAAAGTGCAGGCAGTCACCAGTACCGCATAGCCTGGTTTATCTGCCTGTCAAATAGGATTATTATTTACTTGCTCAAAGGCTCAGTAAGGCTTAATGAATACATATAACAAACCTTAGGAGCTTCAGGGAACATCCCTGTACAGAAGAGTAAAGTGTTACTATGAGGCAGACTTTAGGAAACACAAGAAGGCCCTGTGCCAGAGCAGGGCAGATAGAATGGGAACTGCCGAACCAGACCAGAAGCCAAAGTCAACTGTCACCAGATTTTTAATGCCTGGACTTCACTGTCAGATACCCAATTCCCCTAGCTTTACCAGGATTACAGCTCTCTCTACCTTTCCCTCCCCAGCCTCACATCTCCTCTGCTCTTGAGGTGTCTCCCCCACCCTGAATGCCAACCGATGGGAGCTGATGACGTTCTCCCTCTGGTTAAAAACCTTACGATAGTGTGTTAGGGAGAAAACATTCTCCCATGTAGAGTATTCATCTGATTCCCCTAAGAGAAATTTGGATGCTATTTTGTCTCAATCCACTTGTTCCAGATCATGCTTTTCCTATCCTGCTTGTGGGCAGCTCCTCCTTTCATCGCATGGAATAAAGCTTACTTGCCAGGGACCTATTGTAGATCCTGCCCGTTACAGGAGGTGTAAGCTTGTGCTGCATTTGCAATAAAAAGAGCGTGTAGAAGCAGAAAGTGCCATCTTTGAAGAAGGATGAGATATTTCTGCAGTCAGTGAGGGACATTAGAAGATTTCTGTGTAGGGATCTTGACATAAATTTCCTCTTTACTTCCAGACTTTACCACCCAAAGAGATGCTCATTTCCAGAGAGTTAGCATTTCATTGTTGTGCAGCTGTTTACTGTTGCTTTCCTTTGACAAATGGTACCTTCTCAACTAAATAAAACAAGTTAAAAACAAACTGTGTGAGAAACTGGTTAGCTAATATCCATGTGAAAGCTTCAAACCTGTGTGTAGAAATAAAGCTAAAGTAATGGAAAGCACCTCAGGCAAGTTAAGTAACTGAAGCTGGAATTCACAACAGGAGTTGTTTTGAAGATGCCTGTATATCATTACAGGTATGCTATATGTTTATAAGTGTATTTATTCAAATTGCTTCTGCTCTGGTATTCGTTTGACACAAGAGCCAAACTGCAGAGAGAACAAAGGTCAAATTCTGTCTTCAGATAGGCACATTCAGTTCCTGCTTGTTTAATGAGAGCTGAACTTTCAGGGCAGTGCTGCTTCCCAAGTGCTGCCGATGCAGCTGAAGCCTTGAAGTAATAGAGTCTCAGGGGAAGCTTTGTTCTGAAAATTTCACACAAATTTCAGCTGGGGTGATTCAGAAACTAAAATCAGTCCTGACACAAATATCCAAGCTTATTGTCATCTTTTTGGTTCTTTGTTTTGAACAGTAGGCCATAAGGATATAGTCAATATTGTTATACTGTGTCACTATATTGAATTTTTTTAACATAAGCAAGGGCTTAGCCCTTAAACTAGAAATAAATTCATTATAGGTTGGGCTATAAACAAAATGATGATAAGATGTTATATTTTTCATCATAACACCACTCTTTATTTTGAACTGATGAACTTAAGAGTGAAATTGTGTCTGGCAGGACAGAAAGAATTATGTTTGGGTGGGTGAAAATACCTTTACAATCTTAGAAACTCTTGTGTTTACTATGGATAGCAGTGTCCAAAGTGTAGTTTGATAGACATGTGACACTGGTGGATTTGCTCCTGTATAAACTGTGCGCCTGGAAGAAACCTCTGAATGTGAAGTTAGCAAATGCTCAGTAGGAGTATACTAAACTCTTGCGGAGTTATTGTCTGCAGAGCCACCCTCATCAAGCGCTCTCCAGCCCCACACAGCTCCTGTGTGACAACCTGCCAGCAGGACTTTGTATTCTTCATCCCGAGGCTGCGAGCAGGAAGCTCAGGTCATCTTCACTACCTTGTTCTGCCAGAATCGTGAGGCAGCAAGAAGAGATGATTGCTTCTTCTACACTCTGAGTAACCCTATGCTGCTGGCAACAGATGCCTGTGGAGGAAACTGCCTTTTGGCATGAAGATATAGGAACATAAGGAAGAGGAGGATAAGGATGTGTTGAGATGGACAGAACTATGCTTGGGCATTGTGGTTAGCATGTTGGGAAGCTATGGATATCCAGCAAAGGCTGCGGGGTCAAAAGACCAGAGGAGAAAGGGGTAAAACTCTAGAACAAAAGGGACCCCCTTTGTCTTCTTGGAAATAGTTGTGAAACACACAGATGTCATCAAATTGTCATGGCTACAGTTATGAAAGTAACAGAAGTGGCACAGATCTTTCCTGTCTGTGTGAACATGAGACAAACATTCCTTGGAGGGTAGTGGGGGAGGAAGAAATTAATCACAAATTAATAGGCTGACTGCTTGTGCCACAACTATGAGCATGAGTGGTCTAGGAAATATTAGATCAAAAGTTTCATAACTTGTCAGCATTTGTGTTAACCTAAACCAGGTTCTTCAGATGTAGATTTTTATATTTGAGGGTAGCCTTACATGAAGAATGGAAGTGGCATTTGACTCAAAAAAAAAAAAAATTAAAACCCCTCTAATAATGGGCACCCCAAATCAGCACTTGAGTAAGTCTTTACAGGAGAGGAGCTACCATTCGGCTTGTCCCCATCACCTGTCTCACCAGTCACTACATCCATGCAAAAAGTTTTTACATCTGAATTCAAATCCAAATTGGTAAATGGCATTGAAAACATATTTAATAGTCTTAGAGTTGTTTTACTGTAGGCCTTGCTATGATTTCAGGAGACTGTTTCTTAATTTTCTAGGTTAATACGTTCTCCTGATGACAGATTGAGACTATAAAATTGATAGAACCTCTTTTTTTGCTTTCTTGTCTTTTTTTTTTCAGGGAAACCGTTTCCCTAAGCCATTTATAATTGCAAGAGAAAATACATGCCAAAGGCTGACAACTTCACCATGAAGAGTAGCTGCTTTAAGTCCCCTCACATTCCTCATTGGATGATGCTTCAAAAGCATTTATCTTTAAAGGCTGTCTTCAAATAAAACCACCAATTCTTGGGCATTTGAAATTGTGCAAGAGGAAGACCTTCTGCCACATTGTTCACTAGTTCATCTTCATGAGCTTTAGTACTGCTTTTGGTTTATGACAGGCAGACCACCATGATTTTGCTGACTTCAATAATGTGAACATGGAAACAGTTTCCCATCTGGAAAAGTGTTTGAGCAGTTTATACATTTGCTCAAATATAGAAAAATTATTTCTAAACCCCAAATTGCTCTTGAAATGTTGAGTAAAGGAAAAAAAAAAGGGGGAGTAGACATTGATTGAGTCAATCAAAATAAGTTGTCAGTCTTTTTGAATCATTTTGTTTTCATTTGATCTTTCAGTTTCTTTCTTGTATAGTAGGTAGGCTACAACTAGTAACAGTTATGAACAGGATATAATTTTATATTGAACCTGAAACTTGGATTTTCCTGCAATTTCAAGCCTCCAGCCAGATGTGGCTCATAACAATAAAATAGGAATGTAGCTTTTTAAGAGGTTACAATGTTGCGAACTTAACCTCAACTTCAAACCCACCTCCACTAAATAAGGGATTATTTGTGGATTGTACAGTTCAAACATATTCTTCCCTCACTTTTGTATATGCTAGTTTTTCCTGGTCTGACTAAAGTAGTGTAGGTAAAGGCAGAACTGAGTTAGAATTTAATAAGCTTTTAAAGTAATGATTTGACAAGGTAATAATTGAGCTTGATTTATCACAGTTCCACTGGGAAGCAAAAATTAAAAACAATTTTTGTTTTATATATTTCATTTTTCTTTAGGTTCAGTATTAGCCCCAGACTATTCATAGGAAGAATACTGCTTTACTTCAATATGTTTCCTGTGTTCATTTACAGCAAGGGTGAGAAAGGGTGCCAAGCAAACTCCTGGAAGAAGAAGGCAGGATTGCAACAACACATTAAAAGGAAAAGAGAAATAAAAGAATAAGAAGACATGGTACCTAATAAACACTTATGAATCAGCTGATTACCAACACTACTTTGTATTTCTTTTAGGTGTGCTGGCTTGTCATTCTGAAAGCATTTTAATCTTCAGATTTCCTATTCCATTCTCCACAAGGAAGGAGAAGTATGGCACCAACCAAATGCTTCATCACTTCAGTTCCTGAACAGCAGTCAGACATATAAGCCATTTTTGCTCACATAAAATGTGGCCCTATTACTTTTGCTAGGTGTCAATGAGTACCTAAATATTAACAGTTAATTAATTCAAGTCACCTTTCCCTTCTACATGTATAAATGACATGGCATTCATAGAGGATTGTAAAAGCAGGAAGACAACTGAAGCCTGAAAGCTAATAAGCAGCCCTTCTGGAGAACTTCATAAGTTCAGCTGAACGTTCTTAAAGGCTGAATTAAAAAATTACATTAGTAAGGAGAGATAGGGTCATTTGTTCAAAAATGCATGCCCCTCTTGCTTTCCCTTGATATTTATAACATACAAAGTAATTGAAACCACAGTTGGGGCAGTTAAGGTTGCTCTGTGAACAGCAGTAATTCAGCAGGCGGTAACAACTAATTTGGAAAGGAACAGAACTGACGTCTTCACTTTTTTTAAACTCAGGATTTTATTTTATTGTTTTTGAGAAAGCTTCAAAAAGAATATAAAAAAGCCTCTATGATACTTTGGGAAATATAACAGTAATTCTCTTATCACCCAGGTGCAGCCTTGATACCACAGTAATGAATGCATTAGAAATACCTGGAGATTAGATTTTCTTTATGTTTCGAGTCAGAGACACTTAGTTTAGGTAGCTTGGATCCACGGTTTTGGATTTGTAAAAAACAAACAGCTTCTGGTTTTTCAAAGATCTTAGGTAAGCAAAACCCAAATGAGGTTTCCTTTTGGCTTGGAAATGAGAGAGGACCCAATCTGGAACATTAGATCTCTCAGCAAGCACAAGTGGCCCATTTTAAAGCATTTTATTGCATGTACAGCTGCACTTACGTGCAGCACTTTTCCAGACATAACAGAAGTATATCACCAGAAAGGAGGAGAACAGATTTTCTTGCAGGATTTCAATTCTGCAAACATAAAGGCATAGCAGGTGTTCATGACAAATTTATTTAACACCAAAAAATCTAGTATTATTTTGGAAAGTTAAATCTGTCATTTTGAGTCTGAATCATAGTCTTTGTTTATTTGACATCTTCATAGCACAAATCACTCTGAGTGCCTTTCAATAAATTCTGTGTCATTGCAGCAAGTCATAAAGAATGTATCATTGCCGCCATCTTACAGATTTGAAGACCAAGCACAAGCAAGTCAAGAGATCTTCTGTTGCACAACAAGGACTAAAAACATTATAAGCAGTTGAAAGACTGCTCAAAAGATTGTACTATCTGCCTGCTTTGCTGTAAACCTAGACTCCAAGCTTGACTGTAAGTCTACATCCGTGAAGCACTTCATTCAGTTTAACACCGCTTATGGTACCAATACAGATGGGTACTAGCTAATTTAATAGATGGAGGTAGTGGCCTTACCAATAACATTATACGGGGCGGGGGGGGGTTGATGGATTTTGGTTGGGGTTTTTTTTGGTCACTGCCATTAACTTACTGACAAAGTCTTTTTCTCCTGTTCTGTTTTTTCTCTTTTTTGGGCCCACTTTTCCTTCTGATATTATCTATATCTATAGGTCACTTTTTTTCCTCCTCCCCTTGCCTTCTCCCAGAAGAGAATTATGTTAATTGCTGATACAAACAATCTGTGTATGGACACATAATTATCTGGTTTTGACTTTTATGTTTCTGGATGTTGGGGATCTAGTTGTTCTGGCTCAAGATACATATCCTAAATGAACTGAACATAAAATGAACAACAGTCTGCACTTCCTCACAGTTTTAATATTTCTACTTACATGGTTTATTTGCAGCTGCAGTTGTAAACTTTTGCTATAATGTAATTTTGACATTACAATTATTTCTTCAGAAATCCATGTTGCTGTCATGATAAATAATAAAATTACCTCAAGAAGGTAAGAAAAGTCCAGGGCGTTTCCTTTAGCTAGAGGCCACTTCTGAATGTATCCTTCTCCCTGTGTTTGCCTTGACAAATGTCACATGAGTGCTAGAACAGGTGAATTGCAATGAGATTTAGATCCAGAAGTGTGAGGGAGGGAGAATATTGCCAAATGTTTTACAACAACATATGTTCATGACTAATGGTGTTACTCAAAATCATAAATAATGAAAGAAATTGATATTGCAAATGCAGTTTGTCTAGCGTCTCAATTATACAAGCAATGGATATGTATCAAGTTTATGGTATTGCGTAAATCTTTATTAAACACTATAAAAGGTTTACACTTTTGTAACAATATGCAAATAGACCACTTAATTTGCCTACAGCCCTATCAAAATAAAATCCCCATAGGGTATCTAGGCAACAGTAAACAAAAGTCTTTCAGGACTTTGCTGCTGACCTTTTCGTAAGTGCTAGGCTTCCAGGTACTGCAGGGAATACAAAACTTGCTGCAGTAGCTTCTTATAGTATGTGTTAGCTCATGAGGAACTTACTGTCCGTGTGGACATACTTTTTCTTAACTGGCAAGTGGGATAGGAGTTGTTCTGAAAAAGCATCAGGAACTGAGGGTGCAGGTCCAGTTGCTGTCCAAAGGCTCCTGTTATAGTGCTAGGGTGACATACATTCAGCTGAAGCTGAATTTCATAGATACTTCCCTATTTGCTAGGTGAATCAACTCATAGAAGTAACTCTGTCCTTACTGACCACAGGGAGCTTTGGGCAGCTACACACCTACTCTTTGGGCAGCTAAACACCTAGTCTTTGAGATATGCTACAGGGTAGTATCTGTCTTCCTCCTTCTGACAGGGAATTGAAAACCAAACAGAAGCTGCACGCAGAGAATCTAAGTCCTTTCATATCAGACAAAGAAGGAATATGTTCCAGGAAAAAAATAAAATCAGGACAGCTTCAGAAAGACTGTGATAATAATCTGCACTGGTTTTGTGTTTTATCCAATGATTGTTAATAATTTTCACTTTCAGGGAACCATCCCAATGCAAAGGACACAGGCATTACTGCTTCCTCTGCCTATATTTTAGACTGGTTTAGTTTAATGTTTGCACTGCATTTAGGGGATGCTATTAAGAAGACAGACCACAGATACCCCAACTGAACACTGTTCTTGAGTTGGTTGTAGAGAAGTCAAGTACAAAGTGGGAAGAGTGCATGGATGTGAATTTAAAATAGGATGTCTTGGATCATAAGAGAGTAGTTAATCTGAGTCACTCATTGCTGGACTGAGCACTGTTTAGACAAGTTGCTCTGAAATAGAAATTGAAATGCTGAAGGGCAGGGCAGAGTTTTGTGTTGGGAGTCATGTGACGAGAGTGACACTTTTGGGAACCTCCAAGTCAGATGCCTAAACCCCACAGAGAAATGGGATTTAAAACATTTTCCAGATGTCAGCCTCACTTTCTCTTGGTCTAGTTAGTGTCTTGGGCAGCACTGCATGTTTTTTATTTCCTTCTGGGGCACCTCAGAAGTACCTCTGTTTTGCTTGTGTTACTATCATTATTTTGTTAATCCACTTCTCTTTAAGAATGACTTAATTGAACCAAATCTCCACTGAAATCATCAGTATTTTCATGAAGTAAAACTGGACAATAGCACCTATATCAGGTTTGCCCAGTTCATTACTCCAAGGTGATGATTTGTCTATGCCTCCTCCAGCTAAATACCTAAATAGATGTGCAATACTATTGGTCTAATGCATTAAGTCAAATCCATGTTTAAATGCACTGCCAGATTGGTTCCAGGGTCAGTAAATGGAGATTTCAAGATGGAAGAACTACAAAAGTGCAAAGGATTATAACCACTGCCATTGAACAAGTACATTCTGTTCAATTTATTAATGTATTTATTTTTATAATTTTTAATGCATTTTCCCCTGCTTGTCTTAACCACTTAATAGAAATGTTTGCTAAAGTAAGGGGACAGCAGACTGAAAATCACTCTTTTAAATATTAGCTAAATTTCATGCAGTTTAAAGCCACATGTTTGAAGAATAGCTAATAGTAACAAAGCAATTTGTTGATTGATAAGTTTGCTTTCTCCTCAGGATATGCCCAGAAACTATTATACCTTTGTTATTTACAATCCATTGTTAATACATCATTCTTGCATCAGCATTTATTTTACTATTGCTGATAGGACATTGTTTTTCCTTAGCTGCACACGGGTCCATTTTGCATTTCAGGCTCAATGTTTTAAAATTAAGTCATTCATGGCCTTTTTTACTATTGTATGTGAGTCTATGTTTGTGAATGCATATGTATACATATGACAACATGAAGAATTTTTTCAGTTCTTACAATTTTTCCATTAACTTTAGAAAGTACCTTTTGGTCTCTATGCAATATAGACATTTTATTTTCTTTAAATGCAGTTGAAGCAGACTTGTAAGTAACTCTGGAACAAAGATTTACCATGGAATAAGAATGGTAAAAATATTTTACATTTAGATAAGGCTTGTCAAAGTAGTTCACAAGCTACCTACATGTAAGAGTAGTGATGAATTGCAACTCCCTCTGAGCTGTGTGCTCAAACAAGATGGTTGGCAAACAACAGAGACCAGTGTTACAAACACCACATATTTAAATAACCTTTTTAAAAAAAAAAAAATCCTTCTACTGTATAGATTCTAGATGTTGGTTTTTCTTTTCAGTAATATTCCAACAAATTCACAAAAGGTGCTGCAGTAACACTCTTCTGTCTTCTTCTACCCTTAAAAACCTTTTAATTCTTCTTCCAACTGCAGTGATTATTTGAAAGCTAAAGGGCTTCCCATTGAAATAGTCTTTTCCTTTAAAAAGATTTACAGTCTAAAATAGGATTAATTCATAATGAGAAAGTAAAAATCATAGAGAATTGCAGATTGTGTTATAGTTTGGAGAATTTGGGGAGAAGCGGTAGCAGTCTGGGAGCAGTGGAAGTTAACATATTTTTTTTATTCTCAAAGTTAATCCATATGTTTCTGGTTATCTCCTTTTATGTTTGTTATTGGAGATCATCCTTCAGGAATACTTTGCATAATTTCATTATAATGATCTTGAATGTATGGTATGAAACTTCTTTTATGGTTGAGTCATGAGTTTGTAGGTTTTCATTTATCTATAAATTTTTCCTTTTCCTTTTAAGTGAGTTGCTTTGAGAATATAAAAAAAAAACCCCAAACATAACAACAAACAAACAACCAAAAAAAAACCCCAAACCCAGGAGATCTGACTCTGGAAATGAGTTCAGACTGAGATTTGAGGTAACAGCTAACAAATCCAATAAAATCCGGAGGTGATATGTGTGTGTCTGGATGCATTTGAGGGATCTGTTAGCTGGGCTAAGACCATATAAATGAGATAATTTGAAGACTACATATTTATTTATTTCAAAAGGGATGGGTAAGGGAAGAAAACATCATAAATGAACAATGGGGTTTGATGAAGGTGCCCACTCCCAACGCCAATGACCACCTTTCTTTCCAGGACATTCAGCTTACTATCTAAGAGAGTGGTAAGATCAACGGGGTTGCAGGTGCAATAAAGGAACTGGTCATATTAAATGGGATGTAGGCAGGTGTTCAGCCATCTCCAGGAAAGCAGGGCTCCATCACGCATTACGGTGACTTGGGAAGACAAACACCATCACTCCAAATGACCCCCCCCCCGTCCTTCTTCTTCCCCCAGGTTTATGTGCTGAGCATGACATCATACGGTCTGGAACATCCCTTTGGTGAGTTGGGGTCAGCTGTCCCAGCTGTGTCACATCCCAACTTCTTGTGCACCCCCAGTCTACTCACTGGTGGGGTGGGGTGAGAGGCAGAAAAGGCCTTGATGCTGTGCAAGCACTAAAACGTCCCTGTGTTATCAATGTTGTTTCCAGCACAAACCCAAAACATAGGCCCATACTAGCTACTGTGAAGAAAATTAACTCTATCCCAGCCAAAACCAGCACAGTCTCCTGTACTTGTTCTTTCATTTTTGAATATCTGATAAAAAATACTGACAGCAAAAGTCTTCCAAAGGTATTAGCCATGATTAATTCACCACCTCCTTGCTTTTCTGTATGAGAATTTCAGAAGCTTTTTGGCCACAGCACCATTTCACTTTGAACTCATTTGCCAGTACTGCCCACGTAGCCTTTTAGCATCAGGGCTTTTCAAACCATCTTTATGTAGCGGTAGGGAATGTGTAGCCTAATAAACCCAGGCTGCTCAGTGATGCATCTTTCTAGTGTAAGCCTGTCCCTTGCTGTTATTTACCATTCTTCTTGCCTGTCATCTACGAATTTTTTTTTTTTAGCAGCAATTTCATATTTATTCCTGGATGCTGGTTAAAAAAAAAATAAAAATTGAATAGTATCAGACTGAATACCAGGTCCTCTTGAAAACATTCCCATTCAGTGATGAATCCTAATTGACAGCTACTTTTAGAGATCCATCACTTTTTATTCCATTTAACATGTGCTCTATTTTGATACAGTATAAAGTAATTTTTAAAAATCTGAATGTCAGACAGTTTAAGTCAAAAGTTTTAAAAAAATCTAAATATATTCAGTCTGCAACAATATCTTTATCAGCTAAACATGTAATCCCATAAAAGAATTAAATCAGGTTTGTCTGACAAGGTTTATTTTCCATAAAAGCATTTTGACTGGCATTAATTATATTGCTATCCTCTCATTCTTTATTAACTGGTTACTGTATTACCTATTCTATTATTTTGTCCAGATGGGTGTCAGACTAACCAGTCTGTAAATACCCTGGTTATCCTGCCTGCCCTTTCTGCAGTCTGACACATCCATAGCATTGTTCTATTATTCTGGAATATTCCAAATATCTGAAGAATATTAAAAATTAACATTACTGGGAAAATTTTTTAAGCTGGGTCTGATGTTTATCCTTAGCATAAAATCTCTTCAGTTTCTAGTAGGCTGGAACATACTTCTTCATCCTCTTAATGGTAAATATAACATCCTGGGTTTTTTTCCATGCGGTACAGTGCATTTTTAATTTCTTATGAATGCCTTCATAGCATCATTGAACAAGTTAAAAGTACATGAGACTGGCCCTTTTTGTCATTGTGCTTCTGTGTTCCTGGCTGTAATCAGTGTGGCTCCACAGAGACTGCTGCTTGTGAAGTATCATTTAGCAAATGGCAGAGTGCAGGACGAAAAAGTGTCAAGACTTACTCTGTGGAAAACATGATGTCACTCAATTTTTTTAACCCATTGGTTAATTAAACAAATACCTTTTGTCAGTCTTGGCTGATCATGTCATAACCTCTCTTATTTAAAAGGCACTGTGCAAAAACTATTAAAAAAACCTTCCTCCTGGCAGAATACTGTGAGTATTTAATACAAACTTTGTTTTGTAATATATCTTTCCCTATGATCTGGAATCTGAGAGTCTTTGATACTCCAAATGCTTATGATTAAATCATTACTCTACTGGAACTTCTTTTTTTTTTTTCAGTCATTATGTTTGAATGGCTGTAGAATCATTACCAAAGATCCACACACTCAGTACTGTATGTGTGTGTATTATGGCAGGGAACCTGGGAAAGCTGATACTGAATTGATCTTCCTTATCTGCACTGAACAGTTCAAATTCTGTAAACCCTGGGGTAATTTCAAGAAAGAGTTAAAGTCAATTTAAAATGAAACATCAGCTGAATTTAAACTGAAAAATTCAATTGCAATTTTACAGTGAAACAACTGTAAAAAAGAACCACAGGCCTTTAAAAGCCTCTCAGTAACTGCATTTCAGATCAGTTCATATTAGAACATTTGTTTTCCTTACCTGAAATCTCTCCTTCCATTTTAAGAGAAGACATGCTTCAGTTTAAACCTTCCTATTTATTTATTTATTTATTTATTTGTGGTTTTTAATATTGGGAAGGCTATAAATACTTCTGAATTATGACATTTTCAATTTTATACTCCTGGTGCAGACCATCAATGAAAATACCTTGTGCTCTAAAATATTCATCTGCTCTTTTTTATATTTTGAAGCTTCTCACCTGTGTCTGTTTGTAGTCCATATAAATATATACATAATAAATTTGCACATGTATGAATACATTATGTATATAGAGTAAAAGTACTCCAGACAGATTAAGACAATTCCTCAGGTCCTGACATACAACCTGCCAGTCCAGGAAAATCAGACCTTTACAGTTCAGCTGCACTCTCCTGGATCTTTCTGGCCTTTCCTGACCAGGACCTATACTTCTATGCTACGAGGTAATTCATTTCCTAGAGTAGTTTAGGGACTCATTGAACACAACAAAAAATTTGTTTGATGTAATATTCTCATTGTTTATAATTACAATAATTTCCATTAACAAAGAAACTTTCATCCAGATATAGATTCCGAAGCACTTCACAAATTATGTCTAACAGGAACACAGCCGTTCATGAGTGGAATGGTTCAGCTCTTGCTAACCATTTAAGCTACACCATAGCAAATTACAGAGATGGAAAAGAATTCATCAGGTCTGTGAAAATAGGTGTTTAACTAAATAAGGAGGAGTTTAGTTCAAACAGCAGCACTTGTACACTGGCACCTTACCAAAATTTCTGTAAAAACTTCAAATGCCCAAGAAGTCACTTAGGATAAAAATGTGTCCTGTCAGGCTGGACTTCTCCCACCATAAATGTGAATCTTGCCCTGGGAACTTCCACTACCTCTCAAAATGAACTGGACCATCTTTAGAGATTGATCTAAGCAGGTGTAATTTTTTTTGTCTCATGAGCTCTGACAGGGGTAGGTTCCTAAAAATTGCAGGAAAGCATGTTTTGACAAGAGTTTAAGACTTTTAACAGGTTGCATGTGTTCCTGCTGGTGTCATGTATCAAGGGATCATCACAAATGCTTATTTTTACACAGGCCAAGTCCCACAGGGTCTTGTAGAAGGTACATTCTGGTCACTTACAATAAATTTCTGTTATGCAACACCCAGTAGAGGAACCAGTCCCCAGTATGGTCTCAGAAATGTGTGCCACTCTAATGGCTAATAGGTAGAAGCAAATCCATTCATGATTAGTAAATTATCACTGAAAAAGCTAACTGCAAAACAATATATTTTTTCTGTTCAGTGCCACATCACTGATAGCTGCTAGTAATTCTATTCATTTCTTTCATTAGAGAGAGGTTTTATTCAAGGTATATTATCAAACAGAAAGCATCACTAGTCTTAGAAAAGTGAGAAATGAGGATATATAAAACCCCTGCTGCACAGTTACAGAAGGTATTAAACACAAAGTTTGGTTAGCAAAGTCTTTTCATGGAAAATTTACTCTTGTCAAGTTGATGAAGTTTTCTCAAAACCAACAACATATAGGCTTTCTCAAGTTCAGGAAAGCTAATGCTGAATGACTGTGAGGGAAAATAAAATAAAAGCAATTTTTAAAAGAAGTCAATTTGAAACAGGAGACCAGTTATAGAACAATGTTCATAACAGCGGGAAAATAATTGCTTGAGGTCTATGAAGCAAGTCTCCTGACTAGAAGCTGTATAGCTGTCAGTTGCTAGCTAAAATTTCTTTAGTGGATGGGCAACTGCAGCATGCTTCTGCTTTGGATATGGCAAAACCTACCAGGATTTAGTACCTGCAGCTGTGAGCTTTAATGATGGTTTCAAGAGAAATCCTTGGGAATGGAGACCGAAAGAACTTTCATCTCCTAGTACTGTTTCTTCCAAAACAGCATTTAAGCATCATGGAAAAGTATAATGTTTGTGTTTTCAGTTCCATCAGTAAAAGAAGACTTGGTCTTTATGACAAAGATTCTTGCATTTGTCACACCTCTAAATTTGTTAAACATGGGAGGACAGCCTCTTAGTTTCTCACGAACGCCAGTACTCCTATACAGGGACATGCATGTACGCACATCCAGAAAAACTAGTGGCAGATATGAACATAGACAAAGGGGACAGCAGAAATCAGCTTTTATGAAAGGAATGATGGTACAGACTATTTTGCACCGCAAACACTCTATGGGTCAGATTGAGAAGTCCTGAAACATCAAGGGTAATAGTATTGATTTGGAAGGAATGTCTGGTTAATTTTTCACAAGGCGTAGATTCTTTAAAAATCAATAACTTTCTGCTGTATCTTTATTCTTCTGAATAAACTGTGTCTGTCTAAGAAACTTGATTCCTAAGCTCAGTTAGATTCATAAAACATTCACAGACATACACAGCACAAAAGAAACACAAGCTTTCCCAAGCAGCAGTGAGCATTTAACCCCAAGGTAGGACAAAGTGAATTATTCTTCCTTGATACAGTGTTGTCCTTGCACAGATGTGATTTCTTTTTTTCTTTAGTGCTATAATTTTCTTTATTTTTGTTGGCCATACACAGGCATCTACTCAGAAATTCTTTTAAAAGTTTCCCTTCCTCCCATGAATATTACATTTACCTTATCACATTTTACATTTTTAAAGCTTATGAAAGAAAGATGACTACTCTTACAAATGATACAGGCAGGGAAGCACATGGCAGTCCTGCTACAGTAGGCTAGCAAATGCTCTTTGAAGGAGAGATAACACAGCCAGAAGGACAACAAAAGGAAGAAATTGTGAGAAATCAATGTAAAATCAAGGAATTTTACCTAGAGGAGACTGGAGCAAGCTCCACCTTGAATAACGCTCCGTGAAACCTAGCTGTGCTATGTTAACTACTAAGTTAATCTTTCTGCATCCGATCTATTTAGCTCCATTGATTACAAAGCACCCAGGGAAATAAATCTCTTGAGGTAAGCACCTGCATTTGCATGTCTGAAACTAAACCGTATAAATACCTTTCCTTTTTCTTTGGAAAGATGTTAACTATGACTACACAGCCATATTACACAACTCCTGATCTGTTACAGTTTTCCAGGTGTATTAATTTTGCCTTTGCATCATGCAGTTTACTCTGTGCTAAGCTGGCCTCCAAGCAGATTTTATGTCGTGCCAGGTGGACATAAAATGTAATCAAGACTTATATCCTGAGCAGGAACCTCTTCAGCTCATATGAAAGCCCATAGCCAAGAGTTGCATCCTGAGGAGCCTTCCCTAATCACATGAAAGTCAGTCAGGCAGTAATCACTGCCGTTCCTCTTCTTAAAGGCAGTGAATTAAATGACTTGTGAACAGCACTCCCCTCTCCTCCTTAATCTGTCTGTCCCTTCCACCTCAGAGTCAGTGTATTACAAGCCATGAGTGAAAATGCTGGCAGACGGATGATTTCACACCAGCTGAATGCATTTGCTGCAACAATTTTGATGTCTCCCCCCCGCCTCAAAATTCGTATTTAAATGTTTTGCAGTTATTCTTACATATTCAGTTTCTTTTGTTATAAAAAGACTATTTAGAAGGTCTGTAACCAATTTGCTATGGCAATAGGGAGGGAAGGAGAAGTAGTTAATTAGCACAAGAATAACAACCCCTCCTCCAGACACTCAACAATGAAGCACAGGACTGGGATGCAAATCTGCAGTAGTGGATGTCACCTTGAGTACTGTTACTTAATTGTCATGTCTGCACAGGCACAAACACATCCTTACAGGTAGATGCAAGGCATGTTACAACATACTTTGAAGCTTGAGAGTGGACTCAAGAGTCCATGTAGCTGCAGCAAACTTGGAGAATGCTAGAACAATTGTAAACTTAAGCAAATTTTTTTCCCCCAGAATCAATGACAGGGAGGATATAAAAACCTGGATACCTCCTCAAACTTTCCTAACCTAAATTTATTTCTGGTGAAACATTGCAGCAATGATGACATATAACCTCAGCAGCAGAGATGACTGTGGTTACAGAAATTTCCATTGTTTTAGGTAACTGGCCACAGTGTTGGTCAGAATATATATAAAAAAACAACTCTAAATTTTAAAATATATAGTTTTATTTTCTCTTATTAATTCAGAGTAGCACCATCTGAGGTTTGGTGGTTTTTTTTTCAGAAAGCTTATAGCAACATGCAGGAAAAAAGAAAAAAATACCATTAATTTCACTTTCACTCCCCCTGCCCCCTGGATTCTGATCTTTCAAATTTTATGTCACAAATTTTAATGACCTTTTAAAAAATTCTCTGTGGCTGTGTAACTGAGAAATATAACACTATTGCTTATTACCTGCAATACTTACAGTTAACCTGCTTAGGTAGTATCTCAAGGACAAACTATAAGTTAGGAGCAGGAGTGTGCATAACCACTGAAGTATGTCCGTATCTGACTGGAGTGCATTTGTAACTAAGTAGATTCTATAAGACTGCTAAGGTTGCTTGAAATCTTACAATAATAGATTTTTTTTATGAGCTGTCTGTAATCGCCTAAACCTGATCTCACTCAAGTTACATTGGAAAGCAGCCTTTCTCACAGTTAGGTGGCACAGTGTTCCAACTCGTATCCATGCACAGGACAGTAAACCAACTTTGCATCCTATTGCCATCATTAGTGAAAAGTCCTCCCACAGATGAGCCATTCTGATATATTTTTATTTCATCATGCAGGAGCTAAAATTCCATGACAGTTTCTAATTCTGATGCTTCAGACAAATGTAAGATATTACACTGATTGTGGGAAAAAACCCTTTGCATTCTTACTTCTTAATGGGAGAATGATGGAAACAACTTGATACTCAAAGGTACCAAATTCCCTGTGAAATAACACAAGGTCCTAGTTATCTAATTTATCCCAGATAAAAGATCTCTGACATCCATAGACCTGCACTAAGGATGAATTTGGGCTTAAGAGTAAAATTACCACAAGTCTTTAAGTTTCGAGATGGAATGAAGCCAAGGCCAGTCAAAACTCACAAAGTTTCCCCTGGTTTAATGTCAAGTCCTTAAGCTTCCTGTGGTTTTCGTGAGAGCACATACATCAGCCTGGGATTAGCAAAAAGAAGATCCACATTTTTGCCCTTTGATACCTTCTGCAGCATTTTGTGCTTAGAGCAAAATTCATGTTACCCTAATGTTACGTTATGAAAATTCTGCAGCAATCTACTGAGAATAACCAGAGTATATATATATATGTATTAAAAAAATCATACTGTGGTATTTTTATTACTGTATGTATTTCTTCTATGCTTTTTCCAAGTATCATTTGAAATCTCTCATTGTATGAAAGAATGTGTCTTTGAATTTCAAATAAAGGAGGAAAATGCATTTTCAAACTCTAATTTGTTCATAACCATTGTCATTGAACAAAGACAAAACTAGTTTTAAAACCATGTTCTATAATAACAATAGGAATGAGAATAACATATGCTGAATGCATAAGCAAAATGCCAGCCACTGGAAGATTAAGGCTTTCTCTTGACTTCAAGCAAAACATTTCACAGCTGGTATTTCAGCAGAAGCATGCTCTGTGTGAAACCTTGTTGCCAAGGAAAATGTTTCATTTTAACAGCTTTTTCTCTTTATGGGGTGTTTGTTTCAGAGTACAGAAGAGTTTACAGAGAATATTTTGGTTATAAGTGTATAAAAAAGAAACTGATTCCTTTAATAGACTTGCTTAATTCATCTTTTTCTTCCCTCTAGTAAATTGCTTTTATTTTCTTTACTAAAAGGAAGAGCACATTGGGTGCAGAAGTCAAGAGACATGGAAAAGATCAACTTTTGTTGCTGATGTTCATCAAATATCAGCAAGTGCTGGACTTGGAAATCAATAGTACTCCTTCCTTCTGTTCCATCCTTCCTCCCATCTCTTCCCCTGATCCTCTCTATTCCAAATCCACTACAGTGCTGTTGCTCTTGTCTTATATCCTGTTTGCCTATCAAAAGCAAACAGGATTCATTCTTTGAATCTTCTCCAAGTTGAAACCAGTCATGCTTCAGAGTGGTGGATGAGGTGGGGTATGAGAAAGCATCCACCCAAATTTATCTTTATGCAGTTCTCCAGCTTAGTGGTTATGGTAACAAGAGCTCCAGCTTTCAGAGCACCAGCAGTTGAGCTTATGGAGGCCAGTGTTAGAACTTGATTACTTACTATATGGTCAGTATTTCACCTTGAGTTTATGGCCACATACTAAATATACTAAAACTGTTTTTCCCTACACATGGAGGTGATCTCTCAAGACTTCTGAAGCTTTTTGGTAGCAAAACCAAAATAGTGTTTTTTCTACGGAATCCATTGTATACGACATGTTATTCCTTGCAAGAAATGTGAAAAATTAAGGTTTCTGCAGGTATTTGCAGGCTGTTGTTATCTTGTTAAGAGTCTTCTGCAAGCTAACTGGCATAGAAACTCCCAATGGGACATAAAAGTAGTGGGAACTTTCTACAGCTCTCCCTGTTTCCCTTTGTGCTTCACTAAGAATAATAATTTTCTAGCACAGCACTGGACTTGGGAGAGTGACATTTACTGCTTCACTGCTGCTGTTTTGACCAACAGAGCTTTTCTGGAGTACCCAAGAAATCCTTTAAGCGTGGAAGGGACAGAAATGACAGTGAGTAGCTGATACACCACAGGCAATATCACAAGGTTGCTCTTGTTGCCGATGTCAGGTTTTAACTTGTTTTATTGCTTCTAGCTGCATGCAGTGTCAGAGGGTCTCTTGGGCAACACGGTACCAGTGACATCTGAGGGACCAGCTTGGAGGCAGCTGCATTAAAATGTTCAGCCTCTGGGAACTCCTATAGTTACATTCATAAATGGATAAATCCTCTATCATTTAGAGGATCTCAGATGCAGTGAGAGTTAATGTAATTGTAAAGGACAGCTACACAAATTAATATCTGAAGAGCAATAGAACAGCCCATGGGAGTGAAGGAGCTGATACGGGAAGTTTAAACTTTAACTAAATGCCAAAACAGAGCAAAGGAGAAATATGCTCCAAAACCACTTCATGATGTATAAAACACTGATCAAGAATACACCCCTAAAAATGGTTTGGATTATTACCTGTGATAAATCAAGCCGGTCCTCATGTTTATGAGCCTCAGCTTTGTACAGCTTCCACAACAAATACTGAATAAAACCTACAACTGTATTAGTTTACTATTATTATTGCAATATTTCTAAAATGTAGCCTACTCTCATTTTTATTACACTTTTAGATCAGGGTAAGTGAAAAGTGCAGTCTTATGATTTGCAGCACCCAGCCTTGTAGGAGATAAGCTACCATAGGCTCCTGATCTTCAGATATACATTAATTTATTATAGTTAATAACTATACTGATAAAAATGGTGTTCATGAAGCTAAGGTCTGAATATTAACACTATTGTGCAGACAGAGGTCATACAGAGTTCTCAATACCGCCTTTCAGTGCACCTTAATCCATACTTAATCCCCTGGCTATTACAGGCCTACAGTTTTCACGCATTGCTCTGCCAACATACATCAATCCTGATCTGTGAAGTGTCCCCTGTTATTCCTGTTCCACACCTTTCTTTAGGAGAAAAATGGATGTCATTCTTAATGGTATAGTGAAATCTGTAATGTGGATAAACTGCACCTGGGGGATCAGATTGAAGCCATTAAAATTATTTTCATTATGGGTTCCTAACGCAGAATTGGAGCACTAATCTCCAGAGATAAAGGGCATATAGCCGATTTACCACTTTAGCCCCCAGTTTTAGCTTTGATTTTATTATTTGTTTGCTCTGTAACTTTCATCTATTTCCTAGACCCTTGAGCGTTCAGTGTCTTGGCAACATAACTGCATTCAAATGTACTGTGTCTGGCTGGTAACTCTAAAGTGTTCAGAACATACCTTCATTATCCAGACTGGAATTAATTGACTCTTTGTAGCACAAATTATATTGATATGAAATAGGGTATTATACAGTAGGAATACAGCAGGAATACAGCATTTAAAAACCTTGTGGAATGGACACAAAGCTCACTAGCCTCTTATTGATTTCTCCAAGCAGGAATTATGATCAAAAACTAATTTCAAGCTGAGTTAAGTTTCACTAAGATCGAATAAAGCTTTCTTAGTTCAATTACTACACACCAAAGAGTGAGATAGCATTCAAAGAATTGAAGCTTGTTCAGAGTGATTTCTAGATCACTGAGATTCTCTTAAAAACACCTGGTGGGATTTACCAATATGCAGTCAAGAAAATCTCAAAGCTTGGTGCACCGCTATAAAGTGATTCTTTTGCTCCTTAAAGCTGTGAACTTTGATTTTCATTACTTCTTGTTAGTGGAATGGGTGGAAGGATATAGAAATTATACACTTTTCTTTGCATGTCTGTATTCTTTCTTCTGAGTATGAATTAAGAGATTTTAAATATTTGGAATATCTAAATTAAGGATGCAATTAAAAGAGGAAAAGTGTCATTTTTCTTATGGTTGAAGTCTGGCAAATAATTCCATGACTTCACTGTATCCTTAAGGGATACTGAGTATGAAGAGCAAACACCTCTGGAGACAGGTTTTGAAACATTGCATAAATCATGGTCTCCTGAAACAGTGGACGTAAACTGTTTTGATGGTTCACTGAAAAATGTTTCAGTGGCCGTTTGGTATAAGAAATGTTATTTTCCTCCTTTCTATTTGTCTTGGATGGAACATGTAAGGATTGGGAAATTGATTAGTGGTTTGGGAGAACTTGCAAGAAGAAAGTAAAAAGGAGAAATAGGTATAGCAAAGGAACTGCAGTTTCTTTCAGTCACTGCAAGACACATGCTATGATCCATTTGGCTTTACCATTTTTCCACCAAATATTTCCAGATATCTGCAATAGCATGATCTTATTGTCAACAAATACCGGTATATAAAGTACTGCATGTGGTTGGGGAAACAAACCCCTGTAATGGCTAGACAGAGTTGATCTTGGTACAAAAATGTTAAGGGCAAAATCTCCAATTATGTGACTGCAATTGTATCACAAAAGATGTACTGAGTGTAAAATATCTCCTCAATAAATTTCTCCTTTGGAGCAAGTTGATTTATTCTTCTGAGGTATAGGTAGCACACCCAGAATTTTGATTCTTACTGTAAACAAGGCAACTGCTGGTCAGAACACGCCAATCTTTCATCAACAGCATTTTAATTACTTTCACAGGTCACAACAAACCACAACTATCTTCCAGTCTTTGGGTGAATTAAAGTTGCATCTACAGAAAGGTAAGTAAATTATATGTATTTAAATCCTATATGTGAAAATGCTTATGCTCTTAACTATGCTAATGTGGTTTAACGCCAGTTGGCAACTAAGACCCACACAGCCACTTGCTCACTCTCCTCTGGTGGGATGGAGAGAGAATCAGAAGGGTAAAAGTGAGAAAACTC
>NW_010973368.1:8974337-9067370 GCF_000737465.1 Haliaeetus leucocephalus | reverse complement strand
CATACTAGCTACTATGAAGAAAATTAACTCTATCCCTGGCAAAACCAGCATATTCTCCACCCCTTATTCCATACCATTTATGTCATGCTCAGGTCTCACACTATCCAAGACATTCTCATTACCCACCAGCATCCTTCCCATCCTTTGATATAATGTACAGATATCATTGCCTTAGTCTATGGACCACCCCTGTGAAATGCCTGTAAAACATCCATAAATTTCCACAAATGTCCACAAAACGTTCACTGAGTTCATTTTGTCCATGACTTTGGGTTCCGTCTGTTATGGTGGTCACTCAGGACAGGAGAGGTGGTGTGTTGCCTGGAGTTACTGGACATATACTTAAGACCTCATTGCTCTCTGCAGCTTCCTGAGGAGGAGAAGTGGAGAGGGAGGTGCTGAGCTCTTCTCCCTGGGATCCAGTGATAGGATGTGTGGGAATGGTTCAAAGCTGCACCAGGTTTAGACTAGACATTAGGAAGCATTTCTTTACCAAGAGGGTGATCAAACACTGGAACAGGCTTCCTAGAGAGGTGGTCCTGTCCCAAGCCCGTCAGTGTTTAAGAGGTGTTTGGACAACGCTCTTAGCAGCATGCTTTAACTTTTGGTCAGCCCTGAACTGGTCAGGCTGTTGGACTAGATGATCATTGTAGGTCCCTTCCAACTGAAATATTCCATTCTATTCTATGGGTCTATTGGAGATGTTCCTAATATATCCATATTTCTTTAAGTATTAAAAAATATGTTTATGTGAATGTAATTGTTCATGTGTATTATTGACTGAAGCCCTCTAGTTTACTTAACTACATAAAAGTTAAAGACTCAAGAAGCATCAAGGCAAGATTTTTTATTTCTTCCCTAGGAACATAAGATGCATCTTTAGCTGGAGAATGGCCTGTTTTTCATGGAAACTCAATGAATGAAAGCTGACCAAAAGAAATAAAAGAGTTTAAAAAAAAAAAAGCTCACAACAAACAAAAAAACCCAAACCCCAGGATACAGTGAATAAAAGTTTATAAAATCCTTAGTGAGAAAGGGGGAAAGGTATTGGGCAAGTTAACTGTGAAGTCGTTATCACAGCTGTTTGTGCTATTTTAAGTCTACTTTCTGTACAAACGCTGCTATAGAGCTGATCAATGGGAAGAGTGAAAACAGGCCAGAAGGGACCACTGCAGAATCTAGCCTGGTTCCCTCCGCACTCAGTATATAATTTTACATTGATATTCCTTGACACAGACCCTTGTGTACTGTTTATGGAACTGAGAGGAAAGTAGGGTAACTCTAAGGACCTGCAAATTTTAGGAGGGACTGAAATTTAGGATAGTAATTAGAAGTTGTTTCTAGTCACAAAAGAAATAAAGGTCTGAACCATCTTCCAATAGGAAAAAATAGTGAGAACAAACCCCTCTCCCAAGCCATCTGTAGGCAGTATAATGTGACATTATGAATTACATGTATAAGGCACTACGAAATAATTGCCTGCTTTTATGGAAATTGGATTCACTGACCTTGGAGGTTCTTGTGAGTCTTATATTCTGTGTCTGTCTTTTTGATCAGAACAGTGGGAAGGGTGCTCTTGCCTTTGGCCCTTGTCTGAGACTGAAACTCAATTTATCTTCATTATACAATCATCTAACCCTATCATTTGATTTTTTTTCACTTCTCTATGGACTGATTTTTCATGTGTTCATCTCCTTTTTTTTTTTTTTTTAATTTGTGCTTTGGCAAAGGTTTTCTAATCAATTCCATGTTTTTCACACAAGGTTTTCATGCTTTTCAACCCAAAGTAGAATTTAAATTTAATAATATTTGAGTCAAGCTTCTAAACTCACATAGACCAAGTAGATTCAGAATCAGACATAAGAGATTTCTTCATCCCTATTTTAACACAAGGTATTATGATAACAGGTGGCTACTTGGCAAATCTGGAAATTTTATTGTACAGCTATGTGCATTTTAACCAAGTCTGAAACACACAACTGATATGATATGATGGAAGGGTTTCACATAGTAACTTTGCTATGTCATATTGGTAGCACAGTAGCAGCTAAGTAAATACGTATGCTTAATGGAGTATGCTGCTAGAGCATTGTATATCAAATTAATGGCCCTATTTATAACTTGCATTAAATTTTCCATCGTCTTGTGTTAAGACCGGAGGCTATTTTTTTTTAAGTTGATATGGAGTGTTCCTTTTTTTCACCTACCTCTCTCAGTTCTGAGATTAAGCACCACATTTTGAGCTGGCATAAGCTGTTATCACCCTTCTGAAGGCAATGAAGCGATTCCAATTTACACTAACTGAAGGTTTGTCCAAACAAAACAAAGAATCTGATCCCTAAGGGAAGTAGGTACATAGCTTCTCTGACTACAGTGATAGCTGGGAGTGTGAGAACATTTTAGGATTTAGGCAGAGGTGGCTTATTTGTACAACTAAGCTCTGTAATTAGTGGTGAAGTCTTATTTCCATATGTTAGGGAAAGCTGCCTTTGTTACCCAAGTTACCCAAGATCATACCCAAGTTACCAGGCTATAAAAGATAGGATGCTAGCAATTATAAATAAGCCACTTTCCTATATTGACAGTAAAAAGAAAAAAAAGAATCCTGAGTTTTAAATTCAAGAAAAGTGTTCATGTGCAGTATTCACATTCTATATGAACTTAAATAAACATGCCTAGCAGCAATACAATTTAATAATTCATTATATCATACTATTACAGTACTATTTTCTCCCATCTGCAAAGGTCTAGGTGTCAGCACGGGAAATACTATGTGATATAAATTATCAAGAATATTTTATAAGTAATAAAAAAGCACACAAAGAAAACAGTTCTGGACACTTACTTGACTTCATATAATTTCTCCCTTAATGTAACAAATTTACGGAATAATCAAAATGGGTTTATAGGCCCTTAATGATGGCATGAAATCCCAGGGTCCTTTATCCACAATCAAACAATGTGACCTTTACATAAACTTGAAGTCCTGACAGTCACAGTGACTGCAGATCAGCTTACGGCATCACTGTACCATAGTAGCAGATGTTTGCAATTGTACTTGTTCCACCACCTCTCTAATGATGTGCAATTGTCTTGAGGGAGAAGCAAAAAGCCAACTTAATTTAAGGATCGAAAAAGTGTTTGTTTGAACAAATTAAGAGAAGATAGACAAAGCAGACAGTCTGAGATCTCCAAATAAGCAAACCTCTAAGGATGAATTAGTTCGACTATATCTTTCATTAAGATTACAAAAAAACAGAGTTGTCAAAAGTACACAATAATATGAATTAGTGTATCTATTCATGTTTTGGCTGTTTAATCTTAATCAATATTAATTTAATATTAAGTCAACATAAATCTAGCTGCTATTCTCAAATGTGTTTCATAGCCACTTCCGTGCAATGAAGGATGCTTTCATTTTATGCTTCCCATAGCACAAAGGGATGTATTTGCATCATACCTTCCTCATTTCACCTCACTTCCCAACATTGTTATCATTTTGATGACTTTTTATCCTGTTTCCAGTGATACACAGGCCACAGTTGTGCTCAAGATCCAGAGGCGAGGGAAAATACATCAAGTTAACAGCAATTTTGCTACTGATTTTTAAGAAAGGAAAAGAATGGGGTGGGAAAGTAGAAAGAAAATCTTCTTTAAATAATTCCATTACCATTTTTAAATTTTAAGATTTTAGAAATGTTTCATCAAAAAAACATTTGATGTATTGTGTAGTAAAATATCTCTTTATAGAGTTACATTCTGATATAATTTAAATTCAGTGCTTTTAGATTTGTATTTAATTTTCCCCCCTTGCTCATAACTTTCCCCCATTAGTCTCTGTTAGCATATTAGGCCCGATTGAGAAACAGATTCATAACTCTATGTATCCTCCTATTTCAATTTCTTATCAAGCTGTAACTAAACATTAATTAGTGTCAATGTTAAAAAAAAAAAAGAAAGGCTTTTAAAACATAGATATTAATTATTCTGAAAATCTTAGAACCACAGCAGAAACAAAGTCAAGTAACATAACAGAACTTTGAAATCAGGCAATCTATTTTTCAAAGCCTCCCAAATCCAATAGCCTTCTGTACTTCTTGTTCACTGTACAGCATAATCCTGCAAGACAGCAAATGCCCTAAATTCTGCACTGCAACATTTCACCTACACAGGTCTTTGAGGACTGGAAATTCCATGTGAAACTTTCTTGTATTTAGAAATATTTCCTCCTGCAATTTCTTGGTGGGAATTTGCTGGCAACTTTTTCTTGAGAAAGAACAGGTGTTGATAAGCTTTTTAAATCCAAAAACTGTTGACAAACTTTCTGAGCTTCTCCAAATATAAAATGACCTTCTCCCAAATGGTCTACATAACTCCTTCCCGCCCCTTACTCCTACAAATACATATATTTAAAGTGCACACACACACGCACACATGCACTCACACACAAATTTATAATGTTTCAATTAACATTCTCCAAGTCTCTTTTATATTTTGTGTTCCAATATTTACTTAAGATAGAAAAAGATGTGAAACAGAAGTCTAGCTAGGCCCTTCCAGACACTGAATTAGCGTCAGGCTACCATGTGAAAGCTGTAAGGTCCCTAAGTGCATCTCTTCTGTCTCACCTCCACCTCTTCACAATGACTAAATCACTCCTTCAAATACACTTTTATACTCAGTGTCTTTAATACATGAAAGCAACAAATTAGAGTAATTTAATGTGCCCCAGAAAATAATGTTGCCAATGGTATAGCCTTCTGAAACAGCAAAGACACTGACTTAAATTGCCAGTTATCCTAGGAAGTAGATTTCACTGCCTGCTACAGAGAAAGGCAAAAAAGACTGCAAATCTGGAAATGGGTCTAACTCTGACATAAAACTGATTTAATGAAAGTAGGTTTAACCATAATATAATTCTAACATAGCGAGCAAAGCACAGCGGTCAGTCCAGTTGAGATTTCTCAGTACTAGTAGGTACACAGAAATATCTTACCTGTGGACTGACTGGGAATTTTGAAACACCTATAGCGTTGATGACTCAGGGAAAATATTTCTTGCCCTTCTTCAGCTCATTCACAAAAACCAGCCTTCTCCAAGAGTAAGTCATCAAGGACATCAGTTCCTCCTCTCAGTGGCAAAACAGACTCCTTCTTCCAGTAACACATGATTCAATGCACTGATAAAGCCGATCCAATGCACTTGGTTTTATACCTGTGCCAGGCTTGGACAGATCATTTATAAAGCAAGCCTATGGTTGTAAAAAAGGACATTGCGTTCTCGTTTGTCTTTAAACTGTTTGAATGCTTGAGTGTTGTACTGAGTTCATGAACAGTCCAGTATTTCCACACAATGTGCATTATGTGCATTGAGGTACAAACCCAGTACAATTCATAAATATGACTTTGACTTTGAACACGTGAGTTGACTCTTTGAAGACATGTTCAGCAGGACTGGTCAAAGAATAAGATTTTTCCTGAAGTTTAAACATCTAATTTCCACTGAATTCCCTGAGACAGCCATGAGCAAATGACAACAATAAGCAGAGGTCCCACAGCTGCATGGAATGCTGTTGTTCTTGAGGGGTATTTTAACTTTCTTCAAATTTAAGGGCAACAAATCACTCAAAGTCCATATTCTCATCAGCCTGATCTAATCTCAGCACTTTAGACTTGTGGATGCTGATATGCCAAAAAAAATTTTGTCTTTTGGCTCAAGGTGCTCATCAGCCATCTGGAACTGCTTCCCTAGTCTCATCCATTATGTAAATGAGATGTAGTATTCGTTATGTTTCATCTACTGATACTAATACATTAATGTGGATGTTACAGCTTGAGCCCCTGAGAAGGAATTGGCTTCACATCATTCACTGGCTTGAGATCACATCCCATTACTTTTAATGGCCCTGTGGCATTTAAGGTCACTTGATTTTTAATGCAGCAGATTTCTGTGATGTCAGTAAAATGATAGCTACCCCTCCTCATTTCCTTATATTTCTTTTTCTCTTCCCAAGAAATTATAGTATTTTAGACTATTGCATATCTCATTTGCTATGTGAAACTAATTTCATTTACCTTGATGCCTTTTTACTGTTTGAGAATAAAATAGCTGAAAAGTTCTTTCTATATCCTAAAATAAAGCAGGGGGAAAGCAAGATTTAAAAAATCAGGGAATTTGTTAACAGAATTATTAAGGAGGTTTAGAGAGGAGCTGAAGAACTGTTCTGTTCAATATTTCATCTGTCTTTGATTTTTGATACGTTAAATGAGACAAATTCAGTCTGGTAATATCATACCTGTGTAAACAATCCTTAGTCACTCAAGTGAGTAAGTTGAAATCAATGTGTAAATAAGCATTATGGCTCTGTCCTTGAAAAGCATAGTTTGAAAGTGCTGCAAACTCAGTCAGTCACATTTATAACTATGAAGTATCATGCAGGATTGTGCCCTGTCAGAGTAGGAAAGCAGACTTGGATGGAAAAAGTAGGCATATTCCAATCCAGTACCGTTTAACTTTTAAATGAAGACTTGCTACATGTCAGGGATTTAACATGCTTGCTCAATATTCCAAATCACCTATAGTGTGAAAGAGGAAAGAAAAGTATGAAGTGCAATTAAAATCTGTCATTTAGCATGGATGATTTAAATATGATTTTCCTGTATTAAAAAACTGCTTGCCAAATTCAGGGTGGAAATGAACTTTAAATGCAATATAAGCTTTCAATGAGCTTTATGCAAAAAACTATCTGACTAGAAAATATAACCAAATTGTTTTTTTAAGTTAGGGAAATGCATTGCAGTCAGTCAAGAAAAGTAAAACATGCAGCTGTACTGAATGAGGTAAACATGCATGTTATTAATAAATAATTTCAAAACTCTGCAATTTTTTTGTATTCAAGTAATACTTGGCTACTTGAGCAGCCCCAGGGTCTTGAGCAGGACTACTTAAATGAGAAGGGGCAACATGATTGGAATTCCAGCAACTATTCCTTTGAAGATGGTAGGCTTGGTAGAATATATCAGTTCATAATTTTTATCATTATATTAGGCTACAGCATAAGACGCATTTAATAAAAATACACATAATAATTTTCAAAGTGAAGGAACTAGCTGGATCTAAATTTGTCCATGCTGAGGTTGGTTAATCAGATCATAAATGATCAGATGTAATAACATGCAGTTTGGGATTAGGACAGGTATAAACATATTGTTTTCCTCTTTTGGGCTATTCTTCCATTTTGTTGTAATATATCTCTATGTACCATCTTGAAACAAATCATAATGTTTTGTCTCAAAGTAAAATGGAGACAAAAATATACTTTCGCATTCTCCATTTTATCATAAACAATATTAACAGACATTCATCTGCATCTTCATTTTAAACCTCAAATGAGAATGATAGATAGAAGAAGTTTCTGCAAGAAATTATCTCCTTTCACATCCTGGAAGAACAAATTCTCTTCATTGATATCAGCAACTGTAAACAAACTACACGATGAGATTATTCTGTAGGACTAGCTCTCATATGCTCTATAGCTGATTCAAGGACGGATTAGATGCTAGCATTTTTGCATATTCAGCACACCCATATTGTTTTTACACCAATCTTCAGTTTAGCAGGGAGAGAGAGATGTTAGCAAACAATATTTATTCTTGTTTGGTAAAAGAGGTTTTCCTGAATTTTAGCTCTGCTACTCTTTATCTGCTTTTTCACATTATTGCTGCACATTGTTATTTTCACGCTTTCTGAGTTCAGTCACAGAGGTGGCATTTAGCTTCATGGCTAAACTATCAAATTCAGTATTGTTCTTTACTCAGCATATCCTATTTAGAGTTTGTTTGTGTGGCAGTATATGATATGCACTTGCTACCTGCAGCAATATCTAATTACGAACACAGTTCTCCTCCCACAGAGTGCTGGAGACTTTTGAACAAATTATGCTTTAATACTGACATCAAATGTGCTTGCAATATTTAAAGCTGAATTGGTTTCAGTTTTGCAAGGGAAAAATAATGCTGGTTTTATTGCTGCTGTTTACTATGTTGTTATTCACTGATGCTAAATCTCAGGTATGAAAAATCACCGATACCAATTAACAGCTTAATTAGAATTGCAAAGATATCTTGCAATTGTGTTCTTATTTCCTCTTATTTCAGTCAGCTGCAAAAGTCTGCTACAGATCCAAATGAAATAAGAAATAAAGTAAACCCAAACTATTTTAAATACATTCTTCAAAGCTGTCATATTGAAGTTAAAATATACTGATTAATTCTTGACTGGAACATTTTATAGAACAACACATGCATAGAAACAGATTACCAAATATCATGGCACAGCTGGAGCGAAACAGGCTAGTAACACATTGGTTTCAAAACAGGCTAATTTGATCAGAACTAAACTAATAGCTTTGAATTTCTGCAGCAAGTGCAGTTCACAAAGTCCGATTAATCTCACTGAATTCAAGCTTGTATTGTCCTTGTTCACAAAGAGAAACATTCATTAATTCAGATTCAGCTTGTAAATTAGGTATAAAATCCAAATATTTGAGAGCTGGGACATTATTTCAGTTTTGCAAAAGGAAATAGCTTTCCGTTCTGCAATATACTGTGAAATAGATTGCACCCGTGCCAATAACTGTAGTGAACACAGGAAGTAAAGGCATCATTTTGTGTATCTCAGCTGTGTACCCCCAGTTTTCCATCTGCTCACAGTGCATGATGGTCTGTTTTGGTCTGCATTAGAAGTAGAGGATCAAGTATCAGCATCCTCTGAATCTCAAGCATTCCTCATGCCAAAATGTGGGTTTACCTCCAAGCAGTGTGGATACTGGGTAAATCCAGACTTGAGAATGGGCTGAGAGTTATGCTTTAAAGCCATGTAGACATAGTCAGAAGCAGCCTGTTTTGGTTCCTCAGGTAAATGAATTAGTATTATATATTTTTTAGTATTTATATATTTTTACTTGTTCTGTCAGGTTATAAACAATATACTGCAATGACCCATGGTGGGAGGTATTACACTATCTGTACTTCCAACATTGTGGTATGATTTTAATTTTCTTTGTTAACAGATTTGAGTGAAGATGGACATTTTTTCAACTCCAGTTACAGATAAGAGGTTTTTGTCTATTTAGGAAGGATTAATGAAAGATAGTTTTATAGCAGGAAAATGAAAAAGCTTGGAAATTTTAAAACAGGCTTAAAATTTTATAAAAATCCAGGATTGGTTTCTATATGCACGATGATCTTATGACTGTTCAACTCAAAAACAACAAAAAAAAGAAAGGGTGCAAGTGTGAGTATGAAGATCTCTGAAGAATTGTTCTGAATTGCTGATTCTGTCTAAAGACAGACAAGATACAGAAAATGGTTTGTGAAAGAAGCAAATCCTAAAGCAGGTCCTAACCTCTGCTTGCAAGCTGTGATCAGTTTCCCATGAAACAAGGCTGCCTGCCTACAGAGCAACTTAGGGGCAGATTTTGAAAAAGTGCCAGAGAATATGCACAGAACTGAAGAAACCATCCTGAAATCGTACCGAAGCCTTTCTGGATGGATGGGACAAGGCAGATTCTACATCCTCACACCTGTCAGTCTGCTCAGAACACTGCTGTGCCCAAACCATGGTAAACACATTGCTCTTATGTGAAAAAGAGTCTCTACTCTCTGAGAAAATGGGTCTCTGACTTGTGTTTTGCCCTCATCTTGCTTTTCTAACTTAAGTACAGATTCCTAATGAGGTCGACATATGTTGTAATTGGTGCACTTGCTACTAATAATCCCCAACTCTATCTGGTCTTCTTCCAACGACCAAATTTTAAAGAAACTACTAGTGAAACAACTCATGGCTCATGGAGCAGAACTTCTGTGGGTGGAAGGACAGGGCTGGCTTGCTTTCTAGTGAAAACAGCCTTTCAAAGTCAGTTGTCCAAGAATCATCTGGGAGTTGTAAGTCTTATTACAAAAACACAGATTTTGGGACTGGAAATTAATTCTGTAGCTTTGTCACCTTCTGGAATGGAATTAAACCAGTGCCCTGAAGACTGCTCTCTGTAAAGACTAGTTGGTTTTCTTGTTTGCTACTTTGTTCTTCCCTCATCAACATCCACACAGTGTGAAAATAAAACATATACTTCCTGCTGCAGCAATGCTGAAATCCACCTGTGTTCCTGCTTTCACGGAGTGGGAGGAGGCGAAGATCGGGGTGTGTCGAAATCTCTGGCAGGCATACCAGTTCCTCTTTACTTCTTACTACCTTTTGTTCAAACAAAGCCCTGTATACAATACAAAAGCAATTTCAAATGTCTGCATTCTGTTAATCAACATCAGTACACATCACAGCAGCTTAAGCAAATTGTTTTTTCAGTACATGACTTACTGCTGCAAGTTAGCAGCGCCTGAGAATGTACTGTCAGAATTGCCCCCAGACAGAGTTGCAGAGAATGCCCCTACTTTGAAAACACCTCATTCTCATTCTCTTTCTTTGCAAACAGTACTAAATTGAAGATTATTAGCTGCATAAAATCCAGACAGGGAATTTCAAGCTGCTGACATTGTGGCATTGAATATACAGAGCTCAGCAGCAAGACGCCAGCAGCAATCTGAAACAACCTTCACTAGACCCCCCATCTAATAACTACAGATTCAAAGCATCATTGGATGTGCAGCCTCCCAAGGTTATTGAATAACAATCCTATTTCTGCTAATAGTAGATGCTCCTAGTTCTCTTATAATTAGTCACCATGGAGTTTTTATAAAGGTTATTGGGTTGAAAGTTATTGCTGTGATTTGTTTTAAGGAGGAAGGAAGACACACACACACGCACACTCACACACACATAGAGCAGAGGAAATTATCCTTCTACCACTCATTAGCAATAGTCACAGTTACCTCTGGCATTTTCTGTGTACGTTGAGGGCCTTTTATGCTCTGCATCCTCTGAGTGATTATTGTGCTGCGAGAGGCTGGGACCTGAACATCTGCAGCTCCCCTAAAGCCAGTTAAGTCAGTTCACTCTGCATGATCCGCAATGGCCACCTAACTTAAACACAACAGATATTCCTGAGTCTAGTGGGGAGAACACTAAATCTTTCCTCCAGCAGACAACATGACGGCACTTCCCGCTGCGGGTGAGTGAGCCTGTTCACTCTACATTGTAAACTGCAAATGGCTGGAGAGAGCAGAGGTCCTCCTTAATCAATGGTGATCTTTCTCATTTATTTGGTTTTAAATAAATTTCACAGCTTTGCCTGGTGATTCAACAATGGTGTGGTCAGCAAGATGGCATGACATGAGGTTGATGCTGTCTGTTTTAGACTTCCCCCTAAAGGTCAGAGGAATGAGGCGTGAATAGATAAACAGACTCATCAATAATAATATCTTTTATTTTCCAGCTTGATGAGCCGTAAGTCAGATTGTTAGCACACTGTGATGTGTGGATGCAGTCAGGTTTTCACACCCATAAAGACAGCTGTACTGTAACACTGGAAGCTTAAATTTTAGTTTAAATATTTTGAGGATGAACACTGAAACTACAGATTCCAGAGTGCTTCTACCATAATAAGCACTGTAAGCCTTAAACGAAAAAGCACAGACTGGGGTTTGGGTCCCAACTGGTCTATTCTTTCACTGGTGAAGAAAAGTGGGGCTCAGTTCTGGGGCTCTGTAGAAATCTGACAAAAAAGTGTTGGCTGGGGGGTCACGTGCAGTGCTGCATTAATAAGAGTGCTCTGCCCAGTCTCAGAGATGCGTGCTTGCTTTGAATGCTCAGACCCATGCAAACACACCGGCAGCCGTCTGCCACTGCCCTTGCCTTCACCAGTGACTGCATCACTTGCATTTTAATGCAGAGATCCTCTGCAGGGTTTGCCTAATTAGCACGTAGAGTTTGTGAAAATGGGTTCAATTACTCTCTCTTCTGGTCCTTCCGAAGTCTCAGAGAGAACCAAAAAGTAGGATTTCTGGCTGAACATCAGGAAACACACAAGCTCTTTTTTCCAATCAGGTCAGGCTCAGTGTTTTCAACATTTTCTGTTTGCAAAGGTCTGTGTCATGTGAATAACCATGAAGTTATCCAAACACAAAAGATGCATAGCTCTGCAATAATGTAATTCATTTTCTAAAACAACCAGAAAGTACCACACATTTTCCCACTAGATAAATCAAGCTTCTTTTCCTATAGTATTCCATTATTAACAAGAAGATTTCTTCCTTAAACCACAAAAATTAAACTGTTAGTACGTACTGCAAAATTCTCAGCTCACATTTGCTAAACTAAACAAATATATTTATAATTCTTAAATGGAAAGCCTCTTAAAGCCACTTTTAGAAACCTATATACTTCTGTCATTTGAGACACAAATTTCTTTTCTCATTGCCTAAACCTACATTTTCACTTCAAGGCTGCTATTTTGCATTCAGTTCCAGCATGCTCAGCTATTGTTTCCCCTATAGCATTGTTATCAGATGTTCTGCAGGTTGACGGTTATTACCGTGTGCCAAGAGAAAATTAAGTCAGCACAGTTACATGTGCTTTTTCCGTGGCTGGCATGCATGATATCATCCTAATCAGTGTGTCATTCAACGGTCTTCTCACCTCGTTTCCAGGCTTGATTTAAGATACATTTTGAAAACGCGAAATCAGTGTGTGTGACATGCTGTTCTTTATCTATTCCAGTTCAGAAATAATTTTAAAAGTTACATATTGCTCAGGCTACTTGTGATTCATTAAACTAATGTTCTACTCCTGGCAAATGACCTGTGTCCTATGAAAGGATATAAAAAGAAGAAAGAAGCTAGACTTGATTATTTCTTTTTTTTAAAGTGACACTGGAAAGATAAAGTTTCTGTATGAAATGTGAGGAAAATTTATTGCTAGTATGCAATAGAGCTTTAGTATTCAAAAACACTTTTTGCTTTGTATTTCATCATCTTAGACAATGTCTCTAGATTTTCTCATCTTTCTTTAATTAATATTTTTCCTGATTAGGTGAATTATTCTTTTTTTCTGACATGCCATTGCAGTGTTCTGACGTGCCAATATATGTCTGCAGTCCCTCTGCAGGAAGGATTAACAAGTTTGTGCATCTTTATACATGCATAATTATTTTATTATCTTTTAAATACATATTTTATACCAGAAGTGTTATGTTATAATTTTAATTTTGTATGTCATTGTATATTTCGTATTTATATTTTAATTTCATATATATATACACATATATTGTGATTTTGGAACAAGACTATTTTCAGGTTCTTGGCTTTTCTCACTGTATGTGTGATTAGAAACTCTATCATTTTTTTTTAATTATACATTATATACTGTCTGAAAGCTAAGAGGCACTATGAAAACATCAAATAATTTGAATCCCCAAATAGAACTATTTATTGTCAGTAATGAATGTTAGAAGATGATTTTTCAACAAAGACTAAGTTTTCTCAAAAGAGAAAACAAATATAAGGGGGGAAAAAAATTCATATGCTTTCACTAAAACAAGACTTTTTTTGGAAACATAGAATTATTGGTATTGAGATATGTATATGAAGAATATATATCTGCTCACTGAAATTCTGATATACGTTCTGTGCATATTAATATAAAGTTGAACTATCTGGGAATATAGTTTCTACTCATTCTTCTACAGAGAGAAAGGCTGGTTTGTTTCATTTAAAAGACTACATAGATTTTGAAAAAACTTTGAATGAAGAGGGTAAAGAGAAGCAAGTGGAGTAGAGAATTTAGAAATTTTAATCTTCAATTCAAAGCAGCTCCACTTTGAAATTCTTAATGTATGAATGGTAATTTTAAAATAAACTGTGAAGATTAAACAAACATTTCAGAGTTATCAGGTTATTTCAATTTATTGACCAAATAATATGATAGCTTAATTTTTCTTTAAGATTTTTGTTTATATCTTTGATGATTTCCCTGTGTAATTCAATAGGAAAGGGCATGGATAGAATTAAAAAATGTTAAATATACTTCTCAATCTGCTCTAAAATAAAATTTCACTTTTTTGTGAGTATAACCTGAATAGAAACGTATCTCTGCAAAATTTATTTCCTACAACAGTGCAAGTACTCATATATTAGACTGTTCAAAATAATAACTAATTAGGCATACATCTAGAGATCAACTTAACAAATATGCAGAAGCATAAATGTGCTTTTATATTAGGAATCATATCCCACATTTAATATAATTAGAGCAACAATATAAAGTTACCAGGTGATTACTTGTTAATGTTACCATTATACTTAAGTTATAAATAAATCTACATCTTAGTGGAATGATGGAAGGTGCACTTGTTGAACTTAAAGTTATCACTGTTTATAACTTTCCCAGCTGACAATATTAATCAAATTTACTTTTAATATGTGAATTCTGTCTGCTAAAAACCTTACAGTTTTCTTTATTAAAAGGCTTTATTAAATAACTTTTGAAAAAAAAAACCCCAAATTTTGTGTTTTCAAAATAATAGTTTTCTTTGATAAATAGCCATAAGTATATGGCTTGGAAATTAGTTTTTTCTAACCTGAATGGCAATAGCATTATTCCTAATTGTGGATAAAGAACATTAAAAAGAAGAAGAAGAAAAAAAAAGGAGGAAACTGTAAAAAGTATCTACTGGACAATAATGAAAAAGTTATTTTCTGGTTTGATTTTTCTGTGAATGAAAATGGGAATTTCATTTTGAAAATCACAAACTATTTCCTATAAACTAACAAAATACTCTTGTTAATACACTCTTTTCAGAATACTGTTTAAATGCAAATACAGTTTCAAATTTAAAAGAAAAAATAAAATCAGTTTTAAATGAGTAAATCTTTCTGTTTCTGAAACGGAGCATTTAGAATTTTAAATGTTGACATAGAAACTTCAGATATTGGACATTTCTTCCCAGTCTGTGGTCCAAATAGTCAATAATTATTTCTCCAAGATCAATTTCTGTTTAAAAGGCTCTGGAGTGAGTGCTCTGGAATTAAACTTTTATAAGTTTTTAAATAACAAAAATTTGGCTTCAACTTATGCGAGTAAAGACATGAAAAATAAAGCCTTTTGTAGCAAAAAAGGATTATTAAACAACACTGTAGTATCAGTTTTCATTCTGATGTCACTTGATAATGAAACATGTTAATTGAAAGTTCATCTTTCTGAAAAAAAATAGCAAAGAAAAACCATAACCCTCTGACTTTGTTGCTAAAAAGTAACAGATCCTCTTATTAACAAGCTTTGTTCTGTAGAAAATGGAACACCTTAATGAAGAAAAAAGGCAAGCTCCTCAAAGCAAGAAAAAGCGGGGAAGTAAAAGATTTTTTTACATTGTTATTTATTTTAGAGCTCCTTTGATCTGGCCTCCAGTCCAAAGGTCGAAACCGGCTAGTGACCCATGGGAAGTGTCCTCCTTTGTAATGCACTAGGAATTTCAGCGCCCAGTTTTCTCTCTTTATCACACAGCAAATCGTCATGGAAAACCTTACCACCCCAAGCATTTCTAAGAAAAGACTGATCAAAACCTTACGATAGATATTCATAGGCAACGTAGGCTGGGAGACAGTCAGGAGACCCTCCTCTTCCTCCTCAGTGCTGTCAGGGCCGCGAGGGCACCCACAGGGCCTGACTACCCTGCTGAGTCCCCCAGGACCACCCCCCCGGCACCCTCTGCCCCAGCCCTAGGGTTCCATGTCGGCTTCAGCTGGTGATATCTGGAAATGGCTCAAGGGAGAGCTGGGCCACAGCGTGTTCCTGGCACCAGTTTGGGTAAGGCTACACCAGCTGGGAAAAATCAAGGAAGGGGAACAGCATTACCTGTCTGAGCGTGAACTGTGTCCTTTGCCCTCAGACACAGAGAACGGGCTCTCGCCTATTTTATGCATTAGTGTAATATTAGCCTGAGGCACCTCAGGGACAGCTATTTCTTTTGGGCACCGTGCAGAGTAAATGATACTGAGTATGTGGAAGTCAGACAATTGTCATTCGGGCTAGATGACGTTCAAGACAACAGTGAAAAAACTCACAGACCTCAAGCCTAGGCCCTCTCTTCCGGGCCAGAGCATTAGCTTAATAAAAGAAAAGAAACACCTCTTGCTGTTTAGGATTCATCAGCATGTGTAGTTTTCCTGGCTTCATTTTTATCATAGAAGTCAATATGCTACTCTGTAGCCCCTCATGTAGACTCCAGGTTACAGCGCTAGGCTGTACTGCAGGTGGAAATCAAAGAGCACCACAGATCTTTGCTTTGCCACGGAATGTGCCCACCAGGAGCGCACATGAAGAGCCATGGGCTAACTATGGGAAAGAGAGACTTACAGAGTGAAAAAATGTCTTTCTGTTATTCCACAGCTACTCGGATCAAATGCACTTCCGAAGACTGAACAACAGCAATGAACTTCTGCTGTGATTCTCCCTGGAAAACACTTCAGAAACCAACCCAATCTGCACACTTTAAAGCAAACTGCAGTTTTGTAGCAGCTTCTCTATTAGACGCTTAACTACTTGTTAACCATTCTCCTACTGAAAGCATTCCTTCTCTAATGATTGTAATATGAAACAGTTTGTATTTGTCAATGCAGTACTGCAGAGAGGCAAAAGCTGGCATGAGTCTTACTGTGCTAATAATACTTATCAGCATGACTTATTGTACAAATTGTGCATTTGTTGAGAATTAATCCCAAACTGGGTGACATTTGCTACAGTTCTAAACGTACAGCAATCCATGTGGTATGCCAGTGTTTGCTTGCCTAACAACTTTAGAGAGGTTTGGCCACTTGTTCTATACAGATGACTGCTATATTTGGGAGAAAGAGGAGATAAAGAGGAGTGTCTGTGTGACAGATTTTTTTATCAGTTCAACTCTTCAGCCATGTAAATAAGAGAGCAGAATTGTTGTAAATTACATTTTTTTATACTTTTCACATATACTTACCATAAAATCAGTGCCTGTTATCCCTTTTCATCTTTCCCTTTCAATCCAAATGAAATCTTTACAAAATTCTGACCCTATTTTATGTCATTCATCTGGCAATTGTAGTTATAAATAATGAAAGACAAAGAACATGATGTAAAAAGTAGGGGTGTACTCCAACACAGTGTAATATATTCTGGGAATAAACAAAATGTTAAATTCCAATATTGGGATAAGAAGTTGAATTTTTAAGACTTCTCACTGAACAATATTTTTTTAGGTAGTAGAAATTTTACTTCGAGAGTATGGTTTCATGGCCCCAAGACCCAGAAGAATCCTCACAAATATTCAGTGTTTAATTACACTGTTTAACTTAAGAATCAAATAAATAGATACCTACAAGCAATCAGAAAAAACAGGCATCTCTAGAATTTGAAACAACCTTTGGAATCACTTTGCATAAGACAGTGTGAATCCATGGTACCTCCACTGCTGGCTGCTGAAGGTGTGTTAAATGCCTAAATATAAATGAGGTACATTGGATTATTAGCCCTTACTCAACAGTCTTTCCTGGTAGACTAGTAGGCTACTTTGCTTAGCCTCCCAGGCTTGCTGCATTAATTCTGGGCCTAAAAACTCCTTTTAAGCACTTATTTTCATACTACTTTTCGTAATTTCTTTGTTCAATAAAGAATTCAAAATCAAGACTTGCTGCATTGTGATCTATGCTTCATTTCAAATTATTTAAGACCACCCTCATTTCCTTTCTTGACTTCAAGTAAGAAATATAGAATACTTCACCCACACACATCATCTTCCATACTGGGTTCATAAAACACTTTGCAAATGCCATTCTGTTGACTTATGTAGTTATTTAGCTGTTGATCCTGTCTTACCCTTATTAAGAATTGATAAGGGCGTGCTAAGCTGAGATTTTTCACAATGCCTGTTGTTCTTGTTTAGGTCTAGTTTAACTTTTTAATGGCCTTTAAGAGAACCAACTACTTTTGATTCTTTAAATCTCTGAACTGTTGATTAACTACTCTTTTTCTTCCCTAGGAAAGTGAAAGACATCTGAGACTTACACCGTTCAACACCTTAGTAAAAGTACCACATGTTAACTGGTCAAACCATTGTTACGAGGGAGCTATGGAAATGATATTTTAGGAAGATTGTTCATCTTTCAAACATTAGAATTAGATAATACTATAGTGAAATCTACAGTTGAAGGCAGTAAACAACAGATTAAAAATGCACCAAAGTATGTACTACTGAACCACAGTCTCTGTTTTTGTGTTACAGCAAATACAGAAATAAAGGTAAATACAGTAATACAGGTTATGTGGGTGAGCTGATTAAAATTAATATCTTCTCCTTCAGTCTCACAACACAGTCATTGGCACCATGAAGAGAATTAAGGAGTGCCAACCCTTACTGTCTTTGTGTAAATCACTTTGAGGGAAGTAGTTTCCTAGAACTTCAGATGTGCTGTCTAACTCTTAAAGCTAAAGTAGTCATTCAAGCACCATTGATAGGGGATAAAAATGAGCATGTTCAAAGGCAATTACCCATTTTCAAAGCTAGGTATGCAATGCTGTAGTTTCACAATCAGCTTAAACCAGATTAAGCTGGTAGGGCTGCAGAAAGAAGTGACACCATTGTTCTTCTGTAGCTCTATTTCTCCCTTGTGTCAGCACAAGCATTTACCTTCCAGTTAAAACTAAACAGTTGGGTTTTTTTCCATGTTAGCTTTAAGCAAGATCAGTTCTCTGACCTGATTCACTGTGCAGCTATACAAAGCTTCCCCAGGAGGGGGAAGATGGCAGGGAGGTGAAAGGGGAGCAATAGAAACACTTCTCTTGGCATCAGTGCCAGATGCTGCTGCTGTGAATTGATTGTGAAATTACAACTTGCAATAGGTTGCCTGCCTCTGTTGATTACAGGTGGGACCTCACTGACTGGCCTGGGCTATAGGGGAGTAGAAACTGCCCTAAAGATGCTTGTATAGAGTAGCTGAAATGACTTGCTTTAAAACATTATATTTTTCATATAAAAATAGATTTCTTAATGAAAAGGAGAGAATTTTCTATTTTTTCATCTTAGAACACTTCCAAACATGCTGTATACACAGACCTAAAGAGGGTATTTTTTTAATAGAACAGAACAAAAAGAATTCATTTTCAGAATACTAAATGGATACATATTGGACTTATATTTTAATTTTAACTATGCACAAGGGAATGAAATACACAGTCTAAGTCATATAGAAATATGGAAGATCTAGACCCACAATATATCTTGCCTACAGTTTCTAACAAAGGCTTGAGTCCTTTGGGATTCATGTGGATTGATAAAAAAAATTAAAAAGGAAAAAAGTAATAAACTGTAATGGAAACCATGTTTCTGTTCTGTTGCCAGAAGGGATTATAATATTCTGAGTACTATATACCTCTCAGAATGAAAAGCTGGCACGAAAAAAGGGGGAAGAAGCAGCATGGGGGAAGGGAGGAAAAACTTACATTTATTTTTATATCTTACAATGTTAATGATTCAAAGGGGCTCATTTTGATATGACAAATAGATCTTTCATCTTTTAGCCCACCTAACAGTGAAAAACCTCAGACTACTGGCACAGTATTTCTAGAAGAGGAAAGGGGAGAGGAGAATCTCCTAATGGATTAAAAGCCTCCACTTAGTTTAGAAACAGGATATTTAGATGCATTTTCCAGAGACAGAGGATGGTGTTTGGGAGACTGATTTGCCTCTCTGCCCTCTAAAGACTTTGCAGTAAATTTCCTCTGTCCATGACAAATGCTTCTAAGTACACTAGAGCTGATGCAGTTCCAGGGACAGAATTCCTCCACCATTTAAGGGACTGATGACCAAGTTATGCAGGAGTCTCTGGCTTCAGTCTTTTGTTTTGCTGCATTTTATTATTATTTGTAGTTGGTAATTTAGCTACAATTTAAGGGCTACAGCTGCTATGAGAAAGACTGGTCCCACACATGGAATTATGGTTTCCATGGAAATTTGTGTTCAACATGCCAGAACACTAGTGAAATTCAAAGTCTTCCACACATGTAGAACTCAAAACTTTCTGAGGTTGACCTTCTGTCAGATCCTGAATAAAATTTGTCTGGAAGTGATCAATAAAGCCAGGCAGTGAGTTTGGCTAGCAGAAAGGTACTGAAAGATATAACAATACAGATAGCAATGTTCTGTTTTAGATTAAAACTTAATTTTTAGATTTCCCTAAATCATGACCTTCAGGTGGTATTCAGATATGAGGTTGGTTGAACTAGCTTGGCTAAGACCTGAAAAATCTGGTTTTTTAGTCTGTTTGCTCTGTGTTATAATAGGTCCTTTCCTGGTTGTAGGTATGAGCATTATTCATGGTCTCTGACCACTCCCAACCGGTATCACCAGCTAGGTCTAGTCAAATATTCAAGAATTTTTTCAGAGAAATATTTTCTTCAAAGCATGTTTGGAAATTGTGATTCTCAGGGAATAATGGCCCTGGCTCAGCTTTTGGTTTTGTAGCTATGGCTCGGGGAAGCCAAAATCCCAAATTTGAACCAGATTCTTCTAATTTCACCTCTCAATGGAGAAAACAGTCCCCATGTATCCAAATTCTAGTAATTTCAATGATTATAATCTCCTTGATTTCAACTGTTTTTAAATCTGACTCAGTTTAGAATTTAGGTTTTCATCTTGCAATAGGAACAGACACTATCTGCTTTCATGAGATTTCTGATTGTACTTCAGCAAAGACTTATCCAATTAAGTGTAATGGGAAAATAGCTATTGTCTGAATAAGAAAATGATTCTTTCACACTCCATGAGATTGCCTCATATCTTTCTTAATATTAAGGTCCACTTGGTTTTGTCTCAAATATAAGAGCTTAGAAGTACGGAACACAGAAGTATTCACTCTACTTAAGAGTCTTCGTCTTATAATCTACTTACAGTCTATTTATATAGACTATAGTCTATATGTGTATTCCATTCTCCTTTACCTAAATCAGAAATATTTTTTATCTAAGCCTTGATGCCCTCATTTTAAAATACACAGAAATATTTGGGAATTTATCCCACTTAAAACCCAAATAAGTCTCACATGATTATATCTAAAAACTCTTCTTCATTAGTTTCACAAGCTTTATAACTTTGGGAATCTCAGCTTTTGCCTGTAAATTTTTAATTGGTTTATGCCATTCCTCAGCCTCTAACAATATGACTGAAAAGATCACTTCTGCTACTTTCCACATCCCTTCCCCCCTGCCCTGGACAATTTTCATTAACCAAGATAGATACTAGCACTGTTTTCAATTGCAAATTGACATTATGATCTCTACATAATTACCAGAACATAAAAGATATCAAATAGCAGTGAAAAGTCATATTTGATGAGCTGTGATTATTGTGATTATACAAGTGAGAAATGGTGGAGAATTGCTGAGATACGCCCTTTTTAAATATTAGCTGAAACAAAGACTGGAAAAGGAGACAGTGTGTACATAATGTCTGAAGTGTGATACTTTGGTTAAGTATCTTACCCACAAGAGGAAGAAAATAACTTTTATCATGGTAAGATACGTTATTATTCAGTGGGAAATTATATCAACTGTTAAAAGTAATTTTTTAAATCTAAAACTTACTGAACAACAGAAGCTTCAGGAAAAAAAACTAAGAAAGCTTTTGTGTGGTCTTTGGCATCAAAACAAAACAAAACCTGGATCAAATTATGGTTGATATAAACAGTAGAATCTGAGGTTTGTCTGACATCATTTATGGAATTTTAATTAATACAGAGTCTGGTGAAGCTGTCAAACTACAGAGACTGAAGCAGAAATTTAGGAGTACAGAAATACATTGTGTACAACTCCATTTTATGTAATCTATTTTGAATGCTATCTCTTTCCTTTGTATGTCAAAATAAAACTATAAAATAAAGGTTTGGTTGCTTCTATTGACAGTTTTCCTTCTCACAGAGGTGCTTTGGCTTCCTAAACATTTATTTAGAGTACAACATGTTTAACACACACAAAAAAAATTAAGAATAATATTTTTAAAATGTTGAATTATCTAATCTTTATAGATTAATTTTTATTATTATTCTAAACTGATATTATGCCATTTATTTTACCCTACAGAAACCTTTAAATTTATAGGGATTTTCATTGTTTGGAAGACATTAAGACAGCCTCTGGGACTTTGAAAAGCAGGTGGAAAATAATTCAAAAAGCTGGATCCTACTCTCATTTATGTTAATGTGAATTAAGCTTACAATGAAAAAATCAGGAAGTGGAAAAAAACCCCAAGGAATACAATCACATACCAGCCCAAGTTCAAGAAACTAATGAGATCAAATACTGAATTTTTTCCTTACTTTCTTTCTAAACTGTGGATGTTCAGTTTGTGCAGCATCTGAGCCCCTGAAATAGAAACAGAGCCTGCCATTAAAATGTATTTGTCCTGAAGAGCAGTGCTATCTCCTTTTCAACGACAGGAAACTACATGGTATTGTGTCTTCTCAAGTTTAAGTAGTAAATTTGAGTTTGAGGCTGTTCCTGGATACAAACTGAGGTCTTCTGAGCTCATCCTTAGTAAGGCATCAGCTTGACAGAAAAGATGGTCTGTCCCTCCATCAGTCAAGCCAGGTTGATTTCTGGCAGCAGGGACTCTCTCCTTACTTACGCATCTTCGGGAAATGCACACACTTATTCTCGAGAAGACAGTAAATCACACCAGTCCAACTGGGAGTAAGCCAGCAATATAGTTTATTTCTTGTCTTTTCATTACGGTTAATCTGCTGCTATTTATGTTATAAAAACCTAATGTACCTTATTTTCTCTTTAGAAATTCCCCAATGCCAAATTAATGGTGGTGGTAAATGATAGACAAATTAACTTTCTTTTCTGTCTTGTAAATCTATGAACCCTAGGGCAAAGAATTCAAGATCTATAGTGGTGAATGCAGTCTCTAAAGTCAGAGAAGGTGGGGATACAGTTTGAATCAAAATCACTTAACTAGCTTGAATTAATTAACTAGCTCAACCAAGTTAACTAGCATGAATATTTGGCCGGTGCAAGAAAATCAAGGCAAAATTAAATGACAGAAGCTGAAAAACAAAGTAGAAATAGCATAGAAAAAAATTCAGTACCCAGATCACAGGAACTGAGATGGAGAAGAAGGTCATGTCACATCTTTAAGATGAAAAAATAAAGAAGAAAAAATTTTAATTATAAAGGGTGTGGGAATTTCCTAGATGAAAAGTCAAAGGCAGAAACATAAAACATACAATGAATGGATACAATCAGGGAAAATAAACAAAAGGCTTGAGTCAAGTGGAAATAACACCCTGAAATTAGAGACATGTGTGACAAAAGGATGGAAGAAATGTAAGTTAAAGAAACACTTTGTTTCATAAGATATTGACTATATGTGACACTGGATCTTATTGCTGAGAAAAAAAAAGGCAGAGAAGAGTGAAACAGAAGGACAAGAAAGGGTTAATATAGAAATTAAAGGACAAAAGTACTGCTTCTGGTCAGTTAATGTTAGCACATGGTGTTAAATTGCAATGGAATAGAACAGCACACTTGTCACTATCATACACAACCAGTTTATCAGCATAAAAGAGTAAAATATTCAAAGGCAATGTTTTGGGTTTGTGTGGCGAGGTTTTGGTAGTGGGGGAGGAGCTACATGGGTAGCTCCTATGAGAAGATGCCAGAAGCTTCCCCGGCTCCAAGACGGACCCACCTCTGGCCAAGGCTGACCCCATCAGCAAAGGTGGTAGCACCTCTGGGAGAACAGATTTAAGAAGGGAAACCTGCAGCGGAGAGGGGAGTGGGATGTAAGAGGAACACCTCTGAGACACCAAGGTCAGTGAAGAAGGAGGGGAGGAGGAGCGGGGGAGGAGGGGATGCCCCTGCAGCCCATGGTGAGATGGCAGGCTGTCCCCCCACAGCCCATGGAGGGAGCAGGGGAGCAGATGCCCACCTGCAGTCCGTGGAATACCCCACGCCGGAGCAGGGGGATGCCCCCAGGATGGCCATGACTGTGGAAAGCCCATGCTGGAGCAGTCTGTGCCTGAAGGACTGAAGCCCACAGAAAGGACCTATGCCGGAGAATTTTGTGAAGAACTGCAGCCTGTGGAAAGGACCCATGTTGGAGAAGTCCATGGAGGAGTGCCTCCTGTGGGAGGGACCCCACGCTGGAGCAGGGGACGAGTGAGGAGTCCTCCCCCTGAGGAGGAAGGAGCGGCAGAAACAATGTGTGATGAACCGACCCCAGCCCCCATTCCCCGTCCCCCTGTAACCCCCATTCCCCGTCCCCCTGTCCCACTGAGGGGAGGAGGTAGAGAAAATCAGGAAGAAGGGAGGGGTGGGGGAAGGTTGTTTTAGTATTTGGTTTTGTTTCTTATTATCCTGTTTTGATTTGATCAGTAACTAATTAAATTGATTTTATTTTTTCCCCAAGCTGAGTCTTTTTTTTTTTGCCTGTGGCCATAATTGGTGAGTGATCCTTCCCTGTTCTTGTGTCAGCCCACGAGCTTTTTGTTATATTTTCTGTCCTCCATCCCACTGCGGGGGGGAGGAGTGAGCGAGCGGCCTAGTGGTGCTTTGTTGCTGGCTGGGCTTAAACCACGCAGGCACCCAGCCTGAATATAGCCACAGACAAAGCCAAAAGCCAGCAACAATAGATTTATGGACACGAAAAAAACACATTTTGATCTTTTCAGTATCCGTTCCACTTCTTCTTAGTGTCAATTACAGTGGTATTATGTGGAGAAGAGGGGCTTCTTGAACTTAGGTGGCATGTGGCTTTTTGCAAACAGCATGTCTTCATCTATTCCTATCCAGTAAGCAGGACAGCTGAATCATCATTTGAAATACATTAATTACCAAAATATGGGTGAATGTGGCATTCAGTGAAGGGGAACTAAAAATAAACAAATCTAATAATTACAGATAAGTATATAAGAAAGAACCTGGAGCAAATAAGCAAAAACCTGGAAGTGCAAATAACGAAAACCATGGAACTCATCAGAGTTTTCCCATTGATTCTAGATGTCATCAGTATTTAGCTCAGAAATGCCCCTTTTTCCATAAGAGACAAAGAGGAAAAGATTTTTAGGCAGCTGAGCTAGATAAAAGTAATGGAAAGTGCCATGGTAGAATAGGAATGGACAAGTACAAGATTAAGTGGCTCGATTAAACACAGATATGATAACTCAAATAAAGAACAAATAAAAACAAGGTGTACTTCTCAGTTCTTTTAAAGCCAGATCATGCAGGTACAGACAGTAACACAACATGAAAGAGTACTATATTATGCACATAAATGGCATTCACAATCCACAGGACAGAGAGCAGGAGATGCCAAAACAGGCAAAGGAGCATATTGAAAATTCAGATAGGCATCTTGAAATGAACCATGTCAGAAACAATGAAAAGAAGTCAGGTCTGGTCTGTTTTCCTCCTCCAACATGATGGCAAAATGAAAAGCTTACGTTTTCAGAGAGTGGAGAGATCAATAAGGATTGTTAAAAGGGTAATGTCTCTTAAAAAATCTTTACTGCAACTTCCACTTCTAAGTATGCTCTGCTTCTGTTTTACAGTTATTACATATATTATATAAATGAATGTTTGAAATGGGATGTTCAGGGGACACAAGTGGCTTACAAGGCAAGATGCAACTCACATTTGTATAATTGCTTTATCTCTGCGACATTTGTTTTTGGTAACACACGTGAAGTTATCTGGGAGCTTTGGCTCAGCTCATTAGCAGGCTTACTGCATCCAAGAAGTCAATGGACCACAGAACAAACTATCTTTTCCAGAGGCAGAAAGGAAACAGGCATGTGAAAAAGGACTACTGCACACACTGCTAGAAGTTCAGGGTCACCACTCTATGATTGTACCTGCACTGCTTATCAATTTAATAATGATGTATCAGTGTGTTAATGAGAACAAAACGTAGGCAATCGTGACTCCTGTGCCTTGTCAGATTCCCTATATAAACTCAACCTTTGGGCTGAACAGCAATGACAATACAAGTTTTAACCTATCTCTGCATCTGAGCCCAGCACATACTTATTGTGTCTGTTCTATGCAGTAGGAAGTTGGTACGTACTGGCTGACATGCAGTAGGTGGTTTTGAGTTCACAGGTGGAGAAACAAGCCTTGATCTTAAAATTAGTTTAATGCACATATTTTTGTTTCATGCAGAAAGAACTTGTAGCACTACAACCAAGCTGTTCCTGGGCCTTATGTTCAAGACAAAGCTGAAGGTGCATCTGCAGATAATACCATGTGAGTGGCATTACAAGCTTCCAGAGGGAAAAGAGGTTGTATGGGAATATCACAGTATTACTTCTTGTCAGCACTGGCTGGAGACCTACATCACATTAAGTATCTAATCAGGCTGAAGCAAATTTCAAATGCAGTATGTTCCATGTATTCTTGGCCTTTTACAATAACAGGGAATGTAGACACTTTTTGAAATACTGTTAGGCCTATAAATATTTCTTGCTTAATTGGTCATGACATGTTGCAAATCCTTTCTTTTGTCTTGAAACACATTTTTTTGGTCATGAATTTTTGTAATTTAAAATCTCTGGACAGTCATTTTCATACTTGAAATGAAAAATTTAATATATTTTAATTCTTAACATTAATAATATGGGAACAAAGATATTAAAATATAATTTTCAATACTTACATATTTATTTTTACCGTATTAAGCTAAAAGTATCACATAATATTTTACACATCACCTTTTCCTTTTAGGCAAACTTTAGATATTACCTTGACTTTTTAGAGCACAATTTAGTGATTACCGCCCATGTCACAGTCAACTAATGTGAAAAAGCATTCTGTACGTTTTCTTCATCCAGAACCATAAAGAGTAGAGAGTGAATAAGAATATTTACCTGGCAAAGCTGCCAGTGGTGCACATGGTAGAACTTAATCCAGCTTCTTTTTGAGCAGGTGATGTGCATGCCTTCATGCTGGCAGCAGAAAACCTTTCAAGTTGGAGCTGAACTAAGGAGCTCAGAAATGGATGAGTAGATATGAAATAAGAAGAAACTGCTCTGGAATACTTTTATGACCATAAATATGTTTCATCATTATGCAAGGCTAAATTCCTCCACCTCAGTATTATACATTTAGAGCTTACATAATTCAACAATGAACAACATGAAACTGAGGTGCTTAACTTAAACTACTTTGTGCCAAAATCTTCCAAGATTGTTTTGTACAGTACAGTTTGTACAGCTGTATTTTAACATTAACTGGCAAAAAGAGAGTGCAGACATAGATATAGATGCAAAAATAAGAGTGCTTCTAGTTCTAATAGAAACAATGTGGGCTGTATAGAGGACAAACACACGGCTGGAGAAACAGGCAGGGCTGCTGAGCACTTTTCTGCTAGGTAGCTGTTCCTGTCTCTTTCCTGACACATAGTTCTCTGATTAGTGCATCACCTTATAAAGTGTACAGTTCTTCTGTGTAATCTTCTAGAACAATGGAAAGCGATGTTTCATCTCCTTGTTTCTACAAAACCCCATCAGGCCTTTGTAATCCATGACCTAACATGTGACTAGAATTCATGGTGCACATTTTGATGTCTATTTTAAAATTTATCAAAAAATTGTGGGATTTAATTACTTGTAGACAATGCACGTGTTTGTGAGAGACTGAATTGCTATCTTGAGCTGTTTGTCTCAAAGATTGTTAGGTGTGAGAGACTGGACTGTCATCTCAAGCCATTCATCTCAAGGATTGTTTGATGTGAGAGACTGAACTATGAACTATTTATCTCAAGCCATTTGTCTCTGGGATGGCCTGTTTAAGCACGACACTCCTCTGTCCATAAGGATGATTACCAGGCTACTGAGGCATCCACGGGAGGAAACGGGCTGGAGCCAACAAAGCATGCAGGAGTGTGGAGACTACCATTCTCATGGAAACTGTAGTCTTTGAGATAAGATACTGGTTTCTGGTGTTGATCACGTGAAGGTCGTGAGATAGATGAAACCTGCAGCACAGGAACAGTGCAAGAACACTACATATGTGCATGCATCATTGAACTATGTCCTATAAAAAAACGTGGAGACAAGCTGTGGTGTGCACCCATCACTGGGGAATTGAAGACTGAGGACCACTGGGACGCCACTGGATCCATGGTGGTGACTATCCTTGCAACTCTATCCCGACTGCTTGCTTGATTTCTGCCTTTTCTTCCATTCTATCCTATTGCTACTATTTTCTATTTTTGATACTTTTGATAATAAAAGCTCTTTTGAGTATACGGCATTTGACCTCATTTGTGTCTTAATCTTGCTCCTGGGATCACATCGAAACCTTCCCTGACATTGGATCGGGACAGTGTTTGACAAGTGTACAGCAAACTCTTAAAGCAAGTTTTATTTTACTTTAGCTAGAGAGACCTTCCCTCATTTTATATAATTTCTCTATTCAGAGGTATTGGTATTTTAACACATTATTCAATCCCACTTGGAGATTTTGAGCATATGTAATATTCCATGAATGTTAGTCTCAGTATAGTTTGTAGTGGAAATTTGATAACTGGAAAATTCAGTATTAGTGCTTTATGAGGTCTGAAGATTTTTTCATAGCTATTTGTAGCTATTTGCAGTTCCAAGGATTTAAAGCCACATAAGACACTGCATTAAGCATCTATGACCAATTGTTTCAACTGTTGAACCTCAGTGACATTTCCAATCAGCAATTTTGTATGCCTAAATGAAATTTTTTTTCCCTGAACTTTCTTCTTGACAATTGATATATTTATCCTTGCAGTTTCCTCTGAGACTGGCAAATGCTACACTTTCCCATTTTACAGATGAGGAAATGCTGCATAAATTTCAAATGCCTTGTCCAAGATCAGACAGACAGTCTATGGCAAAACTATGAACTCTAAATCCCAGGATACCACTGTAGTCATTGGACCACTCTTCAATTTTTACAGAACTACCCCCTCTGTCAAATATCAGCTTTAAACTTGTTGACTTTTGAAATTACTTGTCACTTTAAAATGACAAAGTCTTGTGAAATGCTTTACAATATTGGGAAAACTGAATGTTATTCAATTTTCATCAAAGTGAAATGAAAGCCCTGAAATATGAAAATGACAACATTTCCCTCTAGCAGCTTTCCCAATGTTTCATAGTGTCAGTAAGACAATTTTTTTTCCTTTACCTTTTCTCTTTTGGCCTATTCTTTCCACACAGATTTTTTTCTCTCATTGAATAACTCAGTTTTTAAATTCCTTCCAAATAAATCTTACTTCTTGTACTCTTAATTTACACACACAAAAAAAAAAAAAATTAAGAGAAAGAAGGAATATGTTATCAATTGTTTTTTAACTCAAACACATATGAGTAAATTCATTCCCATCCCACATACAGTTAAAAAAAAAACCAAAAAACACAAACACTGGGGAGCAGAGCTCTAGCCACAGTTCTTTCCATTCCTCTTCTCATTTCCTCCTTCCTCAGTTCATTGCTAATTACTATACAAAGGCATTTTGTCATCCTTAAAGCATCCTAACTTTCAGGAAAAAAATCATTGTAAGTAATTAACAAGACCAGCCTTCTTCAGGTACCTAAAGCTGTAAAAACAAAGAAAGAGAAATGAAGAATGCAAACCCATATTTATTGGTAATTTAGGTCTTCATCTTTTGCTTTATGAAATAAGAAATATACTAATGAAAATGTTAAGTTTTTTTTCTAAAACCTGTATAGGATAAAACAGAGGTTTTTTTTTTAAATTTCAGGATGCTGGTAATTCAAAAGGAAAAAAAGGCTTTACAAATAGATGATACTAAAAGCTTGGTTGTTAATTGTTGCTGGGTTTTTGATTGTTTTGTGTGTGTGTGTGTGTGTGCATGCGCACTTTGGGGTGGGGGGTTTTTTGTAATGTTATTTAAAAATTAAAAAAAAAATTCGAAATGGATTACTTCTCTAGCAATATGAAATTGGTAAGCATCAACAGATAAAGATGATAACAACCAATTCTTCCCAGGAACTTCATCCACCTTTATTACTGTTAAATCAACAGATTTCCAACTCATCAGATTATTTCCCTCTAAATCCATAACACTGTTTTCTGATGCAGATCAACCACCTAACAATGCTTTTTGCCTATTATTTTTCAGTACAAAGAGGAAAGCTGGACTGACTTAACAATAACTTGATGCCTCAATGGACTCTGCATACCAGTCTATCGTAATGTAAGTATTTCTTCATGCTATTTATTCTATATAGAGTGTGCTGTTAGAGATAAAGAGCTTTATTATGGCACTGAGCTTGGTTAGGTTTAGGGATCAGGCTGGATAGGGTTGACAGGAATATCAGTAGCTTCAGAAGAGTAAGATAAACAGTCAAATGTTTTTCTAGAAAGCCTCTAAGCAATTATAGCTACTGTGTATAGCCTTTATTAATACCTTTTCTACAGAGACCACACATATATTTGGCAAATTGCAGAGTATGTAGGGGGAAGGGAGTTCAGCCTATTTAGAATATAAGTAGCTTTCTACTTGGCTTTTTAGACTTATAAAGTAGAGGAAGAAAGGAATCAATGACAAAAACAAAGGTAGGAAATGATTCCACAGGAATCATCTGCTGGAACCACCTGGTAATGACCATCCACATTCAAATTTAGCTGACTGGTTGGATGAGAATCTGGTGGTATTTTAATGTTATTTCTTAACAGTAGTATTCTCAGGAATATTAAAGCATCTGCCACTGATTTTATATAACACTCAAGGTGACTCCGGAAAAAGCCCGATACAGGGGTCAAGTGAATAATTGCTATTGGTATAGCATAGAGAATGATCCCAACAGTCGACTGTTCAACAAGTACAAGTAATTTATCTATAGCTCCCTGTACTTTGCAATACAAACTTGTAGCCAAGGTTTGTTCAAATCAGGCCTCATTAAAAAAGCACCTGGCAAATGACTAAAATGAGCCATACTCATTAAGAATCAAAATGACATAGGCTGTTTATGGAAAGCAGTGTTTTAAAGATAAACAAGGTAGCTTTCTGTACTTTATCATCTAGATAAAACACTGTCCAAGATGTTATGGATAACGGCAACTACGTTATTTTAATGAGTGACTCCCTCGAGTTACTTGAACATTCTTTTGCAAAACCAGCTATAATCTTGATTAAGACAAAGCTGTTATTCTAGATGGCCCAAAACATTTAAGTTTATATAAAAGAAAGAACTTGAACCATCACTAATTTTGACATCTGATTGCATTCCAATTTATTTCTTACTTTCTAGCCTTGAATGATTTATAATTTTTTTATCTTATCTAAAGGGAGAATACATAATTCTTTTTGAGACTCTGTTCTTTCAATTAGCCTTTGGTGATAGTTTCAAATTTAAAAGGTGTTTGCTCATTTTCAGAGAATTTGCTCCTGCTGCTTAAAGAAAAATGGAGAAAGACAGGATGAGATGAGGGTGCCTGCAGCTATTGCAGCCTCCTGTTGGCTTGTTTGACAAGATCTTACCAGTGCAGATGGGAAATAGGCTATTGCAGAGATGGATATTAGTACAAGAACCAGAGAAGAAATACATCTCGTACTGAGCCTGATCAAAGATCAAGAATATAGGTATGAAACAAGAATAACCTTTAAAAAAAATCACGCCAGTCTGGTTCTTATGAAACAAACAGAAAAAAAGAAAGACAACTCACACTGGGCCTGATCTAAGATAAAGAATGTAAATATAAAGCAAAAATTGCCTTTAAAAAGTTATATGTACCAAGACCGTCTGGTCCTTACAAAACCAAAAATCTACAGAAATGGATTTGATTTTTTTAAAATGCAAATGAAAGTAAAACTTCAAGATGTAATGAAATAAGTCTGGGGAATCTTCAAGCTGCTGAAGGAACTGGCAAATTAAATTACAAATAGGATAAAGTTTCATGGTTCTTGCCACAAGTCATTGAGAGGCTGGTGGTGCAATGCATACTTAAACAACACTAAGAAGCTATACAAGATGAAAATCACTGCCTGCATACCAATGGCCTACTCCTGCTAAAACTCCTTTGGGGCAATGGACAATTACCTAAATAAAAAAGTTGAATAAATTTGTAATAAATTAAGTCATGCTGTCAATAGTTAAAAAAGTGAAAAGTATCTTGGAAGTTCCTGGGGGTAGGATGACACTAACAGTTGGCTGTCATTTCTACTAAACCCTATTAGAGAAGACAGGTAATGCTAAGCATCAAAGCAGTTACTGAGCAGAAGAGCTATTTAATGATTCAATCTCTTAGCAATTAAAATATATTTTCTGATATTTATTCTATTTTCTGGTTAATGTGGTTGAAATTTGTGGGTAATTTTAGACAATCTTCTGATAGACAAAGATTATTGATTCTGTAGCCAACTGTTATTATATATATAGGATTCTTTTAGTGATCCTCAGCACAGGTACCAGCATCTGTACATATATGAGGAATAAATTCCTTCTTACACCTAGCCTTCTAGAGAGGGATGAATCTACTGAAGTCTTCCCAATGGCCTATATTTTATGCTGGTATAACTTAGAATCATTTAGTTAACATCAGTTGAACATACCATTTTTTTTATTCTCAGAGCTAAAGGACCGATTTCTAAGAGATGCAAATAATCACAGATCTTTGTAAGACATTGGGATAAATATGTACTTCCTGTTCCTTTGGGGAGCTTTATGGCATGAAATACACCTCTTTCTCCTGTCTCATTTTATCAAGTTCTTTTGGGTCAAGGCTTGTACTGCATCAGAAAACTGCATGATGGAGAAGGGGGAGAGAAACAGAGATGAAATAAAGTTTTCATAAGAAGCCTCCTTGATGCATTTATGCAAGTGAATAAACGAAATATTTACAAACTGGTGACTCATGAGCACTTTTGGAAGTGAGAAAACTTTATAAAGTCATTTACTGCAGTACACTTTCTGATTCCAGAAAGTCAACTTTCTTAAGATCTGTATCTCGGTCTTCATTCCCTCCTATACTGTGTGGTAAAAATATATTTTTTTTTTATCAGCCTATAGAGAGGAAGAAAAAAGGAGATCTTAAAAATTGCAGTAGGTTCACAGAGAAAAAGAGAACCTCAAGGTCTTTTTACACTAATGAAACTCTGGGAGTTCAAGTCAGTACAGAAAGCAGTTTGGAATGGGAATTGAAAGAGTTTTGAAGAAAGTCCTATCCCTCTTTGTTTTAAAGGTGTTAATGTTACTATATTTGGTCTGAAATATATTAATCACATACTTGTTAGTCTATCAGTTGTTTGGTGAGAGACAGGAAGTTCTTTTCAAAGTTCATGGTCTTTCATGAGAGTTCATAGATTAATTTTTTTTTTAACCTCTCTCTTTCCTGTTTTCCTGTCATTTGCTTAGCAAATGTTGAAGCAGTCTTTATGACCTGTAGTCTGTACCACTAGCTTCTTTACTAAAGTGAACAGGCTTTTCTTCTAGTTAATTATTTTAGAATGGAGCAGTTTAGGCCTTTGTGAGAACTTCTAAAGGAGATGGGCAGATCAATTATCTTCAGGAGTTTCATAAATTCTTTTCAACCACCTGCTTTCTCTATGGATGAGAGAAGCTGGGTTTTGGCAAGAATGTCAGGTATTTTCTATAACTGATATGAAGACCCTTTCTCTAGTAAATTTGTGAGATGTGTAAATCTGGAATTATTAAACAAGCCTTCATTTTGTTCTACAGACATTCTTTCTGTTCTTTCCATTCTTTCAATTTCTTTTAACTAAAATTAATGTTGTTCCCGTGGACAATGCCAACTAGCAAAGCATTAAATATCCTCAGAAAACAGTATGAAAGGAAAGAGTTTCAAGATCTACTTCTGTCTTTTAATAGCAGTGATGAGTAAGGATCTGTTTTTCTTTCTGGAAACAGCACACAAAGATACAGGGATAGCTGAGCAATGCTGAGGACTATGCTAACTTGAATTGCCTTGGTAATTTGAAATTGGTAAATTTCAAATCAATTAAATCCGCATTTGCTTTTCCTAATGTTGATATTTTGTTCTAGTTTTAGTATTTATCAATACAGTGAAGCATGGTCACTGTTCAAGGACCCTCTGTTGTCCATAATTTATTTCATTTCAGTGATTACTCCTCTAGTGGTCTTCAGATTTTGAAAATCACAGCAATTGCCATATTAATAATTAAGAACTAACATTCTAACATTTAAAGTTCTCAAATTTAAATAGAGCTGTATTAGATAAGTATTTGAAACTTGTTGCTTAATGGTAATGGATTCAGAGCTAATATTAGATTAAGTAAGGATAGCGAACACTTTTCCATCTGCTAATACAACAAAACGTGTTAGTATTTTTTTCAATAACAGGGAAAATAGTTTCCATAGCTAATATCTATATGTACCAGAGTTCAGGAAAGTACGAATCTCTGTACACATTATACATGTACTTCAGGGCAACTGAATATGCAAAAATGTATTAACTTTTGGAAGATTTTTTTGCCAGAAATGTTGAATGTTAATTAAAGTACTAGAAAAATACAGTGCCACAGGCGATGAAAAGATAGCCATCTAATCCATTTAGTTATTTTCCACCATGATCTTTCTGTAAGTGAGGTCTGAAGATTTACTATCTGGCAGTAGAACTGTGGCTGTTGAGAAGCCATGCTGTGGAATTTTACAGAAAGAGACCAAAGCTCCTGCACTTTGCCTGCAATCAGACAACCCAGATTAAAGGCTTTGAGAGAACAAAAAAAGAATCAGTTCCACACTGCCAATAATGTGGGCCAGACAGGAATGACAGTAGGCAACTGCCTGTGCCTGTCTGAAATGAAGTGATGGGTTTATAACTACCTTAGAAAAACCATCTAAACAGAAACAAAGAAATGTAAATGTTCCCACAGCAGGAGGAAGGTTACATTTTCCCTTGTTGTTTATTTATAAATAACCCTGACTCAGGCCTCATACACCCCTTTTCTGTCTTCATTTCAACACTGAATATTTACTGGGCCTCCCCATCTGCAAAATTTTTATCATTTTGCAATAGTTTCATTCACTGTTTTTGTATGTGTTAGGATTTGGTTAGAACCACTGACCGAACTCATTCAACTTCTGTTTTTCAAAAAACTGACACAGTTCTAAAACACTCTCAGAATCTGCAATAGGTTTGTCCTTGATTTTTCCTAGTAGCTAAGAAACAAGCATTCAGGCAAAACAAAAGCACTTGGTAGGACCTAAACAATTCATCGATCGCTTTGTAAAGGGATTTCTTTGTAAAGAAGCATAGGAGAGAAACAATAACAAGGGAATAAAAATGCAGCATCTAAGTGATGGGTGGGGGGGTGGGAGACGGGATACAAAGGGGAAAACCAACTAAGACAAAAGTCACTGGTTTTGTATTGAAGACTAAATTTGTGCATGCCCAAACACAAACACACACACACACAAACACAAAAGATTTGAGGGAAAGAGGACAAAAGTAGTTTTAGTTTTGGTTATTTCCAATGAGGAAGGGAAAGAAATGTCAGGAATTAAAAAACCCCTCAATTTACCCCCAAATGAATCAAAAAAACCCCCCAAACAAGGAAAGAAATAAAACCTAATGCAATCCTTTGCTTTGACCAGATGAACTATATTTAGCTGCTCCAAAAGAAAGTTTAATTTTTTCTTTCTTCTGGATAGAAGCAAATGTCAGAGTGGTGTGTGTTGGTTCAGCACAGTGCAGCTGAGGAGTGGTTAAAGGGCTTTATTGTCCTGCAACTGGTCCAAAAAAAAAAAAAAAAAGAAAAAGAAAAGAAGGAGCTCTCAGTTTTTGTTAGGATTTCCGATTGATCAGCAGTCAAAAAAAAAAAAAAAAAAAAAAGCCCCGTATTTGCTCTTTGTACCTGTATTGCTGGGAGCTTCTGGTTCAGCATTCTTAGTGTAATGCCAGTTGCTAAAGAGAAACATAAGCACAGCTGCGTGTGCAGCAAGCAGACCATAGACTCTGCGCATGAATGTGAGTGCCAGGTTGATTCCACTATTAGCTCATTGACTTTAAATCATTTTAGTGGCCACTACATTTTGAAATTATTCATTTAAATTGTGATAGATTGCATCAGTTTATATCCAGGGAAGGGATAAAGAGGAAGCCCACATTCACCTTTCAGTAATGCAGCCTTTCCTAATATTGTGCCTCAATGATAATAGGAATACTATCCCTTATGGCTTTTTTGATACTTAAAGACCATTAGAGCTCGACAGCATGCTATGCACTGGTAAACATTATTGTTTGACTGATGAGTCCGTTTTTTTGAGGAGTGACTGTAGTACTATGAAATCAGGTAATAAAGAGTTCAGGCACTACAGGTTTGCACTTAACTGCAGTTTATTATATTCCAGGAGTGATTCAATAGGGTTGAAAAGATACGGTATAATTCAAGTGCTTCCCTTTCAGCACACAGTCACTGCTACAAACAGCCAGTTTTTGCAGAGATAGAAAAATAAGAGTTTGAAAGAGGCCTTCAGAGGTCAGGTAGTCAGACCTCCTGCTGAAAGCAGTGCTAACTTCAAATTTAGACCAGCTTGCTCAGGTTCTTCTCCAGCCAAATTTTGAGGATCTCCAAGGAGGAAGATTTCATAATTTCCCTGGACTGCCCTTTCCAGTGCTTAACCACTCTCATTGTGAAGATTTTTATTCTTACATTCAACAGGAGGTTATCTGACTAAAGGCCAATCAAATTAAACACAAATACTCAGTGAGGGTCAAAGGAACAATGAGAGAGTGGGAATAAACCCTGGGTCTTACAGCCCAACAAAGCTGGCTTTAGCTGTCTGGGAAAGAGAAATCCTCTGCTTCCAGATGTCCACCAGATTCAGTTACACGTAAGTTTCCATTATTGTAACTGGTGACAGTTTCTTCTTGTCCTTTTACTGTCCACCTCTTGTCCTGTCACTCCCCAGGAAAAGGTTTCCTCCTTCCTTTCTTTCTTTTCTACAGCCTTTCTGTAGTGTTGTCTTCTTTTCCTGCTTAAACAAACCCAGTGGCCTTAGATACTAAAAATTTTAATGATCCTCCACTTGGTTGTCTCTAGTTTGACAATATTTCTGTTGTACTTGGGGAAGGCCCCCTTGCATGTTGAATAGCAGGGAACAGGTCTGTGTGTTGTCAGCAAGACTGCACTGCTGTCTTTTGCTCAGCTTGCTGTTCTCCAGGACTCTTTGGTCCTTTTCTGCAGAGCAGTTCCCTGCCAAACCATTCTGCAGCCTATACTGATGCCAGGAACAATTCTGTCCCAGGTATAGGGCTTTGCGTTTATCTTTGTTGAACTTCATGCTCAATAGAAGACTAAGCAGAAATACCAGTGTGGAAGGCAAGCAGCAAGCCTCTTAAGACAGCAGCTATCATTGGCAGATGACTGTCCTTGGCTTCCATAACAAAAGAGTGTCGTTGACTACTATTACTTGTGGCTTCTTCTCCTGTGGCACTGGAGCTGATTCGCCAGACAGGTGTGGCTCTCCCAGATGCCTGCCCTGCCAGAACTTGCTCTTTCACTCATGTTGCCAGAGCCCTATAGCTTTTCCACATCTGCAGGTGGAGAAAGAGTCTTCTGGTGGCCAGAACATACCATCCTTCAGTTTGCACCATTGAGAAAATCCACCTATCTTGACTGTAGCTGCTGGCAGTCCCTGTTCTCATGGGAGGAGGAGCTTGGATTCATCCTCTCCCTCCCCACCCTGGGTCTTTGCAAAAAACCTTTTGATCTCCCATTCATTCCCCTTATGCTATGCAGTGCGCTCATCGCATCCCTCACCTGGTAACTCAGTGATTCAACCAGAATAACACCTACCACTTGATGAGGCTGTCATCACCACCAGCAACAGCCTCAGAGAAGAGCTATGAAATCAAATTGTTGCTGAATAGTCAAATAGTCACTGCTTAACTAAGTTCTCCTCCCCCGATGTAACCTTCCAACCCTTAAATAGTTATTGCGTTTTTTTTCCCAAGTATATTAAGATGCACCACATGTAGGACACTGTAGTAGTATAAATACACAATTAAGCTAAAAGAGATATTCTTAGCTCTGCCTCTTCATTTCCAAACACATACACAGGGAGTGAATATTTCCCTTCCACACATGCAGGCTTCTGGGGATTGGATTTTAGTGTGTCTCTGTACAGTGTCTAGCCCTCTGGCACTTCTGTCTTAGATCTGAACTTCAAGGTGGGACTGGTTTAAGCATGTGTTTCTGAATGCAGCTAATTGCCACCTCTTTACCTGCCACCAGTGATACATGACATCATTTAAAAATAAGGTGGAGAATAAGTAACTGAATCTGTGGATGATCATCAGCCAGCTTACTTTAACATTTAGCTGATGAGTCTTGAGAGTATGTTGCCCATCAGGGTAAGTCTCTAAATGAAGATCTGCACAATGTCATTATTGGTGAAGGAAAAGGCAGCAGCTGCATTTAATTAAAAATTCATAATAGCTTTGATTGTAAACATTCTCTATTTTACTTGGTTGTACCTTTTGCCCCCAGGGCTCTTGACCAAATCTGAATTTATTTGGAAAGACTGAATGCAAATGGTCCAGCCACTTTTACACATGATGAGGATTAAAAATACATCATTTTTTTGTTGTAAAAATATTATTCTATTATAAAAATATTTTCTTGAACAGCTATATAGCTGGAAAAGCTGTTAATAGAAAGTTGAGATTTCAGTTGGCATCCAAACAGTCTATGTTGAGGAGACATGGCTGTCTATGTTCCAGTATTAATTACCCTGAATTAGGACTGAAAAAATGAGGTCTGCATGTAAACACCCATTCCTCACAAATAATTTCTTCTACATTTATAAAGTTTTATATAAAGAGTGGTTGTGTTTTACATCCAAGTATAACTCAGCTTGAAAAGTGGAAGTTATACAGAGAGTAGGCTGGGCTGAATAAATGCAGGTTGCTTGGGATATGGAGACCCTGAGAAACAGGAAAGTTTGGCGGATATAAACTACATGATATTCTGTCCTTATGGCCACAAAAAGCTAAAAAGGTCTTGGAGAATAAGCTTCTGTTGCTAATTTAGTTTTGTAAACGGATTGTAAAACTCAATATGCAGTTCAATAAAGTACTCAACAGTCAGAAATTGTCCTTGTTAACAATGTACATGCAATCTGTAAAGGAGTCTTCTATGCTCCTCCTCACTCCAAAAAGAGGACCCAGCACAAGGTCCCTCCATCTTTTTTTACAGCTTATTCTACCACTAGGTGAAATATTGTTATCTTTGCAAACACTCACCCTCCCCAAGAAAATGAAGATGCTTCTCCAGAAACAAGGCTATTTGATATTCAGCATGATATTTAATGTCCTTCTATGTAAAATTTACTTAACCCACCATAAAAAAGCAGAAAGAAATACGACAGAAAAAAAAAAAGAATTTTATGCCTCATGTTATCAGTTTCTGTATTTCATCCATTTTATAGCTCTTCTTCACCATCTTCTGAGTCCCTACTTCTTGCTCTTTGCTCAGTAACTTTGCAGCCTGTAAGATGTAAGTCTCTCTTGAACAGAATGTGCAATAAAGGTGTAATAAATTTACATTAATACAACCCAGTAAATCTGAGACAAGTCAAGGTCCAGAACTTGGAGATGAGTGTTTACTATACGTACCCTTGCACAGCGTGGATGTAACACTCAGCAACACTTAAAAAAGATCATTTCTCATTCAAAATTAATTATATTGTAACTACAGATTTAGTAACATACTGGCAGTTTGTATTGATTAAACCAGGGATACTGTGGAAACTTGAAGCATACTGAAAGTGCCTTTAAAAGGAGATAGTGATTTTATCTGGGAAGAGTGGTACACAAGCCTGCTAAAAAGAGGTGAGCAGTGTAATTCTTTTAGAGTAGTAAGAGCTAGTGAGCTGTGAGTTACCATATTGTATGTGCTCTTCTATGAAAATCATTTATATTTCAAAACCAACCATTTAGCTCCCTTATAGCAGGTTAGTATTATAAAGATTGTCATTTGCATTGATGGAGGTGAAAAAGAGAGAGAGCTTTTGATTGAGCGACTAGAATTTGAGAGCCCCATAAATTCAGGAGTAAGACAACTTGTGATTATAGCACATTGTCAAGCATATACTACTTATGACTCATCTTAAACTTGCCTGATACTAGTTGCTGAGTCTTAAAATATATGGATTTAAGCAAATACGTGGTGACTTACTGCACTTCCAGGCAGATGTATATTGTCGAGCATTACTGCATTTGATACCTTGTAAAATAATCTGATATTTGGAGGAAAATTCTATTACCATTCTGTAGGAATTCTCTGAAGAAATTTTTTATGCTATGAGGGTGTTGAGACACTGTAACAGGCTGTCCAGAGAAGTTGTGAGTGTCCCATCATTGGAAGTGTTCGAGGCCAGCTTAGATGGGGCTTTGAGGAACCTGATCTAGTGAAAGATGTCCCTGCTCATGGCAGGGAGGTTGGAACTAGATTATCTTTGAAGGCCCCTCCCAACCCAAACTATTCTATGATTTTATGATTCTTTTGTGCAACTTGCTTTATAAATTATTTTTTCTATCTCATTATCTGGTTTGATTCAGTAATAGATTTTCCTGAAATTACTTAAAACCAAGAAACTTGAGAGTCATTTTACAAAATAAGGACTTGAGCCATCGCGACTTGATGATTTATCTTCACGTAATATATTGCAATATCCATCTCTGCTTTTGTTATGCAGCTGAAGTTTCCATAAATTATGAGAAATGCTCTCATTTCAGTTTCTGAGAATATGCTCATGAAATTCAGAGGGTAAAGATTTATGCCAATGTTGAGCATGTTCAAATGAACCACTGTCTTTAGCAATGGTATTTGTGTCACTGGTAAAATCACTATATGAGTAAAGTCTTTTCTATATATAGATAAATTTAGGTATATAAATATACCCACAAAGAAGCAAACAAAAACTTCAAATCAAGGTCAATCTCTATAGACGAATTACCTTATATCATAAAGGAATCTGCAGTTATTTGCATTTACAGTGTTTAAAAAAACTAACAGGAATTTTCTTTTTTAAATAAGCATGTCCTTGAAAGTTAAAGATGAGGACTCAATTTTTTGGCCTGTCTGGTGTTATTTAACCAGCTTTCTCCCTTCACCTACTGTCTTCTTACTGTGATTTGGTAATTTCATGCCTCTGGAATGTCAGCAAGAGTAATAAAATGGCAATTTAAGAACATGTTAAAAGCCGATCTAAATGGCACCGTTCTTCTGAAGCTATTAAAAACAAAACTCACAGCAAGTCCTCATATTAGCCATTTCTGAAAGTTCTATGCTTAAAAAGAATTGTTGTTTTGACTCAAAGGATATTCTATAAGATGAGGAGCCAATTCAGATCTCACAGATTAATGTCTTCTCATAGTAGATTACACAGTTCATCTTTTTACGCTCTTCTAAAGAATTCCCTTCCCTTTACTACTCTTCCTCTCCATCCTGATTTTTTTTATAGCACTGCTGTTAGACATATTTTATGATTAAAAAGTAAATATTATTACTGAAGAAGGAGAAATCTTACATAGTTCATAGTCCTGGCATAACACCCAAAGGTATATGTGCTGATTTCTGGTTTTGGATCCGCCTAACTTGTTTCCCAGTCTTGGAAGAATGATATACTTACTAAGCTTCCAAGCAAAGGAGAAGGGAGCCCCACCTTCCAACGCTTTCCTCACAATGGGTCTTCCCACCAGCTGTTCTTGTGCAGCCAGCTATACTCCTAAAGGAGGGGGAAAGTGTGCTTTTTGCCCTGACAATCGTTGCTCCAGCAGTATTGATATAGATAAGCATTACACCCTCATCAGGTCCTCTTTCCAGCATGCCAGCAACTGCCAGTGGAAAGGAGAATACAAGCTTCCTCATCGTTTGACTACCACTAGCTACTGAAACTCCACATCTGTCCTTTTCAAATGGGTAGCTCATCTCCCTCTTCTAAGAGTGATATCCTGTTGCTTCTCACAAGGAATAGAATATTGCTAGTAAAACAATTCCTATCAGCATTATGTCACCAAAAGTCCCAGAACCATGCAGAAGTGAAAAAAATAGGGATTTTCATGACACATTTTCATGACCCATTGCTTCTCTCCCCTGACACTTGCCTACCTTCCCCAGCTGTCTCCATTTTAAAGATTGTCCTGTGATGCAAAATCCACTGCAAATCATGGCATCGGGTGCCATCTCTCTATCAGAAGCTAAGTATATTGGCAAAAAGCTATAGAAAGTGCCGTGGACTAGCATAGGTACTATAACCAGAGTGCCTATCAACACTGACTCCTATCTGGAACTGAATGAGATTGTCCATCTCCTGTCCTGAGCACATTTAACACTGCCTATCTTGGCAGTCAGGGAAGTTGTGAAAGGTGTTGGTGTAATGTTGTCCCACAGGGAAGCATCCAGCAGTCATGTCCTGTTTCATCTTGTTTCCTTTCTTTCTTTTCCTTCCCTGGATGATCAACTACTCAATAAAACTATTTTTCCCTGTGCCATATCTTTTCTAAAGAGAGCATTATATCAAACAAGGAAGCTTCCTAGAATGCAGTTGAAATTTTGAATAGATTTTTGAGGGATTGAAAAGAGAGAGCAATGCAGAAGAAAAAGGGGGAAGAGCAGGACTGGTAAAGCCATTTTGTGCATTGGCTTGCTTATACTTTCTAAACAAGTCTTCCACTGGAAAGGCTACCACTAAACTCCAAGGTCATATTGGGAAACTAAACAATTCCAACAGAGTAATTTTTTCCAAAAAGATCCATTGTGTTGCATTCACAGTGTGTGTGACACTTTTGAAATTTCTGCTACAGCAGTTGGTTTAATTAAGCAGCAGCTATGTTCATAGTTGGGTATGGATGCCTGGAAAGGCCTTCACTCCTCAAGAGGTAAGTACAAATAGTCAGATTGTTTTTTCTGTGTTTGATGGTCACGCAGAGTCTACGGGTCTGTATTTATAGCTGCAAGCCAGCTTTCATTGCTGGCCATTGCTGCTTCCCAACAGTTCAGGATCTTCCCTGTGTGCAACTCTGAATTCAGAGGACAGGCTGTGCCACTTTTGAAATTTTTTCCTTGTCCCAAAGTCTACATCTGATGATGACATCTACAGCCAAAAATGTCTCCTGGCTCCCTCTATCAGCTCACAGTATTACACAGCATATATAACACAACTGTGCATAAAACACCTGACACTCAGCTTTTTGCAGTCCCTTGAAGTCTGATCTGGTCCAATTTCTCTTTCCCTGTCTCAGTGGCCAAGACACTGAAACTTGGCTCTTACTGGTAAATCTGGAATATTGGCACTGACCACAAAAGCTAGTAAAACACCAAAGCTGGGTGGTTGCTTTCCATCTATATATTTTATACATTATATTATTTATAATTGTGATATGTATAACAAGCAACTCTTGAAGCCTGGTTTCTCTTGATGGCATAGACATAGGCAGCTTTTAGTCTAAGTTTAAATTGGCATTGACTGCTGCTATAAGCTTTTGGAAACATATGGACCCAAAAATTTTCAACAGCACCTTATTATTCCCCTCTGAGTTCCTGCCAGGGTGGCACAGCAAAGTGCTAAAAATGTTTGGTATTTTCTCATATGAAGTTTTATGTACAGAGATGAAGATAGGTGAAATGTGTATGTGTTGATTTGTAGCTGACAGAAAGTTGGAAAGATACAGGAAAAGCCAGTGGGAACCAGAGCTGGTAGAGTTGTATCTATATTGCATGGAAGAGGATGATGCAGGCAAGCAGTGGATTTCTGTTATATCGCAGGGTGGTAACACCAGACTGGGCTAAAAGGGCAGTCCAGTATGTAGACACTGTGGTAAGTGGATAGGATTCTAGGGCACCACTGTAACAGTATTTATGTCTTCAGAAAGGTCATGAAATAAGAGAGTGTCTAACAATTTTTCAAAGTATGCTATTTCTGGAGAGCATTTCCAAAGTGGATTCCAATTTATAATCCAGATTTCTGAAGAGAGAAACCTCCAGAAATTGAATTTGATGAAGACATACAACTGAGAAGTCAGCAGGATTCTCTTATCCTCTTTGCAGGTACTTTCTACAATGTCTTGAATGACTTGCAACATCATATGGGTACCGGGGCTTCAGCTTTCAATGATAGCAGAAAATTTAGTTGACTTGACTCCTTTTTTCTAAAGAAATTTAATTTGTTTCCTAAGTTTCATTTTTTTTTAAATGTAAATACTTATACTTCTGCACTACTTTCCATTTATTGACTCATTTCATCCAACAGTTTCAATACATTTTACATATTCAAAGCTTTGTATATGCATATGCAGGAGACAACCAGCTAGACTGATTGACAGGAGTGTTAAAATAGACAATAGACATGTTTGTAAAAATGTTTTATTAAATAGATCCCTACTAATAGAGGCAATTTTTACTCTGTTATATTAATTGTTTTTGTGAAGCTTTGAAATGTATGAGTTTAAATAAATCTTACTCTTTTCAAGTCATGTAATTTTAATGAAGCTAAATATAAAAGGAGGTATATAAAACAAATATAAATTCTTTTAGGACAACTATGAAAGGAAGGTCTTGTTTGATGATGTAAAAAAAAAAAAAAGGGAAAAAAAAGTCTTTGTTTGAGTTCAATTTGCAATTATATTTCTTTTCCAGTTCTGTTTTTTACTTTTCTACTGTCCTTGTCTGTAGATGGATTTTTATAAGACATTCAACTGACTGCCCGTCAATAAGTCACTCTTTGTTTCAACTACAATTCTCCATTCTCCAGTCCAGGGAGTTAGAAATAAGTGACAATGTACATTTTGAACTGCAACTCATAATTTTATATAAATTCTGGTTGACATTAGTGGACTATTTATCTTTCTCCTACAACCTGTCTTACCTTCCTTAGTAGATCAATAGCCAAACCTACATATCTGTAGCAACATGGGTTTTGTCCTGTCCTAAAAATATGGCCTGCTTTAGTGTCACATCTTGTGAAATGCATGCAGTGGTAATGCCTATGGAGGGTGGAAATGAAGCAGAAAAAGAAGATGTACCCAAGTCTACTTTAGAGCTTAGTAGCTTCTATGTTTGGCCAAGTTATCTTATAGCAAAGAAAGGGTTAATCAATTGATTACAAATATCCTGCACCCAACAGTTTCTTCCTTCTTGCATCAGTTTCTCATCTCTCTTATTTTAGTGGGGACAGCAGGAGCACTATGTTTAGCATTATATTTAGCTTCTCCTTCAGGATAGTTTGCTGTGCACAGCTTTGATAAAATATTGCCCTCTGCCATACCAGTATTTTAAGTTCCTCTGTAGTTTAGTTATTCAGTAGAAATACAGTTTCTGGATTTTTGTCATACATGGATGTGGTGATTTTCCATTGATTTTCTTCTGCCTCCAGTTCTATTCTTTGCGAGTTTTCTCACAGGGAACGTGCAAACGCCACAAATCTAATTTCAGAGTGTACAATACTAATTATACTGCTCAGCTGATACATTCTTTTTAGCTTGAATCTCTTTCCTGTAAGACAACCCTTTAAAGACCTTTAGTCAGGTACACCGGGTTTTCACTCTATGCATAACTCAGCAACCTTCCAATTCACAGCATACATTCACCTATCTATGGGAATTGTATCAGACATACCCATGACTGACTTGATGGACTCTTAGCATCTGTAGCTGTGAAGTCAGACCTGTGTACCAATTTCCTTTTAAAATGGAAAAAATAAGTGTGGAAGAGGATATGTTTCTGAAGTAATTGTTAGCAAATGGTACATTTTTCCACAATCACTTCTTTATGCAGAAGAATATCAACACATTTTAGCAAACAAGGATAACTCCTTTAAACCCATGTATCGTACAGATCCAAGAGTTAAAAAGTCTGAGGCAAGTCCAAGTTCACTGAGAGGTTTCAACAAGTAAAGATTGCTAGATGTGCAAGACTGTAACCACCCTTACATCTCACAACTATGACCTCAAAAGAAAGCCTTGTCAAAACCTGGTCATAGTAACTGCCTATGCGAATATTTTCACTGCTCAAGTCTGCCGCTTATTCCTTTGTACCACACTGGTTGCATGTCTGAGATCACATTAAACTCAGCTAAGCATAACATGTGAAGGCAAAATGACCCTGAAAGGTCCCTTTCAAGCACCTCTTCCTTCCCTTCTTCATTTTAATGTGGCTGCCATATGGTTCAGGGACCATTATAAGTCCATGTGTTTTTCTGCTCCTGCTGTAAATGTTTCATTTCTCTCAGGAAGATAAAAGGACTGTCCCCTTATATTAACTGCAAAATTGCCTTTTTTGGTCCATAAATGTGAAGCGGGGGGTGGCAGTATGGAGACAGGATTTCTTTGACAGACTGCTGAACGCCAGTCTGTGCTACAGGCATGTAGCACTGGGCACACTCAGCAAAAACACTACTACGGAAGAAGAAAGAGAAAGAATAGCAGCGCAGCCAAAAATGTGATAGTTGCAAAAACTGACAGTAAAATAGCTAAATTCTGAAAAAACAGCAGACCTAAGAAAGTTTCAGATATCAGGAAGTTATATATAAGATACATCAGATGACTAAAAGCAATAGTAATACCCATCTTAGGGAATGAAGACAGCAGCAATCCAAATGAGACAGAACTTTTTTTTGTGGCAGTATGGGGCAAACACACCATGAAAAATATTGTTAAATTAGTAACATTACTGGTTCATATCAGTCTGAAGTGGCATTGATCAAATACTCAGGTTGTAAAGTCAGTGGGGAAAAAGAAAATGAGTTTCTAAAAATATTTCTTCTTTCCATTGAGCTTGGATACATTTGGAGGGGAGTTTTATATGAAGTAATACAAGCACACAAGTCACTTATAAGATAGTTGCAGAAATGTTATGCTGTAGTGTAAGAATATGTGAAAAACAAAATATTACCTCAAACAAAATACGAGAAAAGGGATTAAGGAATTGCCATCTTTTAATTATTTGCTTAAATCTGAATGTTCATTAACTATGTAATAGGATGGAAGAGTTTAATTACCTAGTTTATAAAAACAACATCACTGACATTTTAATCGCAATGACAGTTCTTCTAGAAAGTTTTTGGTTAACTCGCACTGACAAATACATGATAAAATGAAGTTATTATACTGGCAAAAAGGACAAAATAAAATGTTGAAATGTAGCAGTAGTGAAGTAATCAGACTATTATGTATCTAGGAAATAAACCAGAACTAACAGCACTGTGAAGGGAGTAAAAAGACATGTCTTCACCACAAACACAGGTATTGTTAAAATTATGTATTTTTTATGGATCACAAACCTTACACTTTGCTGCTAAGTGGAAATTCATGAATGTAACTTTACTATTGTGGATTAGAAACAGTTGTGTTAAAGGAAACAGATAACATAAGTACGGAGGCAATAGAAATAGCTCTTTGAAACTTGTCAAGTATAAAGTCAAATAATCACAAAGCAAACAAAAAGTTAGAATGAGAGAGATTAAATTGCAGTACAGCATTGCCTACAACACAAAGTATTACAGTAGTGGGACACAGTTGAAGACAGGACTAAGAAAATATGGAAGTCAAATAGCAAACTCAGTCAACCTCTTTCTGAACATAGGTATATGCTGAAAGACACTAGAGAAACAATTGCTACAAGTTAAATATATATGGAATGGAAAAACTGTTACTTTTTGCTGAAATGCCCTGTGTGATAATTTGAGGGTTTTGTTTTATGGAAAAAGTGAATAAGTGTCCTTTTTTTCAGGCAATTCATGGTTTTAAGGCTTTGTTATATTCCTCTCAACCATCTCTTTGAGACAGAAAAGTCCTACCCATTTTGTTTATTTTTTAATCATCCCATTGCTCTTTTTTGCACTTATTCCAGTTTTGTTTTTCTAAAATGTTTTCAATACAACTGCACACAATATTCAGTATAGATGCTAGGGAGTCATACAATAATACTCTATAGTTTACTTTCATTTCAGTTCTAATGAATCTCAACTTTTTATTTACCTTTCTGTTTTGATTTATGCAAAAAAACTGCCTACAATAATTTTAAGATATTTTCCAAATAAATAATTTAGATTTCTGTAAGAATATATTTTATTACATGTGAATTATTTTCTGTTTATCAACACTGACTGTGATAAAATAGTAAGATGAGTTCCATTTAAAATTGAGAGAACATTCTGGAACTGGTAGTCAACTGCAGTTTTAGCTATCCTGAATAACTTCTAGTTTTTAATCAGTAGCAAACCTTGTCATTTCACTATTTATCCCTTTCTTCAGATGGTTTAAAAGTTGAATAAGACAGGTTGTTACAGTCTATGTTGACCTCCTTCCATGTTAAAACCAAGCTGTTGCATCTACTGTTTGTTTAAATCTTTTAGATAGGTAAGTCCAAGAACACACATGTTCTATTTCATGGCATCTCCATTTCTTGAAAAGCCTTTTAACACAGCCCTTTGCAACAGATTTGAAGGACATATTCAGAAAATGATATTTAAAAAAACCAATTATGCCTACACTTTAGATTTCCTAATATGTCATCTGGACTACTATGTCCAGTTTGAGATACCATGGTTAAAGACTAAATCAAAAGAGACTAAAACTACAAAAGAATTGTCAAAAAACCTTGAATTGGTTTTTGCTAAATTAAAGAAGATGGATTAAGAAGGGAATGATAGCAGTCTTCAGCCACTTGAGAAGGCTGTTAGAAAGTGACAGGAAGGATTTTTTACCCAAGCCCTGTCACACAGAATAAGCAGTAGAAGATTTAAAACTGAAAGGAGGAAGAAATAGGTTCATGTATGGGATATAGGTGTCAAGGTATTGGCAGCAGTGTGGCTACAGGGTGACCTTCATGAGAAGACTCGAAGGCCTGCCTCATGACAGACTCTACTGGTTCCAGATGGCTCCAGTGGACACAGAGCAGGACACTGCTGAGCCCATGAGCCGAACTGGTGGTGCCTCTGGGAAAACATATTTAAGAAAGAGAGAGATGCTAGACAGGCAGAGGAGGAGGGGGAAAAAAAGAGTGAGAAAAAGTGGAGGGAACACCAAGGTCAGAGGAGGAGGTGCTCCATAACACAGCAGATATTCCCAAATGGACTGCAGTCCACAGAGGACCCATGCCAGAGAAGAAAACAGTGAGAAAGAAGGAGAGGCAGAGAGAAACCACTCTGTCCTGACCCCAACCCCTGCACCACTCATTGCCACACTGAAGGGACTGAGTGAGAGCTGCGGTGATAACAGGGCAGGAGAAGAGGTGACTGGAGTGAGGTTGAGCCTGGAAAAGGGGGAACAAAGGTATTTTTCCTAAGTGTATGAATGTTTGTTTCTATTATGGCTTTGTTTCCTAATACTGAAATCAGTGTATATACATATATATGAATTGGTAATGAATTAACTTCCCCAAATCAAATCCATTTTGCCTGGGACAAGAATTGGTAAGCAATCTCCTTGTCTTTATCTTGGTTTTATCTGTCATTATCTCAATTTTATCTGTCTGCCTTTCTCACTCCTGCTCTTTCTCTTTCCTCCCCATCCTGTGGAGGCATGGGGAAGGAGGGAACGAGCAGCAATGTGGGTGATTGGCTGCCAACTGGGACAACTCACCACAGTTAGCTTTTCTAAAGATAGGGGTGCTAAAACATGGAAAGAATGTGAAATCTTGAGGAATACTATCATTTTCCATTTGGATGAGTAAATATTGTTTCTCATGTACCAACCAAAATTTGTCAGTCATCTTAAACAGAATATTTCAGGGGAGATATTGTGTGTCTTTTTTTAGAAAGTCCTATGAATCTTATTACCTGGGTTTCTTTAGTGTTATACACCTTTGGAACTGTCTGAGATCTCAGCTGATCATCAATAAAGGGATTCAGAAATTTATAATTTTTCATATCAGTGACCACTTGGTTTTCAACAGAAAATCTGTTAACTGAAAGTTTAGTAGAAAAGATGTTAGATGTATTAGAAGTCATGCCCCTGTGAGCCAATACAAGTCAGGCACTGTGGGGAAGGAAGGAAGGATGAAGTCAGATAAGGACAGTAGATCTTAAAAAGGAGATGATCAACATTGAATTGATCATCACTGTTACTCAAAGGCCATTTCCCCATTATTTCTCTTCCTGTTCAAACATGCCTTCCCTCTCTTCTATGTTCAGTTCAATATCTTTTTCCTTACATACTTTTTCTTCCATTCTCTCCCGAAAGAAACCTTTTAGTCATGCAGAATGCCAAACTCAAAGTGAATAGATCCAGTTTACATAGACTCAGGTCCTTCAATCCCCTGCAGCCTTTAGGAAGATTAATTGGAGTGATCTGAATTCTCCATGTCCCAGTCAATTATCTAAACATAGAATTACCTGAACATGGAAAAATAGTTTTTCCAGGGATGCCTGAACAAGAGAAATATGCAGACACAAATCATAAATTTATGCTTTCCACTGAGAAATGGTTCACTTCTATACTTCAGAATAAATGTTTAGGTTCAGATTGTGTATCCTTCAGTTGCAAGAGAGCATTCATATATGAAACCAGTGAGACACTCATGCAAATAAGGTTGTTGATACATGTTAAAATATTCATTTAAAAAAAAAAAGTGGACCTCACTAAAGGTTTCCCAAAAGAGGAGACAAAACTGAATTTTGAAATTTGAGGAAAATATAAGTTTTACTCACAATAATCTTTTGGAGACTTTTGTATCCATGGATGTAGGTGGAAGGAAAAGAAGAGAAGAAGGTGATCTCTGAATGAGGGAGAAGAATTAAGGGGAATTTGTTTCTGGAGAGTGTTTTTCTCTCTTTCTATCTCCATAGTCTTACACTCCTGCCCTTACACTCAAGCCACCATACGCTCTGTGTGGTGGGAGGGAGGAGATGCAGAGACCCAGGGCTTTCAGAAGGGACCCCCCTCACCAGCAGTCTAGAAGGTACCTCCTCGCCATGGGCAATTTACAAGGAAAAAGGTATTGGGAAGGATATGGCCTCCAGCTGCTTCTGAAGTTAGATTCTGTTTACACCACAAGGGGAAATCAAGACAATCCTTTGCCCTAAAGCTGTAAGAAGATTGAGTCCATGAGGGCATGAAGAAGGCCTGTTCATGACAAGAAGCTGAGTGCCCTATCCTTTGGCAGTGTATTAATACTGATAGCCTTAAGTAATTTTCTAGCCACAATGCTTCAAATAGGGAAATAAAGGGGAAGAGAAAAGGGATGGTTATTGGCTTATCTCTCTTGAGAGAAATGAATAAATGGCAGACCTTGACGCTCATCCTCACCAGCTCCTTGGAGCTGTGGGCAACTGTTTATGCCACCTATGACCTGCAATGGATCTGGAAACTTATCTGGGAGCAAGTCTTCAACTTTACTGAAGAATTTTGGAGATATTTTAGAGATTAAGCAAAAATATTTGAAAATCACTCATAATCTTTATACAAATGAATGAAGTAGAGGTATCTACCCCTACTGGAGCACTAATCTCCTCAGAGTTGTTTTCCAATTTTTACTGAAATCTTTTAAATGTTAGTATGTACCTGTCATGGTTTCAGCCCAGCCGATAACAAAGCACTAGGCAGCTGCTCGTTCACTCCTCCCTCCCCCGCCCCAGCCCCAGTGAGATGAGGAGAAAATATAAAGAAAGGCTCGTGGGTCAAGATAAGGATTGGGAGGGATCACTCACCACTTATGGTCACGGGCAAAAGACAGGCTCAACTCGGGGAAGAAACAAAACCAATTTAATTTACTACAAATCAAAACAAAACAAGGATAATGAGAAGTACAACCAAACCTTAAAACACCTTCCCCCTACCCCTCCTTCCTTCCTGGCTCAACTCCACTCCCAGTTCTCTTCACCTCCTCCCCCGCAGCGGCTCAGGGGAACAGGGAATGGGGGTTGGGGTCAGTTCATCACAGTTGTCTCTGCCGCTCCTTCCTCCTCAGGGGGAGGACTCCTCACTCGTCCCCTGCTCCACTGTGGGGTCCCTCCCACAGGAGATGGTCCTTCATGGACTTCTCCAATGTGGGTCCTTTCCTTGGGCTTCAGTTCTTCCTGAACCTCCCCGGCGTGATTCCCTTCCGCGAGCTGATCTTCAGTCACAGGCTGCTCCAGCACAGGGTTTCCCGTGGAGTCCCGGCCATCTTCAGGGGCCTCTGCTCCCCCGCTCCCCTCCATGGGCTGGGGGGGACAGCCTGCTGTCTCACCACGGGCTGCAGGGGCATCCCCTCCTCTGGGGCACCTCCTTGCCCCTCCTTCCTCACTGACCTCGGTATCTGCAGAGGGGTTCCTCTCACATCCCAATCCCACTACTCATTGCAGGTTCCCCTTCTGAAATCTGTTCTCCCAGAGGCGCTACCGCTGTCACTGATTGGGTCATCCTGGGCCAGCGGTGCGTCTGACTTGGAGCCAGGGAGGTTTCCAGCAGCTTCTCACTGGAGCCACCCCTGCAACCCCCTCCCCAACTACCAGAGAAAAAAACCTGCACCACATAAACCCATAACAATACCTCACAGAGCATTTCTATTTTAAGAAAATCTGAATAATAACAAAATTTAACATTAGCGTATCTACTCTGAACAACATTTCTTAGGTATGAAATACTTGTCCCACCAAAGCTCTACCAGAATTTTGGAGTAAATCTAATTTAAAAAGTACTTTAAACCATTCAGGATGCATTTCTAGCAGTTTTAGCAGGTATATATTAGCAAGGTTTGAATAGTAAAATAAAATTGTATACTTATGAAAAGTCAGAAATACTTGGCATAGACTCTTTTGGGGAAAAAAAAAAAAAAAAATCTGATTCTTTACTTTAATTGCCCTGATCATTTTTTAACAGGCTTCCCTCAAATTCCAGCTCTTACTTTCTCTACATAAAAAATATCTGTTGTTTTTTTCAGCTGGCAAAGCCACTATGCACCAGAATGAGGAAATGTAGTATGAGTCAGTTCTGGAGAACCGAAAGCAAGATGTGATTACTTTCAAACCTGTATGAGCATATAGGAGAAGATGACTGCCAGATTTTAGTAGAAAGAAGGATGGGCACTCAATCTAGCATCCATTGATTGACAAGCTTTTCTTTCTTTTCCAGTTTAGCAAGTAACTTAAATAAATTATTGGTTTTAATGATAGAGTACTCCTTAATGAAGTCAATGACCACTTGAAAGATAAACATATGTTTGAGCATCTTGCTACATTGAGGCTGAAGTGGGAATACATGTCTGTGTGAAGGCCCTCCAATTACAAGAGAAAAAGGAGTACAAATTGGAGTTACTAGTAGCCTTAATGCCTTCTGTCTCAGTCAAAGGATTTAGCCAGCCAAAGCAAGATTTTAGGTATCTAAATCATAAAATGTAATCTAGTAATATATATCCAGCTTCTGTTCAACCCTCAGAGCTCTTGAACTCTCTAGGAAACCTCTAGTGTGACTGTTTCTGCACAGCTCACTGGGTACTTCTGCATATCACCAGTTTTAGCAGCTTGGTACGCTTAAATCTTGCCTGTATTTGGAAATTCCTTTTCTTCATCTGTCTTCACCAGTTCAGGTGCACTCACATGTCTATGCTTCATTGATAGATGATGACCCTCATAAAATGCTGTTGCAGCCATAGTCTATGTGTCTGTGTATGTGGGCTGGGCAAGGAGGAAGGGGAGAGCCTTTTCTTCACCTGCCTAACCTGTTCAGAAGGATACACAAAACTAACAAAACACAAAAGGGAAAAAAGGGAATGTCACTGTAATCTACTTCTCTGAGAGAAAGCGACCTTGGGTTGTGTTGTGGGAACACTACAACCTTGCCTTCATCAAGAGCTGAGTAACTGCACACAATGAGCCATGACTGACAGGCAGGATGGTGCACACAACGGGTTTGATTGGCAGCCTGTGCAGAGATCTGGCTATAAACTCCCTGGCAACTGGGGAGAACGCTATTAGGGAGATATCTGCCACAGTGCAGAAGCAGAGGACATGTGCATGCCAAGCATGCACAGACCAGCACAGACCTGGTCTGTCACATGTCTTCCAGGCTGGACTGTGCCGATGCACTGGAGCAGTAACTGTGTGTGTGTGAGAGTGTGAGTGAGACACCCCTTACTTGATCCACTTAGCGGTGGATAAATGGTGGTGAGCAGTGCCGTGCCATTTGGTGTTCCTTCCCCTCAATGACAAGCACTAGTCCCTGCTTTTGGCACTTGTCTTCGCAGCTGATCTTAACCACTGCTGAACATAGGCACACATGTCCCTCCATGTGTGACCTTGCTGATTGTCAGACGCTGCACTATCAGGTGCTATTTAAAAAAAAAAAAAAAAAAAAAAAAAAATTGTGAACCAGAGCTTTTGCTTTTTCTTTCCCACCTGAGACCACTATCTTTGAAGCTGATGATCTATTTTCTTAGCTATTGGCTCTAATTGTATGCTGTCTGACATGTCATCTGTTTTACAATACTCTAAATTGAAAACAAATCATCCTGTGTATTTTAATACATTGGCTTACATCTATATTGTTGATTGCTGCTCCAGAAATGTATTGTTCTTCTATCTTATTTGCTTTCTTCAAAGTAACTTCAATTTCAGCTGATTCTTCAGAGATGTTTTGAGGGCAATATTTCTTAAATCTGTTTTGGGGTCATTATGCTTCAGCACTTTTCTGTTTAGCAGGAACTCATTTTATTACTTGATCCAGACAAGTTATTTTTCTTTAATCTTTACAGAGCTGCATTTGGTATCTGTTACCATGGGTACTGTGACAAAACAAGAGCAGTAGTTCTGTGATGGTGGTCCAGCACATGCCTTCATGGCAAACCACTGTAGACCAATACAGACCATTTAAAGACTCCTGCTCTTAGATAATGGTAACAGGTACATGTCAGCTCTTCAGCAGTCCTTTAGTTTTTTAATACTGTATGCATGTTCTTCAGCTGTGCAGGTCTCCAGCATTTATCCGAATGCAGAGCCAGGAAGATCCTATTCTCCTGGATCTACACCCTATATAAAAATATGACCTAACTTGGATAAAATCCCTTCTTTCATGTTTCATGTTGTCTTTTCTGAATCTAATTTTTATTTTCTTCCAAATATTTAAAAATCCTCTTAATGACCAGATGTGACCTGCTTATCCTCCTATTTACTGGTTTTATGGTATATTGCTGTAAAAGCACATTTATATTTCTCTTAGTAGAAATTGTTAGTCTGAAAAAAACTCCAAACTTTATTTTCTTAAGCAGATATAGCTCACTTACTACATATAGTGTTTTTAAGTGCACATAATTTAAAGTGCTTTAAATTATTAAGTCACTTCTCTTTCACAAGAGTGTTTCGTTTTCCTATTTATTATATCGTACCACTAACTCCCTACAGGAGATACTGTGGATCTGTAAGAGTCAAAAGGAGTAGAGATATGCATAATGTTTAAAGAATAAACAAAGTATTTTCCCAGAAGAAATTATAGCCTAAGTTGTATCAAACAACAGATATGCAATACAGAATATTCATTTTTATGCCTAGTTCTTAGCTCCTTTATTCCCTAGTTAGTATAAAAATATCTAATTCAAGTTCTTATGTTTTTTATTGTGCTGATTTTACTCCTGTACTTGAATTATTCCTCCTTCATACTGACATATGTGGAAACATGATCAGCCATAAGAATTTTAACAGTTGAATTTTGATCATTACGAGACAGGAGAGAAAATAAATAAACAGAAGATGATCTATAAACAAAAATGTAAGTAAACAAAAAAATCCAAAGATGCTATTTGAAATTTGGAGAATATAAGCAAGATGCCTATGTAACTAATAATCGAGTGTTACTTGATCTTCTAATACTTTTTCAACTAAAAAATAAACTAATAATATATAATTTTATCTTGGGTCTTATTATTAATAAAAATCAGCCAGCGTGGGGCTAGAAACAGGAAGCAATAATAAGTAACGAAAAATTATATTAAATATGAATATGAATGCTAGATGGGATTATGAACAAAACTCATCAAGTAGGAAACATAAATAAAAATCAGATAGAATTACTTATTAAACGACCAAAGCCATGATTTCTTCATCAGGAAAAAGAACCATTATTGGTTTAAAACTGATCCAGATTCAGCGATAGATCACTGAAAAACTAGAACCAGAAAACAATGCAAGAGAAATGTTAAACATAAAATATGGAGGCTATACAGAAAATAAATAAGAGAAGGTAACAGTATCCAATGGAAAAAAAAAATATCTGTGCTTGGCCATTCAGAGAAAAGCAAAGAAGAAAAGAACAAGAGGAAACTTGGACAATGGAGCAGACCTTTACTCCAGGCAGAAGCTAAAATGCTAACATTGTTAAGTATTAATATTTCAGGACAGAAAGACACATTCAACAGATATTTTCTATTGCACGTGAAGAAATGTTTTCCTGTCCTCTATTAACTGAGGCAGGTTCAAATACCCACCAGTGATACACATGCTTAACTCATCACGCCTGTTCAACTTTTATACTAGTTACTGATACACAGCAGAATCTTTCCAAGACCATCTCTATTTGCTATTTGTTTATGCAGTCCTTCCACACTGTGCAAAGTGATTGCCTCAAGTTAATCTCAGGACACCTGAAGAAGACAACCTATCATAGTCAAAACCTCAGAATAAATGTAAACTCCTGTTTGCAGAGTCTGAACAGACTGAGAACTCACAGAGCTGGCCAGAAATAAAATTGAGGCAAAATAATAAAAAATGCAATATAGTAAAGTACAGTAACGTAACTAATGATAATCAACATGTGTTTTCTAAGGAATTAATGTGTTCAAACAGTTCTGATTCCATGCTGTGCTCAGGTTACAAGTTTAAATTCTAAAAATAATTAGTTGTACTAGGATTTTGGAACTTGATTTGGTACCGCATTTTTATTAAAATGTTATGAAACACTAGGACTAGAACACGTAGTCAACTGAAAAAACCCCAGGTTTTCTGAGGTGAAAAACAAGGACAGAAAGCAAGTCATACTACATAATCTATATGACACTGTTATCTAAGTCAGACAAACTGTATTTTAATATAACTGAAGCATGATCATACAAATAAAAGGTAAAAATCCAGTTAATCCCTTTCTCATGGCCATCTCTATCCTAGGAAGAAGTCACCTTGAACAGACTTTGTGCTCTATTTGGCAAGAGAGGAATAATTCCCAGGCAATACAGTCCTAAAAGGTGCTAATATGAACCTTGTGTAAATCAGGGAGGTTTTGAGTGAGAAAATGATTTAATTCTGTATACAGAATTTTGTGAAAGCCAGACTGAAATGTCTGATTCTGACTCTCAGGTTTTAAAAGGATGCAGAAAACTTTCAGATGGTGCAGGAATAAATTAAAAATTAATAAAATTCTAGAGAAAATTACTTGTAATGAAATGCTGCAAAAGAACTGAAATGTTAGTTGATCAGACAGTAAATTTACATTCATGGGAAGAAGGTGTTAAAGATATTTCCCTACGGCTGGAAAACAAAGCCATATAAATTCTCACTGAAAAAAAAAATTATACTGCATGTTAAGGATTAAAAGTGCTTTAATACATTACCAAATGCAACACCGAATCTTTCTTCTTTTATCCTGTAAACACAATATGCTTTTTAATAAGACAAATTATGCTTTAAACAAAGGCAATTTATTTCTCAGTTCTTGTTTTATATACTATGAATCTTTGCTAAGTTTCACTTAAGTTTTTACACAGTGCAGAATTCCTGGTGCTAGTCCTTTTCTCAGGAATAAAATTTCTATAAAAAGGATAATATACAACAATACAACATGGGCCAGGACCTTATATGTCCCTGCAAGCTGATATCAGTTCTTAGTTCCAGTCTCTAGTAAAGCTGGAGTGCTCAGCACTGCAAAGAAACAAGCCTGTGTAGATCAGACACTAGTTTCATCAAGCCTAAGGAGTTAGAGAGCACTTTTAGAGAATAAACAAAACAATAGCCCTAGATAACCACAGATGTGTGCAAATGAAGAAAAGTCTAAGATGTCAGACTAAATTTGCTCTCTGTTAAAGACTGAAGTAAGAGATGTAGTGAAAAATTGTTAAAACTGCATCGATTAGCCATAAAAAAAAAAAAAATTACACCAATTAACTTTTATGCAGCAGTCTTAAAACCAAAAAACATGAATTCAGAAATACTGCCATATCATCCTTGGTTGTTTCAGAAGAAAAAATCCAAAATAATGAAAAGGTCAGATACAGATTACAATATATTAGTAAAGTCTCATCCGATTCTTAATATCAGTAGATTTTCCATTTTAATTAGTTTTTAATTTAAATTTTTTTTTAAAGCAAATCATTTGACATTCACAATCGGATTGAAATGAAAGGGTTACACCAGCTTTAACTATTCAGCTGACAGAGCTAAAGAGAAATAGGTAAAATAGGATGCAGAAAATGTCATTTTCACCTTATAAACCCTAATACAGATATTGAGAGGCATGTAGATGAAACACGTTCTGATATATAGTGGGGGGGAAGACTTTGAGCAGTATAATGTTAAGTAACAACAAATACTGTTAGGTTATGAGGATCATGGCTTCCCTGTCCTTATCATATCATTCCACTGCCTATTCCAGTAAAAAAGCAGGAAGAAAAGTACTTCTCTGCAGATCAGAGTTCCAGTGGCAAGTTTGAGAAACTGGTTATTTTTTATGGACTGTCATGAATAAGTTGGATTCAATAATGGAATTATTAAAGTCTTAAAAAGAACATCAAAACAGAATAAAAATTAAGGATGAAAGGAGTATAAAATCCTTCTTTTGGTATTTCCTTCTCATTGCTTAACCTGCCAGAGAAGGTAGACAGCATCTTCAGCAGGTTTGATGACATTGTTCAAAAATTCATTATTTTTAGAATCAAAAAGGCATGGGACAAACCTGAAAAATTATATAACAAAACGCAGATGTATTTCAGAGAAAAAAAAAATATATTAGTCAAAGCTTGGACAGACTTTCTGGATTTCATTGATTTGGAATAAAGAGCCTAAGAATTTATGAGAATTAAGTTTAACAAAATAGATTCTTGATTCTATTTGCATTTTATTAGTATAAAATTACTCATAATGACTTACTGTTACTCTATATCAAAAGATCTACTTTTTGTCACAGTAGTGACCAAGACAAGAGAGATGAAAAAAAAAAAAAAAATTAGCTAGTAATGAGGAAGAAAGTCGAATGATAGTCTGTTCAAGGCCAAGTAATGGACAAAGAGTTAGACTGACTCTAATACCTGAGCTTCTTTGTCTATTCTTCACCTGAACAGAAAAAAATATATTAAAAATGAGAGAAGGAATACTGACTCTTCCTATCATTTTTTCAGGCATACCTCAATGGAAAGCTCTATTTCATCTGTCATCTCAAAGTGTAGTTTTTGGTACTGTTTTGAATAGTTGACATGTCTAAATTTTTTTAGATACAAATGCAGAAACATCTAAATGTTTTGGTATGATGATATCAAATTACTATGTTAAACCAAAAAGTGCTGAAAAACTAAACATTTTTAAAATAACACTGAAACATTAAAATTTACAATAAAATAGTATATTTATGTGTATTGTATAAAATTCATATGCATAGTCTAGTAAATAAAAAACAGAAGAATAATTTTGCTTTTTTTTCTCTAAAAATGTCAATGGCACTGATCATGTTGCCACAAATATAGTTTAGTATTAATCTCTTTATCTTCAGTTTTTCATTTTGACTACATCTATTTTCATATTTATATTCTTACTTACCTTACTTGCAAACATCCAATCAAAATCCCTCCTACAAAATTTTGATAAAATAGCTTCTTATCATAGTTGAAAGATATTGAACAAGTAGAATAAAATTATAGCAAAAATCTGCACAATGTGCTTTTGTACCTTCTCAAACATGACAATGGATTAATTAGTTCATTAGTTAAAGCTAGTTAGTCAGCTAGTTGGCAAAGTCTAAGAGAACTTTATTTTTTCCTTGTTGGAATGACTACGATGTGTTAAATTCACTTGAAAAGGGGGCAAGCAACAGGTCAAATCAAGCAAAGACAATCTCTTGGAGCTTTGATAAAGCAATTAATTCTATGAAAAAGAAGAAAAGAGCAACCTTCACTTCATTAGATAGCCACCCAAGAGGGTCAGTCACTGACATATAATACAGAGAAAGAATAATCAGAGAAGGATTTATTTCAATGAAGATATTTTTCCAGGTTAAAGAAGTTAATATAAGATACAAAGCTGGACAACTTTTTCATTTTTCTTGAAATAAAGTGGATTAAAATCAAAGTTCAGGACCTAAAAGAAAAATAGCTTTAATTTTATCAAATAACAGAGACCTCTGAATATTTTGTCTGAGGAAGGAGCATGAGACTTGAAAAATAGAGCATTTGGAGACCAATGAGCTCCTGTCTGCACCTACAAACTACATTCATGACTGGGAAAATTTCCCTAGGTTCAGAAACTATTAAAACATGATTACCTCTATTATAATTTTGTCAGAAGCTCTTTACTCTATTTCTCATGAAGTCCATCCACAGAAGACAGGTGACTGTTTTTTCCTCTTCCAAGACCAAGGGTGTGGGGGGGAGTGTAAAACATCCAATTAATGCTTATTTGAACTGGCAAAGAAAACCTTTAGTTAATTGGATGAACCGGGAAAGAGGATTGCATGTGTAGCACTTGTCAGAAGCCCACATTTTCTGACTAGATGGTGCTGGCATGAAACAAGCCAGTAGCAGCAGTCAGGGCATCCTGCCTGACTGTGGGGAGGTGGGATTTCAGTCCTTTTGCTAATTCACTGACTGAGGGTTCACACATCTTGGGACCACTCTTTAACCACCAGAACACTGACTATTAGAAAATCTCTAATGCTATCAGGAAAAAAATCCTTCCTACCTCTAAAAACCTTATATTTTACTTACTTGGTTAAAACTCACACCTTTCCACAGCAAAAGAAAAACTTGTGGCTTGGAATATATTTTTATCGTAGATGAATGAGCTCAGAGAAGCATTCCCCAAAAGCTCTATCAGATGTTCCTGGTTAGTGAGAGCTGTGAGGAATTGACAGTAGCTGCAGCCTGGGCAGTTGGTGCTCTAGAATGTAAGCAACTGAGATGCTGAAGACTGACGACCGATTTGATCTCTGATAGGCAGAAACAGTGGCTACTTCATGTACAGGAAGTTGAAATCAGATGCCAGTGACACGTTAAAAGTCCAAACATTAATGCAGGTTTGCAGTGGACATGCATGTCTAAGAACAGATATTCTTTCACAGAGTATAACATTCTCCTTCAAACCGTTCAAAGACTGTTGAAGAAGGTCTTAAATAAAAGTCATCCAAAGGTAAGTCGCCACTTTGAGTGGAAGGATTTGGGAACATTCCCATTCTGCTGCCTGTGAAGGTGTCTCATGGTAGGGGGAAGAGGTTCTCACCTATTTACTGCCCCTCTGAGCCACAGCTACCAAGTGAAGTCAGGAGTGAAGCAGTCCATCAACTTTGTGCTAGTTCTCCTGCATAGACACAGGGTGAAATGCTTCAGCCTTTGCATCTGGCAATGCATATTTCCCTTTGAAAGTGAGCTAAATCCATATGGCCACAAGACCAGGATGCAGCAGGAGCATTTCTGTTGCAGTAGACAGAACACGTTAAATTGATGCTGGTACCTACCAAAACCAGATGGACGTGGAGGTACAGATAGACCTTCTTGGTTTTCTCCCACAGCTCCTCTGCTGACTTAGACTAAAGCAGTTTCAACAGAGCAAAGTTAGGTGTGGAGACGAATGAGGTGACCTCATTAGACATAGGCTGTATGGGTATCCTGCTTTTCCTTCCATGGTGCAGACCACCACTGCATCTTGCACTATGGCCTGCTTGTAAGAAAGACAGAGTGAACTAGAGGGAATGTGTTGCTGGCACAGATTTGTTCTATGGGCTGTCAGCTGAACCACCAATTTCTCTAGGGAAAACTTCAAAGGAACCTGAATGTTTTCCCTTAAAGAGAATGAAATGAAACTGAGTGAAATTATCACAGTGCTGCTGAGGATAGAAATTATGAAGTAGGAAACCTATAGCCAGAATATTCTAATTTTCAGTGGTATTTGGAAGAGTGTGCTACAAAATAATTTCCTCATTATTAATCTTATTTTATTAGTTAGGCTTCTGTTAATCTTCAGATGGACTATCTGGCTGAAGGAGGTATTCCCCAGAACAGGATCTAATTGTGGTCTTGACTTAGCAGATAAAAATTCATAACCGCTCCACAGGAAGTAAGAGCAGTTATTTAAGATTTACACAGTGAATGATATGTGACTTACTGAGTCCCATTCATGTCATCATATGCATGAACACAAATACAACTGCAAAAGAGACAAAAAGGTGGACCTAGTGCAGCAGCAAAATGACTTACTCAGAAGATTTACAGTTGCAGTCTTGAATAATTTTTAGTTTTAAATGTTTGATACTTTCATTGTAGGAATTGTGCAATGAGACAACTGAAGTAGTTTCAGAGAGCTGAAAGAAAATTATCTCACTTTTAAGCAGAAAAGCACAAAGTGGAATTTACCAGTCTGTCTGGGAATGACTTTCCTGGAAGAAAAACACTCCCTCACAAAAAACAACCCACAACTCTTCCGCCCAAAAAAAAACCCCCCAAAAAACCCAAACGAAGAAGCTTCACAACATCTACAACAAATGTAGATATCTAAATGAAGAAATGGGTATTGTAAGGAATAATGTGACTTATGTCAGAATAATTAATTCTGATGTCCAGTTTGTTACAGTTTCACAAAATGGGGATCAGCTTTGAAACACATACAATATTTTTACTCTTCGGTTCTAAAAGTTGAGTTATTTCATTCATTCATAATGTTGTCCTTAATTCCATAAAGGTGGAATGGAAGCTGGAGACTTTCCCTTCATATGAAGTTGGTTGCCTAATTTCTTTGGCCATGTTTTAAGCACACCCTTCCACTGAACTAGTTTGAACTGCATCTGGGCTCTGTTCTTCCTTGATATCCCCTAAAAAATTTGTCATATATCCACATAAACCTTGGCTGGCTTGTATGTTCAGGAGAAAGCAGAACAACCAAAGCAATCCACAAAGTTATTTATTCTTCAATAATAATAAAGATTCCAAATTATTTCCCAGCTATACATCCAAACAAAGCACATTTTTCAAAGCAGTTCTTCAGGGAATGTTTTTTCTCAGTGTGGGGGTTTTATAGCTGTGGAGGAAGAAGAGGAAGAAGAAAAGAGGGAAAAAGAAGGAAGGCTTGTGAAAAATGAGACAACTCAGAATATTCACGTAGTATATGTACTACTGGAGGATGAATTTAAGCCTTAAATCATTGCTTGTAAGAAAAGGTAATTACCATAGATAGTAGATGGCATTTTTACAGGAGAGAGATACAGGTGACTTTATAGATGTATTTATGCATGTGTGTGTGTCCTTTGAAGAGGAGGGTGCAGAGGAACAGGCTGCATGGTTTCCTCTTTGACCAGAATTTCTATTCAACAGTCTTTTCCTGAGAAAATATTGTGGAAATAGTCACATTTGCATGAAAAGCCTGAGCTATAATGGAGGAACACTTCCAAAAGAAAACTTTTTATAAAAATACATCAAAACAATATCTCACACAAACACTTCAGAGTATCATGTACATAAAAGCTTTGATACTATAGGGCAGTTAAGATGATCAATTTTATATACAGGGATGAGAATCTCTGCAGGGGTGCTGCAGGAGATTAATTTTAAATGTAAACTGTTTCATACATAAATATAAAATCTATTTGTTATTTCACAGGTGGAATTAAGCTGTTAATGCTCATAGTATAGGAAAATACTATCAGAAATTAAACAGAATGTTTCCTTCCACATCAGGCAATCACTGAAAACTTCACAGGAAAGCTTTTATTAGTATTCTATCTCAGGATGTGTATTACCCATGAATTAATTTTTAACTTCACATCAGACGAATGCCTATGCCAAACCATTACACTGAATATGATTTTCTAAGAAATGAAATTCCATGGAAAAATTTCACCAAGAGCAAATTTTTCAAAAAGGAAATAACCTCAGATTCAAGGAACATATTCTAATAACGCTAATTTCACAATTAAAATCTAGTAAAAGAACTGATTAAAACAAAAAGAGATTGGCTTACACTGTAGCTTTATTCAAAAAAGCTAAACTTATTTTGTGTTATCTTGGTGTTCAGACTCTTCTTTGGCACGGCCATCAGTTGCCTCTCACTTACACAAGCCTTTTGTGAAGGAAGAAGATGGTGGCATATTTCCTGCTTCTCAAGAATCTAATTCCCAACACTATTATTTGATCTGCCAACTAGGTTTTACATTACATAGTGACATAAAACAGACTATCAAAGCAATGTTTTCTCTAAAGGAAGATTTCCACCCACTAGAAGCCCCACAGTCTTGGAGAAAATTGGACAACAGTCACAGTGAAAAGAGAAAGTAAATCACTTGCAACTTCATTCATCAAGGACAGAAAAAAGACAGTTTATTTGCATCATCTCTGTGTAGCTAGAGAAGACAAATCCTTTGCACATGTCAGCCACAATGTCCTGTGAATTAAAAACAGTGAAAGAACTAAGTACCTTAATTTGAAGCAGGAGAGGCCATCACTTTAGTCCTTTCATATGAAGAGGAACTGTGAGCTCTCTTCTACAGCAGTAGCTCGTTTAATTTCAAGCACTACACAATGTTTCCTCATGTGCAAAGTTTTTTCCTTTTGAGGATGCCTTGGCTTTAATTTGTTCTCATGAGAAAACTCCTCACATGAATAGCATCCCTTGAATCTAATAATTTTCACTGCCCTTCCCTGAAGTGTTAATGTTGTTGGTGTGTTCATTCATCGTTAGGTGATCCCATTTCTATTATGTGATGCATTGTGCAAGTCTGGAATATTAAAATGGCTTTATTGCAGCCACAAATAGACACAGGAGCTCATTGATCATTTCTCTCAGTTCTTTCTAGTTCAAATTACACTACATAAAACTGAAATATGTTTATGAGCATTTCAATAGAAGATGGTTAAATTTTGTGTTGTGAGTAAATGGTGGAAGATCCCTTAAAAGGCTGAAATATATAAAATGTACATTTTTAAAGTCCCAAAGGAAGATGTCATGACGTGACAACATAATACTTAAACCACTTGCTGGGAGGTAAAACACCTAAACTTGGAATCTAGGAGATTTTGTTGTTGGATCACAGGTAGTTTTATGCACCCTTCATGGGTTCAACACAGAATTTAAACTATTTTATTAATTTATTTTAGCTGATAATACAAGCCATCTGCTATGCCCAGTAGACAGTTCTTTTTTGTACAAAGGGAATAATCATAAAGATATATAGTAAACAATAAGCCATGCAAACTGCATTTGCAAGAGTGCTTCCTTTATTGCTCCTGCGCTGATCATTTCAAAGAAGAACTGAGCAATTAAAATGTCCTCATCAGTTGACCTGGAACTGTTCAAGTGCCATATTAGGAGAAGAGACATCTTTGAAAAAAAATGCATTACTTCATATTTTTCATTTCACACTATTCCCATGTAAGGTTTTAATGAATCTGTCAAAAAAAGTGAAAGAACATATGCAAAATCGAAAAGTTCTTAAGCCTTATTAAAAGGTTGCTCTTTCCACACCTTAAAGAACAATGCTTCTTGATTCAGAGATAGTTTACTTTAAGTCTTTCTCAAAATGCCTGCAAGTTTTAAATTTTGAAAGGCAAATCTGTGATGACATCCAAGGGAAGCCATTACTTGCAGGTATAGGAGTCCAATCTTCCTCAAGACAGATGGTAACACACCAGGGCTTTCTTCTCTATCCTGACTTTTCCACTATATTATCATTCCATAAGAACGAATCAATGGTTACTCTTTTTGCTGGTAAAATCTGATGCAGGACTAGAAATAGATGTTATAAAGAGATGTCACTTTTATAAGAGACTAAACAGAAAAGCGAGGTACAATATGAGCATCTCTGATGTTCTGTAATATACACATGGAAACAAAATTATCAGAATTTTCTTTCATTGGTTTTCTCCTGTAATTACTCCATCTGTCATTTCCTTCCCACTAAAAGTAAAATACAGCTATTTTCCTCATATGAAGACAAATTCCTTTGTGAACTGCTGTGACATTAGATTGACAAAGCCCAAGTGGGCTCAGTACAGTAACACCATTAGATGAAGAAAACTTTATTTTATGAATTATGTTACAAAAACAATGAGTAAATATCCTGCTTATGAAACACTGACTCTTATCTGGGATGTCAACATTTGCTACAGTTTGCTGAGTAACCGACAGAAAACAGAATGAGTCTGACTAATGGTTTAAGTTTAATGGTAGAGCTGTCTGAGCTGTACTTTGGCTGGGAGAGCTCTGCATTGATCATTATTCTCTTCACATTTGTTGCTGTTCTCAGCAGTGAGACCCAATGACCCACCAGGCTGCCTCCTTCAGATGCCTGGAAAATTAGCCATTGCTTCAGAAACTTGCCCTTTAAATTTACAGTGAGCAGACTTTATCCTACCACTAAGCCCATTGATTTAAAAAGATGGTTTTATGGTACTGGAGAGTACAAAAATGCCAAAACAATTCCATAATATTTGAGAGCTACCTCTCAGGTTAGTCAGGATGTGAGATACTTAGTAGTCAGCTTTAGTTTCTTACAGAAATTCCTGAGAGACTGACTTAACTGCCTATGGTTTGGAGTATTTTTTCCCTCTTTCTGGCACCTTTGTGTTGGAATTCTGTTAACAAAACATATTCTCCAAGCTGGTTCATCCACAGAAGTTATTACTCAGCCAGGTTGACAAACTGAGTAACAGTCCCTTGTAGTGTCATTTGTCACCCTTTGAACTCCATGTGTGTCTTTGACTCAACTATCATTCCAAAATGGGGAACTACAATTTCCTGCTAGAAAACAGCTGTAAAATGTGATGAACTTCTCCATCTAGCTCACAAAAGGAATAAAATGAACCTTTTCACTAACAGCAGCAGGGAGGATTCTCCTCTCTGTTTTGTTAGACTAAACTAACCAGCACTGCCTTTCAGCTTCCACTGACTCTGGTTGACTCTGGATGGGCTTTGGTGTAACAGAGAACAGAATGTGACCTGGAGATATTTACATGCCAGACACCAGAAATGATTGAAAATCTGCAACCGAGGCTCAAGTATTAGAAAAGACATACAGAATTTCTGTATGCCTGCTCCTGCTACTTAATCCCAGCAATAACCATGGTGACCATTGCAGAATAATGCCCACAGAGGTCAAATGCAATAAAGCCCATGTGTCAGAAAGCAATGACTAATTTAACTCTTCTCAAGCTGCTTTTTGCATTTTCCCATAATTAAAGAAACAATATATATAAATATATTTTCATAATGTAGCCTATTATGTCTACAGAAGGTACACAAATGAGTTTGTCGTAGTCTATGTAAACCAAATGCACTGGGTTTGCGTGGCAAGGTTTTGGTAGTGGGAGGGCTACAGGGGTGGCTTCTGTGAGAAGCTGCTAGAAGCTTCCCCTATGTCTGACAGAGCCAATGTCAGCTGGCTCAAGGATGGACCCGCCACTAGCCAAGGCTGAGCCCATCAACGATGGTGGTAGCGCCTGTGTGATAACTTATTTAAGAAGGTGGGGAAAAAACCTAGGTAACTGTAGCCAAAGAGAGGAGTGAGAATATGTGAGAGAAACAAACCCTGCAGACCGCAAGGCCGGTGAAGAAGGAGGGGGAGGAGGTGCTCCAGGTGCTGGAACAGAGATTCCCCTGCAGCATGGGGAAGATCATGGTGAGGCAGGCTGTCCCCCTGCAGTCCATGGAGGTCCACGGTGGAGCAGGTATCCACCTGCAGCCCGTGGAGGACCCCATGCCGGAGCAGGTGAGTGCCCGAAGGAGGCTGTGATCCCCGTGGGAAGCCCGCTTTGGAGCAGGCTTCTGGCAGGACCTGCGGATTTGTGGAGAGAGGAGCCCACGCTGGAGCAGGTTTTCTGGCAGGACTTGTGACCCCGTGGGGGACCCACGCTGGAGCAGTCTGTGCCTGAAGGACTGCACCCCATAGAAGGGACCCATGCTGGAGCACTTTGTGAAGAACTGTAGCCCTTGGGAAGGACTCACGTTGGAGAAGTTTGCAGAGGACTGTCTCCTGTGGGAGGGACCCCACGCTGGAGCAAGGGAAGAGTGTGATGAGTCCTGCCCCTGAGGAGGAAGGAGTGGCAGAGACAATGTGTGATGAACTGACCGCAACCCTCATTCCCTGGCCCCCTGTGCTGCTGAGGTGAGGAGGGAGAGAAGATCAGGAGTGCATCTGAGCCTGGGAAGAAGGCACAGGTGGGGGGAAGGTGTCTTAAAATTTATTTTATATTTTCTTATTATCCTACTTTGATTTGATTGGTAATAAATCAAATTAATTTTTCCCCAAGTCAAGTCTATTTTGCCCGTGACAATAATTGGTGGATGATGTCTCCCTGTCCTTATCTCGACCCACAAGCCTTTCATTATATATGCCTTCCCCTGTCCAGCTGAGGAGGAGGAGTGATAGACTGGCTTTGGTGGGCACCTGGCATCCAGGTGGGTCAACCCACCTCACCAAATACTGTGTTTTATGATATGATACATCTTAGTGTCAAATATTCAGCCTGCATTATACTTGCCGTATCATCATATAGCACACATTACCAGCTAAAGGGCTTTGGTACTGTTTAATCTCCAATAAAATTATTTACTAATGTCTTCTGTCCCATTAATCCAAGCAATTCATATTCATTTCAGATTTCTCTGTACAAAGCAGTAGTGTCTGCCTGTCTAAAGGATTTAAGCTTCTGTGCAATAAAATGATATTATGTTTCACTCTGATTGAAAAGTTGTGCTATCTAGGGGATTATGGAAGTACTGCAAGTGGCACCAATCATCAAATAAACTCCAAGGGGGAAGAGGAGGATTTGTCCTTTCTTTTCCTGTATGAAATACAAAATAAAAAAAGAATCCTTGAATTCCTTCCCTCCCCCAACTTTGTCTTTCACAAGCTCTAATCCCCTCTTGGGTTTTCTCCAAAGGTTTTATGGGCCACTGTATGAAACATGCTGTCATACTGATCACTGCAAGATGACACTTGAAAAATATAAATCCACAGAGAGCGTGATAACCTTCATTGTCAAGTGGAAGGCAAAAAGGCGGCAAATGCACTCAAGTGAGTTTTTTAAAGCTAAGTAAGAAGGTGACAGAAAGACTGAAGAGCTTGTCAGTCTGGGCTATGTCTGATGGTTGGAAGGAGTGAAAGAAATCTAATGCAATTCTTTTAAGAATTTAAAATATTGCAGACAATTATATTGTGTCTAAAGGAAATCTTCAGTGAAGAACTTCCTTTATTTAACAAGCAATAAAGGAAGAATGAATTAAACTGGTATAGGTTATTACTCGACATCACCACCCTCAAACAGGAGTCTGGCTTAGAACCAAAACCATCATGCTCTTCAGGATTCTTTTTAAAATGGGAAATAACACAAAACTAAGTTAGCAGGGGGGGGATAAGGTGGGGGGAGAGCCCAGAGAGCAAACCAAATAAATGGATCATCCTCTCTGTTAGAGTATATTGGCCTGAAGCAAAAGTCACATTGCTGCAAGACAAAGAGTATCAGCCCATGACGTATGAACATCACAGCAGTGTTTATGTGAACTGGAAAAATCATTGCTAAAATAAAAGTAATGAAAAATATACACCAGTCTTTATGAAACTAATCAATTTACTTAATTTTCATTGAAGTTTCCTTTGTTTCCCTTCTTCTCTTTCTTGAGTTAGACCCTCTAGGTGAGTAATATATAATATTTAATGGGATCTGTGTTAATGCTAATTGTTTTCAAAGCAACTGTGATCTTTAAACTGATTTGATTTCTATTGCCTACTTTATTAGTTTAATATGAGTTAATTCTCCTTTTGGGTGTTTCTCTTAAACTATATAATCCTCAGATGAATGAAGCAATGTCTTTTGAAGTTGAAAATCTAGCCCTAAGAGAATGAGGGAACTAATTTTTAATCAGCAGCTTTATAGGTGATTTTTGTCCCAGCTTTAGTCACAGTGGTGGATGTATAACAGAATAGTTCTTTCTCAGTAGGGAACCTCAGTGCTAAACTCCAAGGAAAAAAAAAAAAAATGTACAGGCACAAAAGATGGTGTAGCAATTTCCATTCACCTACCAGTAAGTATCCTTTTATGTGAGCTAACCTTTCCCAAAGCTGGACACAGCTGTCCAGGCAGTGGGCAGCTGTTTCCCTATCGTGTGATTAACAGTGTACTTAGGGAAAGGGGAAGAGCCACGCCACATCACAATCCCAGATAAATCCACCTCAGCTCTTCCACATGTTTATTTACAATGTCATCTTTTTGTCCAGTTTTCAAAAAACTATGATTTTCTATTCAGTGGCCATATTTGGCTAACCCATAATGCATTCGTAAAGACAAACGTCAGGGCATGTGTATTCCAATAACAGGTACATATTTTGCTCTTTTTTTTTTTCTGAACAGATAATTAACTCTGACAAGAGCCTGTCAAAGTAATGGATGATCCTACTCAAACTTCCTCCAGTTCCACAGCCTGAATCAAACCAATGAGCCTTGGTAATGACTACAGAAATAAATGAAAAACCCATCAGATAGACAGAAATCTTCTGACCTTCTCTGAAACATGGGTCCCCATGCAGTCAGTGGGTTTATCATGTATCAGTCACTTTGTATCATCAGCTGGACCTCAGACTCCAAATACATCAAACAGAATGACCTCTGAGAATGGGAATTTTTTTGCCAATGCCAACTATTTAGCTGAATGTAAGACTTAAAATATAATGGCTGTTGTAATAAAAAAAAAAGTCATACCTGAGTTTTTAGTAGTCTTTTCTGGCTTTAAACTTTAAGCAAGGATGAAATTGTAGAAAACTTCAGACTTAGAAAAAAGTAAATCCCACTTGACTCAAGTGTTGCTTATCTATGATCAAAAGTATATTTTGAAAACAAATTCCAGGGGATGAGAAATCTGAACTGAACTCCTGTTAGAAAAACTGTGCTTTAACGGGGGGGGTCTGCTTTTCTGGTTTGGTTATCAGCATTGTAAATGCATGCAGAAAGCATTAGCTTTGCTCCTTTTTTCTGCTCTCCCAGAAGCTTTTTCAATTTTGTTTAAAGGCTAGAATAGGGAGAAAAAGGGGCATTTTAAGACACTCTTAAAAGCAAAAATAGAATTTAAGTAACCATTCCCAAAATTATTTTCTTATATTTTGAAATAGAACTAAGTTACAGCTACAATGGAAATGATATCTTTAAAAATAACCATTCAGGATTTTACAGTGTAACAGCTTTAACTAAAGTCTACATAGATCAAGCTTCTGATAATTTCTTCCACCTCAATAAACCAAATTATTTGTGTCACACTGTAGGGCAAGCATTTGAAATTAAGCTTAATTCTCTGTTTCCCAGTTTCTCTATTCTTTATGAGGCTCAACCAGGAACAACAGAGGAGATGACATCTCATAATCTGTAAAGCTGCAGGAGTAGATAGCTGTCCTTAGCATTACTGATTTAGCATTGCATTTACAAATTAGTGCTTCTGCTCCCTAGCAATACATCTCCATCCAATTCAGTTCTGTTCATCAAGAATGCTAGACATCAAGCAAGTAACATACAAAAGCAGGCCTTTTTCAAGTTAGAAACTACTTCAACATCAGCCATCAATCTAAAAAGAAAACAAAAATGAAAGCTTGTAGTCTTCCTCTCCCAAAGCAGGAGATTCCAAGTGCCTCACACAAACGTTGGGACTTGGGACATTTGGATGTACTAGTGAAAATATATGAAAGCCTATCTACTTTTCCCTGGTCCTTTAAAACAGGACGGAGGGAAAATCACCTGCCCAGTTATCCTCTGTTAGTGTCTATTCTTCCAAAATTATTTTTTTGTTCTGTGAAACTTCACTATTTCTTTTCTTTTCTTAAGATAATGGAAAAGTCCTGCGAGAGTAGTGTTCCTAATACAAACCAACCCCAAGAAGAATGCCTGCAAGCAGCACAGTGCCTTGCTGCAGTGTGCCCACAGAGAGGAGAGGAGGTTCTTTCCAGCTTCCAGGGGAGAGCTGTAAAATGGAATGAAATTTCCCCTTTGGTGAAGGATGCAGTGATCCCATGGAGTCCTAACGATTCTTTCTGCTATGAGGAGGATTCTTTCCCTGAAGCCTGAGATACAGCACAGTTGCTGAGAGGAGGAGGTAAGGGCTGGAGTAATGAAAAGCATGAAGAACACGCATGAAGAACAACAGTATACCTAATGTTTTAAATAGATTTTTGGTTGACCAGGCCTTTGCTATCTCTAAAATCAGCAAAGTATAGATAACTTTTAAAACCCGAAAAGCACTTCCTATAATTAGAACAATATAACTGTATAAACCATACTGTCATATAACTACATTACCTCTTAGTTGGATATCCTTTATTTGTCTCATCTGACATTAAACTACTGTTTTGCTGTGTTTTGTTAAGGAAGCTACATGCTGGGTTCTCATCTATGCATAAAATGAGTGAAGTTAAAGCAGAAAAGCATCTAATATATTGTACTAAAACACTGAAGCAAAAAGGAAAATTTGAAAGCCCTATTACACAACATGGAAATGAACCTAAATGTCTATTCATGGATGATGTGTGTGAAACAGAATAATAGTTGATACCACGGCTTTCAAATCTCCCAGCTCAGCTAAGAAATTATCTAAGAATACAATGACTGACAAACTTGCAGCAACAAACTTTTCACAGATTGAATACACAACAGACAGTTTAAGTGATAAGAGGATTTAAACCACCAAACCCTATTGTTTCAAAAAGAAACCTTTAAGTACCTTATTAATTTTAATTTTATAGCTCTAGCAGATGTTTTATTTCCACAGATTAGCTCATCATTAAGGTACTAGCATCACTAAAATGTTATTAAAAAAAAGTATTTTTTTAAATTCCAAAACAGTTTAGTTTCCAAAACTGAAGCAGACCCCTGCTATACATATAATTTTCTTGTAACTTTGCAGCACTACAGGGATCACAATAGTGGTCTTGAAAACTAAGCCTGTTTGCTACTTTTCAGTGTTTATTTTGTGGTTCCTCATTCTGCCTGATCACTTTTGAAACATCCTGATATTTTGATAATTTTCAAAGTATCTTCAGATTTTGACAAGGACCTCAGGGAAGAAATAGTGTATGCTTTTTAAAATCCACCCAGATTTTTACAACCATCAGAATTGTCATTTAAAGTCCTTGTTTAGCGTGATTAGATAGAAATGCTGCTAAAATTATTCTTTGCTCAATAAAAACTGAGCATGCTTTAGAGAACTCACTTCTGTATGGCATGTAACTGAGTTTCTAGAAAAGACACAGGCAAGCTAACTTCATGTTTAGCAACTGTCATCTGTTTCCTAACTCATTTTGGACTAGCGAAAATGCAGTAAACAGAAAGACCTTGTATTCAATATTGTATTAATATTAATAATGTTCCCTTTGTAACATTTTTGTGCATCAGACGTTTATAACTTAGCAAAAAAAAAAAAATTAAAAAAATCTATGATTAGAACCTAGATGTCTGACATGATGGGCACAGGTTGCCTTCTGTTAACTGCATTGCCTCTAAGAAAGCATCTCTGAAAGTTAATGCAATTGGTAACCTGACCTGTGTTATGTAGGCATATGCAATCCACTATTTCCATGCATTATGACTAGCAGCTGGTACGCTGTGGATAACAGTTTATAGCAAACTCTAATGACAAATTCTCTAGAAGAAGTACTAGAAATTCAGGGAACTTTTGTGTGCTGAAGATCAATGGTCCAAGCATCAAATTTTATTGTTGAGGGCATTATAGCTGATATAATGGACAAGACGATTGTGTAACTGAAGACTTCATGACTGGCAAACAAACTCAAAAAGGGCAAAATTATTGTTGATGGAGCAATTGCTATTTTGATAGACACATTTCAAGAAACTGGGGAATTTACAGGTTGACATTTACCAGTTTAGGTTGTATAGGAAAAATACATTTGAAAATCACTAAATTATATATAGAACTGTCTATTTGTGTTGTCATTCTGGTTCACGCATACAGAACGTGTTAGTGTTTACAGACCAGACAATCCATTTTCAGCATTTTTAATCTTCCACTGATTTGAGCATGAATCGATCCTGGTTGGGAGATCAGTTGTGAAAGAATTAACCTAGTTAAGTTTGTGGGGTCAGAAATAGAATGCAATAAAGAACAATGCAATAAAGAACAATTAAAGCTTGAGAGAGATGTTCCTAAGGATTCTCACTCCTCTTTTTATAGAGAGAATCTTGAACTCCTATGCCAATTAAAAAAAAAAAAAAAGGGAAAAAAAGGAAGAAAACTATTGAGTCAGCAGAACTTGTTGTTGAGGAACTAGTGATGTTATGGAAAGCAGATTTGGGGGAAGAGACAAGGTGATGTGTAGATGAAAACTGAGAAGGATTTTTAAAAGACTGATTATCTTTAACGTAGGCAAAATAGATATTAAAGACCTTTCAGTTGTTTCAGAATTTATTGCTGAAAGTCTCTGATCAAGTTCAAAAGATAAAAGGAAAAGCAGAATTTTAAGAAAAAAATCAAATGTATTCATAATTATGAAATTTGATATTATAAAAAAAATTGTGTTGGTTATTCTGGAAATGAAATTATATTCTTGAAGTGACATTTTCTGGCTTCATCTCCATCAACTTTCCAGAACTGGTAAGTCAATATTTTGAACATTGCAATATTTATCATTACACAAATTTTGCATGCACAGAACAACACAAGTTTTGCATGCAATAACAAACTCTTTGACAATCCCTTCCAGTCATCATGGGATCAGCAGGAGGCATTTGCCTCCATGCTGCCTTCTGGAGTGCAGTACCTCTTGCTCCTTTCCCCCACTGTCATTTGGTAGCCTACCTTCTTGGGAGGAATTAACTTACTTTTTTAAAGATACAGATGTTGTTAACATCTGCATCTTATACGTTGTGACATGTTTAGTTGAACTCTTTTAAAATCAGATAATTCTACCATTGCAAAATTTCTGGTGAAAGCAGTCCTGTTCCAAACATTTTGTAAGACAATGCTTTACGGCTGATTTCCCACCCATTCTTGTTCACTGTGTGTCATGAAGGATTCTGTGTTATGCCTTAGAGACCATACTTTATTGGACAGCAAAGTTACAGAACACAAACGAGTCTCTCATGGGAACCTGTGTATACAATAATAGTGGACTTCTTTTCCTCCCCCACTAAGATATTATAGTCTCCAATAATACCAAGACAAGAGATGTATTAAGAAAAAAAAAACAATACAACTAGAGTCAGTAAGGTTTAAATTTTTTAGTAAGGTGGCTACACCAGTAAGCAGAAAAGGCAGTATGAGTTAGGGAACACTAAAACTACTAGCCTGGGGGCAAGGAATTGAAACTGAGAGTGTGTTAAACAGAACCACAATGTTGCTCTGTCCATGGCTCAGACAATGGACCTGGAAGATTTTGTAGATAAATCTTTGAGCTGCATGTGTGGTTGGAGAAATCAGGACTGAAATTAATTCAAAATAGCTGGCTTGTGTATCCAAACTGCATTGTTCAATAATGCACATCTAGGGAACTAGTGAAGGAGGTGTTTAAAGCTGGCTTCATCATTCTCAGCTCTACTGCTGAAATGCTATATACATTTTAGAAGTCACTAACTCCATCACCCATCTTTATCTATCTCACAATGAGTATATTAAATATTCCCAATCTTTTTTTTTTTCCTGCGAAGAGTAGTGAGGTGAAGAGGAAATGCCATACATCCAAAGGTGATGCAGCTAATGGGTACAGTGATCTTTCCTGTCAAATAGTTATTGATATTAAAAAGAATGCAGCTTACAAAAATTTTGCTGGATGAATCTTTGAAAAATGTATAGGTGATGTATTTTCTGTCTTTTTTGTCTTCTGTAGAGTGTCTCTGCTTTACAGCAGCAGTATCAACGTCTTCATTTTTGCAAGACCCCCAAAATAATCAGCTTCTCTCATTTATGTCACTAGTGAAAATGTTTACAATTACAGACTGTTTGTTCAACATGTCCTGTTACACCAGCTGGATTTTATTGATTGTTTGCCAAGAAGAAACAGTACAGAGGACTGAATGCTCAGTGCATGAACAGTCTTTGGAGTTTAATGTAGATATAATCAAAAGATCAGAGCTGCTGCTTTGCTAAAAGTGAATGTCTGTGTCAGTGGCTCATTTGTTTCATGATAAAGTCATTCTGAACAGTAAGGCTCTGGAAAAATCCTGTACTCTGACAAATTTCAATTAGGTTAATTACATTCTGCTTCCCTAAACTCCCCCCGCAGTTTCAGATGGAGACAGCTTTCTTAATTTCCTTTCCTAGCGTGTTGTATAGAGTTGCTGTGTTTTGGTAAATAGCTGCTACATTCCACCCAACATGTGGCTGATCTAATCCCTTCTTCTTCAGTAGCTGCACAGTGTGAATTTTGCCTTATTACACTGGGAAACCTTCTGTCTTAGGCAAGAGGAAGGGACAGATTCCCTTCATGCTTTACATTTCCAAAGTCATGTAAAAGTGTTTAAATGAGAATCTGTCCCTGAACCCTTTTTCCTGGAATAACTGAGTTGAAGAGGATAACTCTGTGTATGTGTGCGCATGTGCATGTGTATGCATGTGTGTGGTGGTGGTGAAGGAACAACACAAGGTCAGTCAAAAATTTTGACATGCATTTTCTTAATTTTTATCTTTCTTTGAGATGCTTTTTATCTGTCTTTTGCTCACAAAGGGTAATTAATCTTGATTGTGGTTACGGAAAACGCAGTCACATTTCTCTCCTTAGTTCTTCAGTTTTCAGTCATATAACTTGACTTATGCCTGACATCTCTCTATCTCTACTTTTCTTTCCTATATCAGTGTGTGACAAGAACTTGATCTTAACATAGAGTATATATTTACCAACTCACTAAAAAACCCTGCAAAACTGTATTTCAACTCTTCTCTGTTAGCTGTGCTGTGTGTGTCTTGTGGCAATCCCCACTCTATGCACAGTTTCTTCCTTCTCTACCAGCACTTTTTGTGGGTGATGTGATATCATTAGGATCAAGGCTAAAGATATGCTGAAATAAAGTGGGATTGTACATCATTATTCACACCAAAAGTTGATGTGCTGTGTAACAGGATTGACTCAGGGGCTCAACCAGCAGTTCCTGATCTTGATTCTGAATGCTAAGTGAAAAAGTCCTTTCTTCTCAAACATAACCCTCAGAGCAATATTTTTGGTGGATTTAAAGATCTTTAAGGCATTAGAACCCCCTGAAAAATCCAATCTGCTCCCTCAATCCATCTATCTTGAATTTAGAGGTGATATAGTATTTTATGTTTTATTGGATTCTTTCAATATGTAAATAACCATTTTAATAAAAAAAAAAGTGCATCCAGTAAATGTTGACATTTCTTTCTAAAATTAGAAAATATGGATACAAAATATAGTCTGAGGTATTTTATAATATGTGGTAGATAAGATAAATAAGAAACTTGCCTTTGTGACCAAGCTGAAATTTCCAAATTATTTTAGTAACTCATCAAAACATCAACAAATCAGGCAATATAAAAGCAATGTTCAGACTCTGATACAAGGAGTGTATTCCAACCTGTACCTGGCCACAGTCAGTAATATGACTTGACGACTTCTGTAATGTAATCATCATTGCATCTTACCTTCCAAAAAGAACACTAAAATGTTTGATTTAGATTCAGGAGGCTGGAGTACAGCTGGTTCAGATTCCAGGTCAGACATTTTGCTTTGCTTTTAAAATATTGGGGCACTGTTACACACCCATATGGACAAAGATTAATGTCTCAATTCTTTTTTTAATACTTAAAATATACATAGATAATTAAACATCTGTATGGTATCTGTGTTTCCTTTGCATTACAGATCATGACCACATCTAACAATTTCCCTAGTACCAAACCCCGCTGATTATTAACACAACTAAACTTGTTGGATAGTCACATTTGGATTGGTGCATTTCAAGACAACTGAGAGCGAGAAAAGTGTCAGGCACGTGCACTACAAATCTGAAACTTACAGTAAATGGAAACATTTCTGTGCAGGTAAGTCCGTATATTCCAGACATCAAATAAGTAAACTTTACATGTATCTCTTTGATCTGAATCCTAGCAAGAACTAGAATTTGCATTTTACCTATTAAAGAAAAAAATAACAATGATGTTATCTGAGATATTGTTACGAATGGTGACAATGTATTTACTGTAACCAGTCTGTCATATTTTGCTTGAAACTTGAAATTTATCCATTAGCTCAATAATTGAGAATGGGTCAGGTATCTTATAGAGACAATTAGCTGTCTTTCTCATTCTCTTTCTCTTTTTCTTCTCCAAAACAAAGCTAACATCTTAAAATCAATAATTATTAGCAGTAGAGGCAGGAAAATATTTTGAACCTTTTTAATATGGGCAAAATGTTCTAATAGGAATATTTTCATGGGATTATCACACTCTTGTCTTACAGCCACAAGAGTAAAAAGGACCAAATCCTGTTTAGAATGTCTCAGTTCCAAACTGTTCCTCTAAGAATAATAAGAAGAATAAGAAAGAAGTACAAACAATTAGCAAGATATCATAAATTTCCTTAATCTTTCTACAGTGGCAATTCACTCATACAGACTCTTCTCTCCAAACCCTGAGTGTTCACGTCCTGTTTCTTATACTGCTTCAAGCTTAGAAAAGACTATAAGTTTTTATTATTTCTTTTCCTTTTTTTTTTTTTTTTTCAAGAAGAATACCAAAATCTGTTCCTTGGAGCTTAAGAAGGACCATTGTCTCCAGGAAAATGTAAGAGTTGAATTAGGAAGTTGCCCAATCTTTGCATTAGCATAATGGACAGTTATGGGAAAAAGCAAAAAATGCCAAACAACAAAAAACCAGTAATATTTAGAAGAAAGTTACCGGATAGTTCTGATATTTTAATTTTTCTCCCATTAGTTTAAAAATAGGTTTCACACTTAATTTTTGACAAAAAAATTTCTATCCTTTATGCCTCTATGTTCTTTGTCATATACTTGAAAAATAGTCTATTACCAAAGACAAAATTGAATGGTTTGGAAAATGTTAAACTTATTTAGTAGTAAAAATGTGTAATTAAAAAATCACTCATAATTTTAAACAGTTAAAGATACTGGGGGAAAAAAAAAAAAAGAATGAGCTATCCTACAGGACAGCTGACAGTAGAATTTGCTTTTCAGGCAAAGCTTACCACATATAGAAATTTTGAGGTGCTATTTTGCCGAAGCAAAAAGACTTTTTTGAACAATAGAAGAAAGCAGGAATATAGGGTTCTCTTAATTTCATATGGAAATGATGAAACTTTTCTTGCAAAATTCTGCAGATGTTGTTCATTATTTTTGCTTTTAACAGAACAAAGAGTGTCCTAAGAACAGTCCACCCTCCATGTATCTCCATTAGCTCTCTGCTATATTTATCAACTACATAAAAAAGGCAAAAAATAGTAAGGGAAGAATTATCTAGTGTTTTCGCCTCAAATTTTGATTGGTGCAACAGCAAACAGGCACTGTCTGGCACCCACATATGCTCAAGAGCAAATATGTTTTAAAATAGTAGCAGTAGATAAACAAGTCAGTAGATACATGGGTAAATTTCACATATATACAGCTGAAGGTCAGAAAGCTGAGAGGTGAAAATCAACCAAGATGACTAAGAAAAAGAGTACACTGAGAAGAATAGGAGAAAAAAAGTGTTTAGCTCTCCCCACCCACCCACCTTTTTTTTTTTTTTCTTTTCTTTTTACACATCATACTTACCATGCTACATTTTTGTATTTATTTTTACTGCTCTGCTATAAAAGCATGTTCATCCAATGCCCTGGGCACTCTCAGCATAATTAAATATATACTATCTAACCTTTCTGTCAATTATCCCTATGTTCAAACCAACTCACTCCTCAGCAGTGTAAATACAAAAAAGAAGTTAATTAACTTCCTGGAAAAATCCCCTCGAGGATCCTAAACCAATGTCCCTGTGGGGCTGGCCAACATGAATCTCGTTATGATCTCAAGAGAAAATGTAAGATGGGATCTGAGGCAAATGTAGGATGGGTAAGATGTGTTACTGAGGGCTAATTGGCGTGGATTATTGCACACTGCCAAAGGAAACCCTGGCACAACTGATAATCTTTTAGGCATTGGTCCAGGGAAACTGAGAGGCAACTTGGATGCCATCTGAAAGACTAGAGAAATACTGTAGCCTAAAATCTTTCTACAGAATGTTTTCAGTGAAATGAGTAGGTGCCAATTTAAGAGGAAATAAGCAGCACTGAAACAACATCCCCAGTATTTCCAAAGTTACCTTACAAATGAAAAGGCTTTTTTCTACCTTGAAAGCAAAGAAAAGCTAATTTTCTTTACTCCATGACTGGATGAGAGTAAGGCCATATTAATGGTTAAAGAAAATACTTCTCCTTCTTTAAAATTTCTTTTCAGACTTCCTCGTAATTGCCATCAGCTTCATAAAGGAAATCATATTGTTATATTGATTAACAGTGGCTGCATTTTCCAATTATTTCTATAATGAGTTTAGTGGCAATGACCCAGAAAATGGACAAAGACCTCACTTCAGATTAATGTTAATTTGATGTAAATTGTTATTTTTTCCCTTCTCACCAGCAAATGATGATGGTAGATCCCCACTGTTAATTAATCAAAACTTCTCAAAATAGAGTTCACCAGGTGGAAATAATTAGCAGTTAATTGTCTGCTGTTTATTACTCTTCAGAGATGTAAACAACAGTCTGGATTCATTTGACAGTATTTACTAAAAAGACCTTTAATAAATACATTAGAGGCACAAATGTTGTAGATATGGTATGAATATTTGTGGTTGTGCATTTGTTTTATGAGACAATTCAATGGACAAGGAATCAGCATTTTTCCCTCTAGAAAAACAGCATTCCAGCAGGTGCAAACATTTGCCTTTTGTTTCATCTGCAAGATTTCTTTTTGCTTATTGTTTCTTGACTGAATAAATGACTGGCAGAAAAAGATGAACAGAGTGATTTAATGTGAATTCACACATAAGGAGGAGGTTTTTGTCTCACACTTTGATGGCTACAGAAGTTTTGTGTTTTAGAAAAAAACATTCATACTCAGGCAGAGTAGGAATTTAGGTAAAAGATATATTGATATCTTGATGATAATGGTGATAATGCTGATGACTGTTTTTTGGAGTTAGGGTCAAATGTTCCTTATGTGCCCAAATCCTGTTATGCATTTACATCCACAAATTAGGCACTTTGCCCAATTGAGAGGAAATTTTAGAATCCAGTTTGCTATTATATTTACAGTAAAATAGATTAACCATCAGATGAATAAATGAGGTTGTTTATGAGCTCTCTTTTCAAAAGAAAGTGATTAATCAAAAAATTACAGTCACATTAAGATAATCAGCAATCATCAGTCTGCTGTGTATTCTAAAAAGAGTGACACTCTTTAAAGCCACTGAAATTAGACTGTTTCCCCTTAAAGCTTGTCTTGATCTTCAGTGAAATGTGGCTCGTGGCTTCCGATCAGGCTAGAGCCAAGATTTAAATTCAAAACCTGTGTTACCTAGAGAAGCAGGTTTTGTCCAGGGACTCCTTTCTTAATCTCAGGACTGATGGCCAAAAGGAGTAAGAAGCAATTTCTTGCCCTTTCCACCATGCTACCATTTCACAGAGAGTGTTTATTTTTTCCAGTTTGGGTGACAAACAATGATTTTTAAAATATGAGTGAGAAAACTCACTAAAAATTACACTCGTAGTTTTGTCAGCAAATATTATGGATGTCTGCTTCATTTTTGCTATTACCAATATGATAAGTATAGCCAAATAATTGTGACCAAGCACGGTTTTAGTATTTTTAAAAGTCCAACAACTTCTATGAACTTCATAATTTAAAAAAAAATTGGTATTTACATGTGTGTATGTGCAACTTAGGGGAGAAACTTTCAGTGCTGCAAGCTCTCTTATATCCTTGCCATGTAGAGCAAGCAATGAATACGATCAGAAAAATACAATGAAACTTTAAAATATTTCTTAATTTTTGTTTTAAAACTATCACATTTAGTTCCAGACAACTTTATTGTTTTCTGCAAAACCTGATCTTGCAGTCAAATATCTGTCTGGTGCTGGCATCATTTTCTCTCAGATGTCTACATTGTGGAGTCATTAGATAAGGTTCATTGATTTTTTCTTTTTTTCAGTGTGCAGAGTTAATATTTGATTTCATTTCTACCTATAAAGAAAATGCTGGATGTCTTGAAAAAAAAAAACCCCACACTTGTGCTTGCTTTAATCAAATGTTACAGTAAAAACAAAAGGATAAACTTCAGCTACCACTTAAAGGACTTAACTGTCATCTGGTGATATGCTAGTGTCAAGGCAAGGTCAGAACTCTGTAAGAAGGAGATTTACACTGTTTGGCCCCTCTGGATCAAGGTGGTCAACTTTCAACTGCAAGATTAATCTAGCAAATTAGAAACACAATGGCCTACCCTAGACAAGTTTTTTTGTATAATATTTCTCGTTTACTGTTCAGATTGGAGTTTTTTCGCCATTTTGTCTGTCAGAACAAAATTCCACTGAACTTTATCTCTCATCAATTATATTGAAAAGACCTTTGAAAAAAATCTCTTTACTAAAGAATATATTTCTCTACTAAAAAATGCATAATTCTTCCATCGGACTGGGTAACGTTCCTGAAATAGATCAGTCTCAATTCCCTAAAATTAATTTTTAATTTTTTTCCTCTACTGTGATATTTTGTGGGTTATTTTTAGCTTTAAGAATTCAAAAAGGGCCATTTAGCACCATTTTCATTAGAATTTCTCTTTATGACTTTAAAATGTCCTGACTGTGATCATATATTAGTAGTAAGTGTAGCTACAGGGCTGTCTTCTTAATGCTGCAGGTTAAACAGCAGGGGGTGACAGCCAATGACTACGTTTTTATGTGTATATATGCTTATATACACACCTACAAACTCACACATACATGCATGTGCACACACACATACATATATACACAGACACACACACACATAAATGGCTAGATTAGTATAAAGGCTGTAATGTCATCTGTAGGTTTAAGCTCAGAATTTATGACATCACTCCCCTCTACTGAAATTAGAGTTTGAAGCTCACATGGTGGTATGTTTTATTTGCCAGTCTAAATTTAGTGTAGATAATGCTGAAATATATACCAAAAACTGTTTTAAGAAGCACTATGGATGTCTAAATGATACAGGTATATATAATTCCCTGTCATGGCATTCCATAGGAGAATTTAATAATTAGATTACTCCAGTTTTATTATTTTCTCTTTGATTTTTCTTTCTCTTGTTTTATGCTTTCATCAGTCTCAGCCAGAGAGTAGAAACAAAAAACCCAGGTGGACTTGCAAGCTTTGCTTTTTGGTTTAAACAGAAACATGTAATATTCGGATAGTTTTTTTCAGCCTTGGAATTAGAGACCTTGAAATTGGAACTGATTTTACACTTTCCTATAATAATATTTTTTATGAGTGAAATTGGAAGAGCAGCACTCAATGGAAGAATAGGGAAAAATGGACCTGGCTGCTGCTACAGGGATATTTATGGGGAGTTTGATGTTTTGCTGGGAGAATGAAGGAGATCTTTTACTGCAAATACCTACATAGGGTTTTTTTTGTTCTGCAGAGCACATTCTTCTGACCCTTCTATTGCCTGTGTTTCCCCCTCCCCTTCTACTAAACAGGAAAAGAAAGCTTAATTTTTTTAGGGATATAGTTGATCAGTTTAAATGTTGGCGTTGTCTTTGGCTGAACAAATGGAAACCTTTTATTTTTACATGCACACTAATAATATAAAACATTTTATATGGAGCTTTCTGCAACTTGCAGAGGTGATAGGTAACATATACTGTACTTAACAGGTAAGGAACTGAAACAAAGGACCAAGGTCAGCTTATAGGCTGCTAACACAGTCTGTACCCAAATACTTTCCTAGTCTAGTGTCCTACCTACCAGTTAGTGTGCAACTGGTCTCTTTGGACCTCCCTCCAACAGCTGAAAGGGCAGAACATAGATTACCCCAGAATATTGGCCAGGGGCAAGGAAGGATTTGTATGAGCTATTGATTGCATGCTCTTTTGTTCCTTATAAAAAGTATATTCTATTATAAATAAATAATGCCAAAACAAGCACAAAATTGGCAGAATTGATGAAATTTCATGTGAACATGAAGGGCTCAAAATTCTCTACCTACTTCTGTCAGCTTTGCATTTCAGATGACCAAGATTTCACTTTTATGTCCTTTTCTAACATTTGAAAAGAAATGCTGAGACTCCCTGAAGTAAAAGAATTAAAACAAAACCCCCACTGGCCTAGATATCAGACAGAAGACTCCCATTTTAAAAGTTTGTGACTTTTTACAGGCATGTTGAGACCCTGATAGACAAACAAAGAGCAGTGCACACGTACAGGGTTTCTGAGGACACACTGGGGTGGCTAAATGAAAGTGCCAAATGTTGGTACAAGATGACAGAACTGATAGAAGATACAAGCTAGAAGGCCGAAAGGAAAATGATGTCATTAGCCCCATGGGAATCATTTGTCCTATGCACTGGCATGACTAGGGCTCATAAATGCACAAGAAGAAGACCGGAGCATGCCCAGGGTACTTGCACGGCAATAAAGGAAAGAGGAACACCTCTCCTCATATGGTCCTCTTAAGCAGTCAGGAGGGTTGGCCCTCAATTTTTCTGGAAGTTCATTCACGTTCGCATCAATACCACTGAGAGAAACGTTTAGGTTAGGCTAATTTTCCCCTTCTCTGGAATTCCTGTTCCAAGTGTTCTCTTTAAAAAATCTTAGGAGTCAAATGTTCCACTGCTTTATATAATGTTAATCTATTGTAGCTGAAATTTGTACCCTTTTGTAGCAATTTGTGCACACTAATTCATGTCTCATCTTTGACATGTTAATATTTTATATACGTTGTTCATAAAAAAAGCCAGAAAAGCTGCAACAGAATGAAAAAAAGTCAGTTATTCTGAGGCATGAGTACCGAAAATATGGGAGTACTTCTGAATGCTTTGTGCAATAAAAATCTTTTAAAAATCCAGCTCATATTTACTCGCATTGGCTTCTGAAAAAAAGTTCTGGAAAGGTACCAAAGGTTGTCTTTAAAAAACCTGCATTTGGGGTCTCATCATAGAGTTCTGTGAAATTAAGAGAAGTTTTTATGTTCCTACTGATAGGTTTTGAAGCAAACTACATGTACAGAAAGTCAAAATTCATAAATGAGAGCATTCACATTAGAAACCTGAATTGATGCAAACTCTGTGATTGTAATAGCCAATAAAAATAACCAACCTACCTCAGTAATTGAGCATCAGCTACTTTGTATTTACTTGAATAGTAAGTACTTCGGACTAAAACCCTCTGCAGTACATACATACAAATGAATGGATGAATGAACAAATGAATGAATGAATACTCTTGGCACATTTGGCAGGCCAAAGACAATTCACTAAACTTAAGCTGAGAATCATTTTGATTGTGCAAATGTAATGAAATGATAAGCTTTTGCCAAACTGTAAATAAATTCAGCAGATGAGTTGGCTGTTTGAAATGCACTGGATGCACACCAAAATAAGAAAGAAGGAAGTATTTTCCCTGTGAAGAGCAGGATCGGTAGCTGTGTGCCTGTATGCTCCCCCATGGCTTTAGCTTGTCTCCCTCAAACACCATGAACCTCTGGTAGACAACAAGAGGCCATGAGATGAATTTACATGTGTCCTGGTTTCAGCTGGGATAGAGTTAATTGTCTTACTAGCAGCTGGTATAGTGCTGTGTTTTGGGTTCAGTATGAGAAGAATGTTGATAACACATTGATGTTTTCAGTTCTTGCTAAGTAGTGTTTATATCAAGTCAAGGATTTTTCAGCTTCTGATGCCCAGCCAGCAAGAAGGCTGGAGGGGCACAAGAAGTTGGGAGGGGACACAGCCAGAGCAGCTGACCCAAACTGGCCAAAGAGGTATTCCATACCGTGTGACGTCATGTCTAGTATATAAACTGGGGGGAGTTGGGCCGGGGGGGATCACCACTGAGGAACTCACTGGGCATCAGTTGGTGGATGGTAAGCAATTGCATTGTGCATCACTTGTATATTCCAGTCCTTTTATTATTATTATTATTATCATTTTATTATTGTTATCATTATTAGTTTCTTCCTTTCTGTTCTATTAAACTGTTCTTATTTCAACCCATGAGTTTTACTTTTTTTTTTTCCATTCTCTCCCCCATCCCACTGTGGGTGGGGGGGAAGTGACTGAGTGGCTGTGTGTTGTGTAGTTGCTGGCTGGAGTTAAACCACAGCAATCTACTTAAAGGAAAAAAAAAAATCTCCATTCTCTTCCCCCTCCTCTCAAAAGAAGAAAAAAACCGAAGGAAAATAAAAGTTGGCTCTGTGAATATTTGGTATAATGCAGAGTCCCATCTGTTTTGAACATACACATTTCTCAGCAACTTTTGGACAGTGAAAAGTAGCAGTAGTGCCCTGATTCACAGCAACAGTATGATGAAAGCTTGACATAGTCAAACATTCATCTATTCTGATTTCAGTAGGTTTGGAAATATCAGAGATCTGTTTGACTGGTTAAATACTGAGATGCTCTTTTCCTCTGAGTATGGACATTTATTTACCCTATCTTTCCATAAGACATTGGTTACTTTGTAGATAGATAATTTTCTTAAGGAAGATTTTATCATTTCCATCCAGATTCCGGTTTCTTCAGTCAAGTGACTAATACATTTTAAGGAGCAGGATGTATTTTATTCCCATCAAGACTACATGATGTGCATGTGGCTGGAATACACACAAATATAAAACTCTCTCTAAAAGCACTCTGTGTTACTCTGGGAGACTGAAATTAGGACATATTATGCAATTAAAAAAGAAAGTGAGCATAATTTGATAATAAAGTAATTTTATAGTTGGTATTAATCCTCATCTACAAATAAATTAGAAAACTAACAAGTCCAGGTTTACCTGCTAAACCAGCTGGATCATGAAAAAGGTGGACAACACAGCTACAAAAAGTAAATGCAAGATTTCAGTATCTTTTCCAAAAGCTCTCCCTGAACTGCAGCAAAAATGGCATCTTCCTGGTTTTAAAAGAAGCTTGGCTCTCCTTTTCCTGCTGTTGTCTAAAATCACACTAAAAGCAATTTAACTGTTTCTTCATTACTGTAAAATTTTGGAAGAGAAGGCTATAGGCAGATGTTCATTCTGTAAACAGCTGTGGTGGTTGAAGGTATTAACAACCTTTAGCTTGCTATCCATTCCTCTGTGAGAAGTTCTCTTTCTCCCACACTATTGCTAATGGAGAGATGTGTGTGAACACTACTGCTTCAAGCCAAATCTGGAAAGTTTACTTATTTCAGTAGCAAGGCTTGAGTTAACCCATCTGATTCTACTTACCCCTAACATGTATCTTTCAAAGATGTAGACTGTGCCCAGGAAGAGGACTCAACTGAACTAGAACTGTGACAGTGGCTGTTATATTTACCTGTCCCTTCCCAGTACTCTAGTGCTGTTTCTACCATGTCTTTTTTATTTCAGGGCTGGATACTATAGATTTAAGTCAAACCTACACTCAACTCATTCCGAGGGTGTCAGTAAATATACATGAAATTCAGTAGCTACAGTGATGTATTTAAATAATGTTTGTAATCTCTAACCCTTTTTCTGTTAAATGTAATTCAGAGGATCCGACTCAATGTCTCCTAATTCTTTATTATGCTACTGTTAGGAAAAAAAGTCTGTACTAAAATCAATAATATAATGTTACTGACTCATTCTATCCCATGCCATTTCATGTCATTCCAAAGTGACATTGAAATACCACTAATGGAACAGTGAACCTATTTTGCAATTATAGTAATAGTAACAGCTACTGGTTGGAACAATTTGTGAGAGAATTTGGAAGGCGCTACTGCAGTTATTAAGCACTGCCACATTCTTTCCAAGCCGCAGTGATGGTATTAATTTAGTTCTATTCACCTCACAATAATAATTTCCAGATAAGCCATTTTGAAACCCAGTGGTTCAGGCTCAGCATTTCTGGAAGTAACACTGAAGGGCAGGACTGGCTGATGAGGCTTGTCTTGAAACACTTGCAGAGAGAACTAGCTTCATAAATAGTTCTTTGAAAAACAGTGTGCCCACATGCTAAACTGATTATCATCAGGAAATGTGCATGGGAAGAATGCATTCCAGCTGTCATCTTGACTCTGCTTTTGGGGTAATGTTTTCTCCTTCTGGACTGATTTCTCCTTCTAGAAGTACCTGTGGTGCAATAAACATGCATATCTCCTAGCTGAAAGTCAGAGAAAACACAAGAAATGAGCAGAGTTCAGTGTTATCTGCAGTGGGGACCAGGACTAAATTCCAGTCCTGTCTTTGCGGTTGCTGCGTGGCCATGGCAAGTGACTTTTCTTGTGTATTGGCTGGCACTTTTTAACCTGCAAAAGGAATTAATGACATTGATATCTTTTGCAAAAAACTTCAATATTTGTTCGTAAAAATAAGTGTTGGCAAGCTGAATATCATTATTAATACATTAATACATTATTATACAAGGAAATACCCTGTAGTCACTGGTGCCCTATTAGAAGATTGATTAGCTTGTCTAAGGACAGCTTTCTATCAAGGACTGACATTCACTGTGCATTTAAACTGCCTGAGTTTTTTTAGGCATTCTGCTCTTTTGGACATGAGAAATAAGAATCTTAAAACTAAGTCTTGCAATGAAAATTTATTGTATTTCTCAGAAAACCCCAAATCTAAAAATTGATAACTCTAACATGGCATTTTTAGTGGCAATTGTAGCTTTACCTTTGCAGTGTTTCCTGGGATGCCATTGTGTGTTATGTGATTATATTGCACTGGCAAGGGATAATTTTGTGATGAATTACATATTCAAGCTAAGCATGAAGTAGGAATATAGTGTGGGATGTTACTGAGGTTAATGAGTATTATATAAGCGTACATCAAAGAATTCCAGAGTGAGTGAATTGGATATCTTAATACAGTCAAGTTGATGGGCGAACTGCTGCACTCCATTGGTGGGATTTAGACCTGATCAGCCGAGTGCTATAGTCCCTATATCCACAACTGAATTTATTACCTCACTTAGTGGATCAATACTCCTTAGAATTACTGTTCCAAAAGTAAAAAAATAACAAGAAGAAAAAAGAACATTTTCCCCAAAGTTTCCCCTTAAAGTTACTTTGTATAGGAGGTCCAGGTTCAAAAAATTTTTGTGGTTTTAAATGGAGACCTCCATGCAAAATCAGGTCAATGGTCTACAATACCATCAAACTGTAAAGCTGGTAAACATTTTCACGAATACTTAGGGATCATTCACACATTCTTTACTCTTCACTAGCTTGATTTTATAGTAGACCATATTCACTAGAATATGCATGCACTCTTGAAAAATAATGAATCGGCTATCTCTATAGCATACCATTTTAGCATTTGCATTGTCCTATGTATGCATAATAATTTTTTTAGCATAGTAATGTCTTCAAGTGTGGATTTTTGCCTGAGAAAGAGAAATTTTACTTGTCTCTTTTTCCTTTGTTATGCAGCTTAAAGACAAACATATTACTCTTATTGGTACTAGAAGAAGAAAACAGAAATCTTATTCTTCTAGTATTTAAATCAGACAATATTTGAATAGAGTTTGACTTCTCACTATAGGATTTAGGTACTTCTACAAGTCCAAACATTTGAGTTTCACCCACTGTTATCAGAGTCCACACTGTTCATTAATTTAAGGCCATATGGTAATCTACTTACAAGGGCTGTGTATCAACTCTCCCTGTGAAAAGGGTCAGTGTAAACAGTAGGACTATTTGAAGTAGAAGGCTTTCCTTTGAATGTATTATGGTAGCAAAATCCAGTCCTTATTTAAAATCTTTTCTAGATGTGTTTTTAGCATGCTCTACTGCCAAGCCAATCAAACAGATAAAAGCATTGGCAGAATAGGTTTAACAAGCCATTTAATAAAATGAATTAGTTCCTCTGTCCCTGAAGAAATTAGCATTTATTCCTTTATAAAATCTACCTTCATAGTGATTATGTAATCTGTCATGTGCATGGCATAATGCATTCTGTAAAAATGACTTCACATTCCTTCACGCTTATTTGAGAATGACCAGTGATTATGGACTACTACATACATAGGTAATTAATAACCAGCATTCATTTTATGTGTTGATATCTATGATAGTCATAGCCAAATAAATCATGTGTGCTCAGCCTTTTGTATACTTAGGAAATTCAAGGTACTGAGCTCACTTAATGTGCTACATGAAGTTGTTCCCTACATATGCAGGTCAACTGTGTAGACTCTATTTACCTCTTTATGCACAGTTGCCATTTTTCCTGCTGGTTGCTGAGCATTTTTAAAACAGGCAGTTGTCATGAATATAGAGCCATAGCTGTATCTTATCAGTCTTTCACATAGGATATGGCACCAACCATAAAGGTTAAGTCTGCACTGGCAAATAACTTGACTCTTTGCTCCCTGATCTATTAATATGCAGACTGCATATCTAATAGCTCATGTCTAGGATTGTAGCTCCAAGACAATGCTTAACCAGACAGTGATGAACTTTAGAGATTTCTCCAAGAGGCTACATAGATAAGGTCATATCAAGCTTGATTTCCTCTACCATACAGAGACCTTCAGAACAACTTTAGCAAGCCATGAAACCTAAAAAGGCCCTGTGAGCCTACTACCATATTTGAGGTCACACAGCAAACAAATCATAACATTACATCCTCTCTCCCTTGAGGAGACACTTTAGAAGTGTGAAGATAGCAACAGAAAAAGACAACTCATGTTATATGAGATATTCGGCAACCCTAGCTGCCACAGAGTTTTTCAGAGACCACTTGAAAGTGAAGAACCATTCTGGCTCTTCTATAATGCCAGGACACAGTCCTAAGTAAAAAGCAATCTCTGAGTAAATATATACTGACTCCATCCTACCTGTCTTGGCAGGAGGTATCCATACTGAAGCTGACAGTATGGTTCCACAGAAACAGATTTCTGTAGCTAGCTTTGCAAGTTATTCATTATGCAGTGTCATATTTATTTGCATTTGTGGGTACACCCTGTGTGGCCCAAAGACAGTCTCTAATAAAGTAAGCTTTTTCTTGACCTTAATGTAATTTAATTTAAGTCTTCCCATTCTCCCTCTCCTTTATATGCGAGGAACTCAAGACATTTGCTTTTATCATTTTATTTGCTCTACTTGTACAGATACCATGTGTAATTAAATAAAAATTATTTTTGTCTGGAACTAACAATGATTCTACTTCTCCAGGACCAAGTACAAAAAAAAAAGAATATTCCATAAACTCAGGTTTTTGGTATTACTTTAATAATTACAATCAGTTAAAAATTATATAATACAAAATTAATGCCCATTTTAATAATAAAGGCTAAAGGGAAAAAGGGAATGACCTTTGTCTGGCTGAAAATATAGGAACTAAGACGCAATTACAAGGTAATCTGGGTTTTGGGAGATAAAAAACTTAATGTAGGTGTCCTGGTTTCAGCTGGGATAGAGTTAATTGTCTTCCTAGTAGCTGGTACGGTGCTGTGTTCTGAGTTCAGTATGAGAAGAATGTTGATAACACACTGATGTTTTCAGTTGTTGCTAAGTAGTGTTTAGTCTAAAGTCAAGGATTTTTCAGCTTCTCATGCCCAGCCAGCGAGAAAGCTGGAGGGGCACAAGAAGTTGGGAGGGGACACAGCCAGGGCAGCTGACCCAAACTGGCCAACAGGGTATTCCATACCATGGGACGTCAGGTCTAGTATATAAACTGGGGGGAGTGGAGGCGGGGCAGTGGTCACTTGGGGACTAACTGGGTGTCAATTGGCAGGGGGTGAGCAATTGTACTGTGCATCATTTGTACATTCCAAGCCTTTTATTATTATCATTATTAGTTTCTTCTTTTCTGTTCTATTAAACCGTTCTTATCTCAACCCATGAGTTTTACTTCTTTTCCTGATTTTCTCCCCCATCCCACCGGGTGGTGGTGGGGAGTGAGTGAGTGGCTGCATGGTGCTAGTTGCTGGCTGAGGTTAAACCACGACAGTAGGAAAGTAGCATCTGTGTGTGCATGGTCTTGCACTGTGATATCAGCAATCCTGAACTGAGAATAGACTATCACAAGTTATGATCATTCTCTGGGGAATTGACTATAAGTCAGTTATTAAAATTCACATCGATTTACTTAGCAGAAACTTGTTTGTCAGTTAATACTGTAAATGAACCTTCAATCTAAAATAAGATATTTTAAATCTCTGTCTTTTGGATTACCGGTTCATTAAAGTGTTTTATGGCAGCATTATATTAATGGAAAGTGGACTGATCTCCTCCAGTGAAAGAACTGCAGACCTTTCATTAGTGATACTATAAGCTTTAATTTTTTGACAGATTATTTTTGACTCTTCACAAATATGCTAGAGATACTTCTGTTGTAAAGAGAAACCAGCAGAGATGCTTTTTTTTTCAGAGAAACATGCTCTAGAAATGCGTTGCTCGATATTGCACATTTGGAACTTTGTTACCCATCATTTTTAATCCTGAAATACATTGAATCTGACTGAAAATTCTTTCTAGACTGATACATTCCTGCAATCTTATATTTTTCATTTATGGACCTACTTGATACAGTTTGAAAATTACATAGTATCCATAAAATAGGTAAAATTTTCATCAACTTGAATGTAATGCTATCAACTAAATAAATGTGCAAGTTAAATACTTGAAATAAGAGCTGATAAAATAATAATAAAAAACATAAGAATGAATAAACTGACTAGCATGATTGTAGCAATTCCTGGAATACAGCTAATACTTCCTTAATGACTGACATTTTAATGTTTTTTACAGCCAGATATAAACACATTTAGACTTATATTT
>NW_010973368.1:8829207-8968803 GCF_000737465.1 Haliaeetus leucocephalus | reverse complement strand
TTGTTGAGGCGGGTTTTAAACTGAAGGACTTAGTGGGAGGGGTCCAAAGTGGCAATGCTCTCACCATTTTAACCAACTGGGGAATAAGCCAGGCCAACCAGAGCAGCGACAAATGTTCCTTAGCTGCCTCCCAAGATGAGAACCAGAAGACCAACCACATCAATTATATGTATACCAATGCAGCCTAGGGAACAAACAGGAGGAACAGGAGCTCCGTGCCCAGTCAGAAAGTTATGTTCTCATAGGAGTAATTGAAAAATGGTAGGATAACTCACATGACCAGAGGATCGCGATGGATGGCTATAGGCTGTTTCGTAAAGACAGGCAGGGAAGAAGGGAAGAAGAGAAGAAGGAGTTGCGCTCTATGTTAAAGAGAAACTTGGATGTATAGAAGTCAACTATGGTGATTGTGGAAGCCCTGTTGAATGCCTCTGGGTCAAGATCACTGGGGTCATCTCCAATGGGGATCTTACCATAGGCATCTGCTACTGACCTCCAAACCAAGACGATAAGGCCAACGAAGCAATATTTGGGTCAACAGCACCTGGTTATTATGGGTGACTTCAGCTACCCAGACATTTGTTGGAAGAACAATACAGCAGCTCACATGTCATCCATCAAGTTCCTGGAATGTGTAGAGGACTGCTTCCTCATACAAATGTTAGATGTGCCAACCAGGAATGAGGCACTGCTGGACTTGCTACTCACAAACGAAGAAAACCTGCTTTGTAATATCTCTGTTAGTGATAGCTTTGGCTGCAGTGATCACAATATTGTGGAGTCTGGGATCCTGCTGAGCATGCTGAAGGTTGGTACTAGGAAAGACAAAGGTTTTAGATTTTAGAAGAGCAAACTTCAGCTCACTCAGAGCTCAGTTGGGAGGGACTCTGTGGGAAGCCTCCAGGGAGGATAAAGCAGCTAGTGAGTGCTGGTAGTTTTTCCAAGAACGTGCTCCTGGAAGCACAAAACCAGTTCATCCCCTTTAAAGGTAAGGGAAGTAGGCGGAGCAAGAGACCCCCTTGGCTTAACTGCAAGCTTCTAAGTCTTCTCAAAACCAAAAGAGAAGCATACCAGAGATGGAAAAGTGGATGAATACCTGTTGAAAAATACAAGGGCATTGCCAGGGCATGCAGAGGTGCAATTAGAAAGTCAGAGCTTCAAATGTCTGCCCAGACAGTACTTTTCTACACTCCTCTTTCTGTACAGATTTAAAAGGTGAAATATTAAGTACTCAAGGGTTACAAAAATGTTGAACCATTTAAGAAAAGCTTTTAAAAGTCAGTTTCATGTTTGTAGGACATGTCAGATGAACAGCTCTGCAGATCAAAATAATTTTCTGAATTACTGCCACTAGAGCAGCCTCCTACTTCTGATGAAATGTCCCAGTCCAAAACTGGAAGGCTCACTTTTTCAGGGACAAGCATTAGATTAAAACATGTAATATATGGCTGAGACAACTTTACACAGGCTATCAAATTGTTCAGTGTTCCAAGTTTGACATGTGATGACTATCTGCAAATGATTGGACGATAATCTTGAAGACTTAATCTTATGGATTTACTCTTGGTGAGTGGTGGAGAATGATGAAGGATTATTCGTTAAGTGCTTTTGACTTGCCAAGTGGCACAAGAAAAACATGGGATGAAATAAATGGTGTTATTTATACTGTAAAAATGAAAGACAATATTTCTTAGATGTAAAATCCCCTAATATCTAAAGCAGATCTACCTCATACATGATTTTATTTATTTATTTATTTATTTATTGGGGGGGGGCGGAATATGTCTGTATGTAGTGTTTTTCTTAAGTGAGCAGCTTCAGATACTTATGGGGGCTGAGTTACTTCAACAGCTAATATTATTTTCTCCTCAGTGAGAGACAGGGAGTTTGCTGAGACCAGGGGCAAAACTATACAGTCAGCTTGTGAGATTTGAGGATAGGAACAGCTTTCTCTGATGTGACACGGAGAAGAATCACCAGAAATGGGCACAGAGACCTTTCTTTGTAGTCAGAAGGGAGATGCTGGACAAGAGCATCAGCACAGAATGACAATCCTGTGACTGCCTTTTTTTTTTTTTTTTTTAACAGCTTGCTAGACAAATTCTCAGTGATTGACCAGGTGGAAACATGGGATGCCTCTTTAGTTTAAAATCCATTCTGCTCTATTAATCCAGATAGAAGTCTAAAGGTACCTGGTGTTTAATTAATTTAGCTTTCTTTCTAGAGAGTACGCCTGAAGAAACAAAGTTCTGAATAATCGGAGAGGCACACCAAAATAGAAACAAAATGGAAGCAGTGAAACTAATTAAATATTGCTCCTCTCCAGTGGATTCTCGGGACACACATAATATCAAAATGACAGGTTTTGTTTTCTTCCAGTATCTTCCACTTCTTTCTTCTGAAGCATGCAGAAGTGGGAAATAGGAACAGGACACACACCTGCAGCTATGATTCTCAAGCAGTTGTGTTCGTTTTAACATATTCAGGAGAATATCTTTAATCATGACAAACACATCATAGGTAAAAATAACAAAACAACCCATGAGAATATGGTTTAATACTGTCTGAGTTGCAGATAGCTTGCTTCTTGTCTTCACAATCTTTCCTTATTAAATAGATGATGACATGAGAACAGCCTGGTGATTACAATAGAAACATGGTATATCAAGCTCTAAATGCAGTCACACAATGATATTTTTTTCTATCTGTAAACAAAAAAGGGGTGGGGAGGCAAAAATTTCTTGAGAGGCATGTCTGGGGGGAATTATCATTCTTTCACTGCCATTAGAATCTACAGTCTGAGCAGAGCCTGTGGTGATTATGTGATGATGAGAATCTGTGTTTATGTTAAGGGGAGGGGGGGGAAAGGGTTTACCTAAACATTCACTTTTAGGATTTGCTGTGAAATCTCTGCAATTTACACATCACCAATTCAGTGACAGCTAACAGCAGCAGAAGTACGTTAACAAGACTGTATAAGTTGAGTGGATAATGGGAATGCTGTCTAGAATCCCAAGAGAGATAGTATAGCTACATCACTGAGATAAATCAGGGATTCATGAGAGGAATGCTTTCCCTGCTTTGAAAAACCGTTGCTTCCATGTCATATGCTTGGCATGCTGCTCTACTGTTCAGTTACAGAAATGTATGTTCATAGCCTTGCCACTATGAACTCTGACCTTTCAAACATGCTGTCAGAGAAGAAAGATCCAGTTTTGTTGGAAAAGTTAACAACACAGCAAAAAAGAAAATGGTTCTTTTTTCTGAAAGATAGCAAAGATATCCTGCCTCATATTTGATGACACTTGTGAACTAAACAGTATACATACAATACATCTGGTTACTATTTTACCCACACTGACAAAAATAGTTCTACACATTTTTGAATGTGTGAAGCCTACAAGAGTTGGTCTAATGTTTGGCACATTTGATGGGCTAGGAAGAAAAAGACTAACTGCTTGGGACACTGTAAATAGATTTGCCTCACACCTCAGTGGTGGATTCATTTTAATGATTTGGATTATCTGAGTCCAATGACAAAGCTCAAGCTAAGTTTATAATTCAATACAAACCAGGAATTGCTTACTTTCTTCCTTAGTAGAATTTGGGTTTATTTTTCATTTTTAAATCTCTCTAGTGATGTTATGAAGAAGAGATTTCAATGAAGGAATTTTGTCTTGGCCCAACTTTCCTTATTACAAACATCTGCCTCTCCTATACTTTAGCATAGCAAATTTGCTACAATTAGGAGAGGAAGAAAAAGGATGGAAGCATGTATACATGCCTCCTTAGAGCTCAAAAACTAGTTAACAGAAGTCAGCTTAGGCACTTCAGAAACAGACACACTATATTTCCTCCTGGAATATCAGATGTTTAAACCTTTGTTTCAAATTCCACTTGCTAGACACCTGCTGCTGAGACCAAACCAGGAAACAACTGGTTTTCAATATTGCATGTATAAACACAGTTACTTTACATCAATATATTTCATACATGGATTATATCCTCCTTTTTCCCCTCCTGAAGGAAGAAACCGATCTCCTTTCCAGGAGTACTTGGCAGTACATAGCCAAGACAGAAGAAAAACATTTAAAGTTTACTTTATTTACTTCTCACCTTGGCAGAAGTGGAATGTCAATTAAAAAAAAATAAAATCCAGGAAATAATTTTATTTCCCTTTTTTCAATACAGGTTCCTGTGCTGACACCAATAACAGCTGCCAAATTACAGATCTAAAAGACACCTCTGTCTCAAAGGTCACCTTTTCCGAGGAAGAGTAAAACAGGTCTGAGTGTCTCTAGCAAAACATTCTGCCATTAATTTCCACATAAGAAGTGGTCAGATATCACATGGTCAATCCCCACACAGGAATTAGGAAAAACACCAGAACAAAATTTGTAAAAGTAAATTGCCTTAAGCATTGACACCAACCAGAAATCAAGATAAAGCAAAAAATCATTACCTGCTCACAGCTCCCTTTCCTCATATACTTCTTCAGGCAGGACATTGCATAAAACTAACAAAATAGCAATCTCTTCCCAACACAAAACACTTGTTTACACCCACAAACTCACATTCTTTTTACTCCTCCACCATCTCCAAGGTGCTCTAAAAAAGCCTCAGTTAGACCCATTTTATCCTCAAGCACATTACCTTACTCTCAAGATTTTAATTTAGTCTCCCACTTATCTTAAAAAATTGTTCCATCTGGCAAAACACCCCTTCTTCCTCTAAGAAGAACTGGATTTGGTTTTCACCGTTCTTAGATATGTCTTATGCCACAATCCTCTTCCAGTAATGAGGATTAATTTGAGCCACCTGCCTATATTTCCTTAAGTGCATGTGTTCACTCTGTCCTAGGCATCAAATAACCTTGTTATACTTGCAGATAAAAAAATTTCAAAGTATTAATTTTGCAGTGCTTCAGCACATAGATAGACAGTATTTACATCCAAAGAGCAAAAATCACTTAAAGAGCAAAATATTCCATCCTTATAAAATACAAGCCATAGAAATTCAGTGTTTAAAGAATTATGACATTATTTTGAGAAATATTTCTGTGAGCTTTTACCAAAGACTTTTTCCTTTTTTTTTTTTTTTTTTTTACTATTTTTTTGGAAGCTACTAAAGGCATATTCACGAAATAGTTTTATTTCTAGCTGTGAATTCACTTCCTCAAACCAGTTTTCTTACACTTCTTTAATTGAGGAGATCCTTTCTAAATTGTAAATACCTGGCAAAGGTAAGATTACCAGATTAGTGTTGTATAAGGAGAGAGATTTATTTATTTTCACAATACTCTTTTGTAGCTTATCTACCCTTTAGTCAAATGGTTCTCACATATACAGCGTATAATTTTTACTCTTACAAATTACAGTAAAGGACTCCTAAAAGATATTAAATAAAAGACAAAAATCAATATAACTAATATTTATATGCACATTTTAATACATGGAGTAAAAATAACTAATATAGAATGCCAAAGTAAAACAGAAGTTTGGAAGCAATTTTTCAAGTTGAATATATGCACACTTTGAATAAATATCTTTTTATACTATCTTGTGTGATACTTTTAGTACTTGTAAGAAACCAGGAGCAGATATTTTGCAGAAACATTCAGCAGTGACTTCAAGAATTAGAATAAACAATTAACCTACCAAAAAACCCTCAGTCCCAACCAACGAAATGAAACTATAGTTACATGAATACATTAACTAAATATAATGAATTTTTAAATAATTATGAATATTTAATAAGATTCAAGAAAAGGCAAAATTATGGTTGTACTAATAGAACCAGTAAGTAATGATATTTCTATGAATAATGCTGTTTACTGTATTTTTTTTAGATTTATCTGTTCTGATGCCATTTGAGGAGGGTCCTGGCCATAAAGCACATTGTTATATCTATCTGTTCACAAGAAAATCATGACCTAAAAATTCTTTGGGGTAACAAGTAGTTGGATTTTAACAAATATAAAGCAACTAAAACTTCCAGAGCTGAATAAACAATAAAATGAGACTGAATAGAAAAGTATTATAAAAAATACAAAATTACTTGGTATATTTCTATCAGCAATACCTAATAAACTCCCACAAACTGGGAGTGACTAATGCAGACCACATTTTTTTTTAAAAGAGAGAACAGTCAAGAAACCCCTCCTCAAAACTCTAGTAATTCAATTTTAATGCTAAAATAATATAAAACTAAAGTTATTTTTACCATATATGTTCAGCATTTATTCTTTTTAAAATTGTGGATTTTAATTATAAATGATGCAGTTTTGACAAAAAAATAATTTTTTATTTTAAAATATGTTTTTGTCAGTCAACATGGAATTCATATTTAAACTGTGACAGTAATATTAAAATATTTTTCATATGAAAGTGTATAAAGCTGAAAACATTTTTCCTTTTCTCTACCATCATTTTTAATTAAAAAAAAATAATCGATATAATAAAGTTTAATTCAATTTTTATTCATTCTGCAAAATAAAATCTAACCTCTGTAACTGATCCCCCCAAATAGTTGATTCTTGTTACTGGTCACTTTTATTAAAAAAGCAGCATATTCCAAGTATGGCATTCAGACCAACTCTTCTTGAGTTGTGCTTTGATAGAAGTGTTGGCAGCCGACTTCCAGCTAGCTCTAAGGCAGGCTAAGTACACAAGCAGCCTGAATGATGGATGTTTTTTAGGAAGCAACACAAACATGGAGGAGTTACACCGGGAATTATACCTCCAGTAGCTTTCTCCTTTTTCTAGTCTTATAAAGATAATGTGGACAAAACCATTATGAATCATTTGAATATATGAACAGAGAAGGAAATGGTAGGTTTAATAAAGAAATTTAAGCAAAAGGAGATCTGAAACCACTTCCTTTAAATTTCAGAGGGCAGGGAAATGTCAAGTAAAATCAGCCCAGAGTTCCTGATACACTGAAATCTTAGGAAAAGTCTGAAAGATATACTTCTTGATGTTTCATCAAATTGTTTCTCTGAAATGAATAGAAAGGAGCAGGTGCAGAAGTGAATGAACTGAACTAAGCAGAATTATTTTTTTTAATCAGAATGGATGAAGATGATTTTGAATGTCAGCAAAGTTTCAGTTCAGGGATCTCAGTAAAGGGCCTGCCTAGGTTTCATGATGGCATCTCTTGAAAAACAAAGCAAACAAGCATTTTCTTTTCTGTCTATGATACATATTTTGTTTACTGAACATTGAAATCTGTATGCTATTTCCTCCTCATGACCTGTATGGAGAATAAAATATGTAATACTTTTATAAGAGGTTATCAAAACAATAAATTATCTTATTTCGCCACTAAATTACAATGCAGACTTTTTTTTCCATTCTCCTCTTTGTACACTCATTTGGGACATAAAATTGCCGAATGGAATAAACAGCAGCTCTCTGAGCAGGCACTTAGCAGTAGTTCAGGAGCATTTAATTTTGAAATCCGTTTATAAAAAGTTCTCATACTCATTTGCATTCTTTTGCAGTTGCTGTCCTTCCTGAGCGCTGTGACTAGTTTGACTGTGGCACTCCAGCAAGAAGACTACCCATGGAAGGTTATTACAGCAATTCACCCAAAGGTGAGTTACACCTCTGGAATGTTGCTAATCTTACTCTGAGTTTGCATAAATTATTCTAGTGATGCTGAACTTTAGGTTAAGAAAAAAAATACCAGTATAAATTTCTATACCTATCCGTTTCCTATTTTACATGTCTGGGAGCCAATCTTTCTGAGTTTATCAACACTACTCTCATCAAATTTAAGATATCTTTTTGGAACCTAATACCCCTCAAAGCTGACAGCATTTTTCTTTCATTTTTTTCTCTTAACATAGAGATGCATCAAAATTGATCATTGAATGTATATGTAATGAACGTCGGCACAGCAGTGTATGTATACAAGTATTTTCATTTACATATGTCAAACTGCACTTGATCAGCTAATACCAGTGAAAAGTAACTCTCAAAAGGATAAGAGTGTTATATTTGCTTCATATAGGAGCAAGACTTCCAAGAAAAGGGGTTTGAACTGAGTATTTCCAAAGATATGGAGGACACTGTCCAGTCACTCACTTTATAACTATATCCCAAAGCCCGTATCTTTCTTAGACATCTGTAGTCAATTCTGCTTGGAGTTTTTTGCTCTAGATCCTTACTAGTTTGCCAGTATATAGAAGATGACTAGCCTTTTCATAGTTTAAACACATATACTAGTATTAACAAAAGAAATCCTACACTTGATCAAATAGTTAAATTAATAAGAAATTTTTAATTTAAATAATTAGTGAAAATGCATGAGTTTCACTAAAACTTTTCTGATGACCTTTTCCAGTCTCTAGAGTATTTTCTGTGGAAAACTAGCATGAGTGAGATTGAGGAAGCAGAAACAAAACAAAAACCCACATAGCTCAGGGTAGCTAATTGCCAAGGAATTATGATGTCTACCCGTGATGTGAGAAATTCAAATTAAAATTCTGCTCTGACTCAGAGAAAGTTGAAGTCCTTGTTCTCTCAACAAGTGAAAGCCATGTCTCTTCTGTGGTTGGAAGGAGACCATTTCTTTCTCATTGGAATTCAACTAAATACAATTATTTAGTGAAACAGTAATGTTTCATTGAGCAGTCACAGATTTTTTTTCTGGATATTTTTATTATAGACAGACAGACATGTCTAACTTTCCTCTCAACTCTGAATCCTTATGTAGGGACAAAAAAAGTGAGCTAAATTGAAAAAGCACTAAGAATATTTTAAAACCCAAACCACTGGATGATGAACAGCAGGGGGCAACCAAAGACTTGCTAATTGTACTGTTTTGAGACCTAGTTTGAAGCTGAATTTTCGAAAGAAAATAAAATCAAATCATGCTAGTTGCTTTGACGGACAAAATTGGGCTGGAAGCCTACTTTGAAAAGCACTTTTACAGGATTTCTGGCACTGTGATATTGGCTAGTAATTTAATACCTGTCAAAGTATTTATCACCTTCAAACTCCTATGGATAATTTAAAGGAAAGGAATGAGAGTGAAGGTAAAATAAGAGCATAACTAAAAAAAGTATTTCTGAAGCCAAAAATATTTTTTTGCTCAAATAATTTTTTTTGGTTCAAATTTGGTCTAATTTAGTCTTGCCACAATTAAATCAGAAAAAAGGTATGAAATCGTATTAGTTCTATGAATCCTGAACAAGTCTGAATGGCTAGATCCTAAAGCTCTGAGTTTAACAATAGATAGAATGGGCAAGACTTTTCCAACATTGTCTTTCTTTTCTAATACATCTGATTCTTCATACCTTTGTATTCATTTTAATTTTATTACATACTCTCTTGTCAGACTATATAGCTCATCATTTAAGCACTAAAAGGATCTATGATTTTTTCCATAGATTAAGAAAATTGTTTATTTGATATGTGCTATTTCATTCAAAAAACATTTCTTCTTCAAATTGAATAACTGTTCTACTACCGTGACCCAAACAAAGACTCTTCCTGTAGTTACTCAAGTGGTTGTCTCTTCAGAACTAATTCAGGAAAGCTGCTTTGAACCTTCTCTTTTTCTTGCTTTCCTCTATCTGGAATGCAACAGGGCTTTCAGACAAGTCTTGAAGGAGGTAGTTGACTGAATTAGGGAGCTGACACTGAATACAAGATAAGTGATATAGAATGTCAGCAACAGAAATAGGAGAGCATTAATCTAGTTTACATCAAAATATCTAGAAGGGGAAGTCTGCCTGAAGGAATTACATCCTGCATAGCAGTTTGGAAAGAAAATTTACACAATGTCACGAATAGTAAGAATTGTGACTTTGCATTTAGAATTTCTACTGCCTTCTGGATTATGTGGGTAGCTTTGAGAATTTGAAATTGCAATTTGAACTATAACCTCATCACCGCTATAATTGGTGTTCTGCCCCTAGATCCAGTTTTGCATCTAGAAAACTAGGTATTTTTGCAAACTAAAAAGTGTTTTAATCTAAAGAAGAAAATCTTTTTCAGACGCAGATGTTTTCTATAAATTTTAATCTATCTGAAAAACAGAAATCTTCTGAGTTGCCTTTCCAGAATATTTTTCAACAAGAATTGCATTTTTCAACAGTTTTCTTTTACTTATCATTAAGTCTCATTTCAGAATTACCCAGCTAAATGTATTCTACCAAATAAAAATTTATTTAGTACTCTAGTGTTCATCAGGGTCATAATATGGGGGTTTTTAATACTTTCTCTTTCATAAAAGTTTATCTGTGTCTCTCTGTCTGTATGCACACAATTCTGCAATGGCATACAAAGGGATTTTAGGAAAAAAAACATACGGTTTAGTTGTTTAACATAAAGCAAGAAACAAGTCTTCTCCCTTGGCTGAGGTTATTTAGAATGTGATTAATTCTTCAATATATTTTCAAAATACTTATTTAATCATGATTAGTCTGGGGACTTGAATAAAACTTGAAGCCAATTTAAAATGGTTAGAAAAAAAGGCTTGGATAAATACTGTAGCAGACAATGAACAACTTTATCAAGATGTTGAAGCAATATCCTCATTTGAGCAAATAGATGATGAACCACTAACCATTGACAAAATACTAATTTCCTGTTATTTTAAACTAGTTGAGTAAAATTTTGAGAAGCAAGAGCTATGCACATGCTGAATTCTTTTGGAAGTTGTCTTGATATATGATTGGCTGCCATCGGGAAAATTAAATGAATACCAGACAAAGCCTGGTGTCTATATCTCATTGAGTTTGTATCTCATGGAAGACTTTAGAACACAGTTTCTGCCTGAGATAGTTATTCATGTCAACCGAATGCAGGATCACTAGAAATATCTACTTACCCACAACTCATATTCTTCAAAAACTCTTTGAAGATAAAGTAAGAATCTTACAAACCAGTCTTTATTTTTCCCCAGTATGATTTATGTTATTCTCAGAAATGAAACAAACCAACATGAAGAACAAAAGTCCTAGCACACAATGATGGATATACTGCTTGTAGATCTGCAGTTAGGACTGAATTGAGTTGTAAGTTAAAGTTTAGACCGAAGGATGGCTAGCAGTCTTTTCTGTTTCCAAGTTTCATTATTTTTTACAGCATAATGCAAGTCAGAGTATTTCAAATCTTAAATGAGGCTCATAGTGTTGATTATTCTCTAGGAGTGCAAAAATTAAACAGTGAGAGAATTTTAGATAGGAAAGAAAATAATGAGAATGCTTACCAAATCCCTATCATATTCAAATGTACTGTTCACATGAGTATGCAAAAGATGTCAATTTAACATACAGACTGCAGCTTGAGATGAATCTAATTAGAAATATTTCATTTTCAGAAAAGCCTTCTGGGATCCAAAATTTTTTATTCATTTTAATTCACTATGAATCAAGGGAAAGGTTCATCACAAATAATTCTCTGATCTGTGAATCACTTTCTGATCTGTGAATCATGAGGGATAAAAATACAATCTTCTATGGAAATCAAGAAGCAATCAAAGTTGTAATGTTAAAATCCATCTTAAAAGCTATTTAAGAACAGCTAAGTATTGAGAGTGAGGCAGTGCTTATACATGTATAAACAAAGAAATAATGTAACTCTTGCACACTTAAGTAGTTTTATAGAGGTAAAGTCAAATGTGACAACATTTAAGTCTTCATCCACTGTCTGCTCTTTCTGATTAGAAGACAGGATTTCATGTAAAATGCTAGCACTAGTGTAAGTCTCCTGCTTAAAGACTATGCCAAACACAGCCGTGGCATATTTTCAGTTTCTATTGATATTTTTTAGTGCATTTGGTGCTAAAAATATTGATATTGTCATGTCTCAGGAATTTATAATTCTCTGCGTAGCTGAAGTGTGGGTACAGCCCTTTGGGTTCCAACTGCCTTGCTGTTTCCTCTTCCATTCAAAAATAATCTTGATGCCAGAAATATATAAATGTGAGAGTGAGCCAGAGAGAGTGCATAGGTGTGTATGTGCATGTGAAAGACAGGGGAACAGAAAAAGTGGAATGTAGAAAGAAAAGGAAAAGAGAGGTGTGATAGACAAGGGAGTGGGGCACAGTGGGTTTATTTATATCATATAATACATAAATATATATTAATAGAAGCATAACCAAATAGAATCTGAATATCTTCTACCTGAAGTGTGATAATGACTTGGTTTACTAAATTATTATTAATTTTTAATTTGACAAAACCCAAGGATGTATGTCTGAACCAGATTCTTGACTGGAGTAACTTTTCTTCTGTGGCAATACACTGATTTACAGTAAATGAGAACATCATCAGCTACATTCCATTCAAATGACTGTACTAATTTTCAAGTCTTTTACACTTTCCATGGATGTAATTCATATTTGGCTTTCTTCTGAGACCAAAAATTTGCATTTCAGAATTCAAGAATTACATAAGGCTGTCTTAGAATGTCTGATTTTGATACAAAACCAATGACACTCTTCCAGCAGAGAAATCAGAATTTTAATCTCGGACTGTTCAGCTTCAATGCAACAAATATTGTTACCCCCTTGCAAATCCCCCCAAAACAACAACAAAAAAACCCACCCAAACCAAACCCCCAAAACCCACAATATAAAGTGACCTGTCTTTCAGATGCAGGAAAAAATGGGAGGTTATCCCTGACTTAAATCAATAAAATTGATTTATCCATTCTGTTGTCTAGTCCTGAAGTGCTTAGGGTTACATAATCTAGTGAGAAAACTTGTCCCCAAACTTAAATGTTAAAAAGATTCTCTAATGTCTTACTACATAATACCTAACTGATTAACTAACATCTTTCTGCATCTTCCCATCACATATTAAGCAGGTCACTTTTTAGTTTACCCTTTGTAAACATGAAGAGGAACTCGCCACACATCCTTTTTAGAGAAAACTTATGTACTTGAAGATTTAACTACTCTTTACTAGATTTTTTCCTAGAACAATTCAACTTCTTCCAGCAGTTCCTCAGAAGTCTAACCTGTAAGCCATTGATCACTCTTGTTTTTCCTCCTCTGTGCTTTTTCCAGTTTATCTGTTTGTTGTTATAAAACCACATCCCAGTTGCAGAATAAGCCCTTCTGATTTGCAGTCTCATTCTGTACTTAATATTGTCTCCTTTCTCTCTAGAAGTCCTTCTTATGGAAGCCCATCTTCCTGGCTGAAGTTTGCATTTTTAATCTATAGCTATTATTCTGCTCCGCTTTTACATTAATTTGCAGACAATTATTAACTTGATAATTTTTTACAGTTTCACCCATATACCTACTTACAAATGTTTCCTTCCCTTTACTCAGGTGCATCTTTCACATAGCACAGCCTAAGTTCTCTTAGTGTTTATAAAAAAAGAATGCTTTCAGCATTGTCCTCTATAATGTATTGGTAGGCTGTGCCTGTTTATAATGCTCATTCAGCAGGCATTTTCCTTTTACCAGAAGACCTTGTCCTTCAGGTATTAGACATCTGAAATAAGGTGCCTCAGCCTTATTCTCTCTTACTATGATACTACTTTGTTCTATTCCCCTTTTTATCTTTATTTGAAGGCTTTTAACAGGTTTGCTTCTCAATTGCTTCAGAGAAAACATAAATATTTTTGTTATACAGTAAAAAGCTTTCTTTTCTCCCTACCTGTCTTTCTGCATCTCTGATTTAGGCCATCAAGTCTCTGAGAGGCCAATTAAGCTTTGTTTGTGCACTAAGACTTCTAGTCGTTATTGTTTGCTCTCAATACACTTTGCGCTAGTGTATAGATATCTAATATATCTGGCAAGTTCCCCTGTTATTCTTTTTCCTATGACCTATCTAATAATGTCAAAAATATTATTATCTTAAAATATGAACAAATTTGTAGTTGCTTACCCAGCAACCACCAGCCTGATGCGTCTAAAATGCCTTGCATGTGGCTCTATCTTTTGGTCTTTGCATCATTTTATTGTGACTTTTCATCATAAATCAGTTTATTCGGTTTATGATACAGCAATCCCTTACACACCAGTCTCCTCGAAACAGGTCAAACCCCAAAATGCTATTTCGTTAGGACAGCAAAATGTATGTGTGGTTAAGCATGCATGCGTTCCTATGTATGTAACTTAGAGAGGTATTACTTAATAGCTTACAGAAATATTACTTGTGCTAGGGATATTTCTTAATTACCATTCACTCACCCTGGTTCCTGTAAGAAACACTTACCTATTAAAGCAGGAATATAGTCTCTAGTCAGCCCTAAAGATATGTATGACATTCATAAATTTGGTTTGATATATTTGAATATCCCAAATGTCATAACTATGTGTCATATCTCAATATAAAGTCTTTTGAACATTCTGTGTTTGAAAGCATCACATTTGTCTGAACTTCTGTTCATTTTTTACCTTAAAACTTACAATATATATCTTGTCTTTATCATCTTTCATCTCCACATTCTGTTCTATCCTTTAGTGTAGACTCTGTACAATTCTGTTTCTGCAGTAAATTAACTCTGAAAAAAAAAATGGTTTTGTTTTTATTAGGACAGGGTGAATGCTGAAAAGCATTTTCTACAGATACTTACTCAGTTTTATATAGAAGTTTTATTTGACTGTACTTCTGCTTGTTCCCCACAAGCATTCCTGGAAAAAAGCTTGCCAGCCATAAAATAATCAATCATAAAACCCAAATATTAACTGAGTATGGGATTCAAAGATTTTATAAAGCAGTAAGAGTGCAGGGATATAGTGATATTGCAGACAACTGAGAAGAATTGGCATTCCTTCTGCCAGGGCCCTCAGGGCACTGGTGGGTCTGACCGGCCCTGCCAGCCTCCTCAGGGTCTCCCTCACCCTGCCCGTGGCCCAGGACCCCACATCAGCCCCCTGGGGCCGTCAGCCCCTGCCACAGCAATGCCACAGAGGGCCGGTCTCCAGCTCCCCACAGCCCTGCCCTGCCCGGCCCTGGGCCTTGCTGAGCCAGGTCCTCAGCCCATCCTCCCCTCCTTCCCTTCCCCATCCCTAGGGAGGTTCCCGATGCCCAAGGCTGGGGCTGCTCTTGGTGCCCCCGGAGCCCTGCTCCTGGCTGGGGTGGTGGGACAGGCCCAGGCTGCCAGGTCCTGCCCTGATGCCTCATGGGGATCCATACGAAGGCCCACGGGGAGCCCTGTCACCCTCCCCTTCGGTGCTGTTCTACGGCCTCTGGACTGGGGCTATCCCGAGCAGAGATTTGGTGGCTTCCCATCACAAAGGCACAGCTGCAAGGTGACAAGGATGCTTTGAACTTCAGGAAACCTTCCCTTGCTTGTGTTACTCAAGTCACTATGCAGATGCCTTTCTCTGTGCATATACGCTGTTCGTTATTGTGATGAACAGAGCAATCTCTTTTCCTAAGGCTAGAGAAAAAATGTGTCTATGGGAAGGAAATTGTTTCAGTCCTCAGGCTCCAAGCATGTTGATTTTGAAGAAAATCTTTTTTTCGTGGATTTTCTAAACCTCAAGAAGGAGACCATGTTAAGGATCTGTCATCTGGATGAGAGGTTGATGCAGACAGATTTCTGGACAGGCACAAAAGTGCTTCAAGACCACTTCAATTCTTCAGTACAGCCCTGAAGAGCAGTCTGGTCTGCAGCATTTTAATGTGGCTGTTCCTGTAGTTTCAAACACAAGCAGAGAACAGCATCTCTAATGTTAGCTTCTACAAAGCTAATAAAACACACCATGAAGACTTTTTGAGCAGTGCAGCTAAATTCTGCAGCAGGTCCCTAGTTTCACTGGCTTTAGCACTGTTACAGGTGGTCCTATTTTTGCAAGAACAGACTGATCTAAGGCAATTTCTCTGTTTCATTAGCCTTTTGAAAGCTTCTTTTCACGTTAGATATGAGAGTGAATTACATTTTCCACCTATCTTTCAAAAAAGCATAATGAACACCATGCAAACAAAAACTGGAAGGGATGAAAGGAGGGAATGAAAACTCCTGTTTGAGTTTTCTTTCATTTCTTGTGATAACTTTATAGCAACAGGACTTTTCTGTCACGTCTCTGACTCACTAAGGAGAAGTAGAGGCTGGAGAGAATATAAATGCTAAAGAGGAACTGCACTAACTGCTTGCTTCTAACACAGACCAGTTTGGAGACAAGAGTCAAGAGTACATGCAGACACCCCTAACATTCTCCTTTACCTTTCCAAGAACTCAGGAGGGGGTATAACTGGAGAGCTGTGCAGGTGCCAGTACAAAGAGCAATTTGCATGGCCAAAGGTAGATTTAGACAGAAGGCAACAGATATTCAAGCCAACTTGTCAAATAAATAATCTGTTCCTAGTTGTCAGAAGAAAAATACCATTGTACAAAAATGCTAAATTTGGGCTGGCAAATGATCACATCAGCCTGTATTAGAGAAATGGATATATTTTTTCCAGAGGAGCAATCAACCTAAATCATAGTTTAAAGATAAGCAATTAAGCAGTGACATAAGTTGGGGTTTTTTTCTGTCATAATTTAATAGTAACCAGGGTTTTCCTGCTCTCTCAAGTCCTATTAAACAAAACACATGCTATTAGCCATTCTATTCCACTTAACAAGCACAATGGCCCAAAGGAAAAAACTGTATGTTCCCCATTCTTTCCTTGTACATGGTAGCCAATTGCTAAGCAAACACTCCCAGCCTGCAGTTCCTACTCTCACATGTGCATCCTGTTCCACTTGTGCTTTCCTGCAGTTTCTGTTTTATCATCTTTCTATTGCAAACCAATAGCCTTTCCTTGGGATTTAACCCTTTACCTACTAATATTTCATTGCCCCGTCACCCTTATTCTTTTTGTTTCCAATAAGTTTTCACTGTGATAGAATAAATGTTTCCTTAATGAAGCAGCTACAATATCGACACAGGTTATATTTGGAAATTTTGCATACTCTGTGGAGGAAGTGCTACCTTTTTCAGAATTTTAGATGAAATTACTTGTTTCCCAGAGGTAGATTAGGCTCATACTTGTTTTGTGATTGTTTCCAAGCCTTCCTACATTCTGACTGTTGGGTCCCAGAGCACATCTCCCTTCTATTAGTTCAGCTGGAGAAGTTACGGAGTTTAGCTAGCTGAGTCCAAGGTTGGTTGGCTTCTTTAGTGAAGAGCTCTTGTGAAGAAAGCTAGAAGCAAGGACCTGCCCCTCCTTTCCCTTGGGAGCTGCTTGTAAACTGAGAATTTAGTACTGCCCAACCTGTGCTACATCACAGCTGTGTAGCACCTATGTCTGTGCCCGATCTTGTACCTCCGCGAACCTGATCCAGACTCACTGATTTGGCATCCTGGCTTGGCCTTGGACCTGCCTCACCACTGCAGACTTGCTGATCAGTCTCTGGACTCTATCCTGACCCAGACTGGCTGTTATACGCCCTGCATCTTTGTCAGCGAAGTCACTGCTCCCACCTGTCATATTGTTGTGCTCAGCTCATGGCTCATCTTCCCTTGCAGAGCAGAACTATACTTCCTATCTTCCAAAGCAGAACTAGGTTGAGGATTTTTTCCTGTGACTTCTACACATATTTAAATGTATTTTTGAAGGTGGCACATTATCAGTTAGTCAACCAAAATGTCCACTACCTTCAGTTCCTGTCTGTAAAACAGCAATTTAATTAAGAGGGAATAGATCCATTGGAACTTAGTGAAAACAAACCCTCCATTATAGGTACCTTTAGTTTCACAAATGAAGACATTATTATTATAAGAATCTCAGTCTGGTGATGTCCATGTAAGAACTTAATGGCAGCTTAACAGTTTAAAAAGAAGCAGGTGTAAGTCAGTGAAAAAAAAAAAAAATCTTTCATGTCAGACAGATAGGCAGTATGGTTAAAGACAAAATAGGATTTTTAAGTCCAAGGAGCTTCTTTACTGTTTTTGGTGTCCAGTTTCCCTATACCTAAAGGTCTTTGGTCTACAATAGGAAGGAATCACATCAAATGCCTTCCTGAAGTCCAAAAAAATTAGATCTACCTCATTTTACTTGTTTAGAGAATCAGTTATCTCATCAAGTTATCTTATCTGAGAAAGCACCTTATCAGATACTAGTCCTCCACAGCACAGTTCTGCTTGTTCATGCATTATTAAAAAGACACCAATGTTCTTGCACTTCACCAAGTCATGTTTAAGAAATCTTAGCCACTTTAATAATTTCTGGGAAACACTATGAAGAAGCAAAGATTCAGAGGTGGAATGAAAGAGCTTATGTAGAGGCTTGAAAACCAGAAGACTTACAACCTTTGCAAAGTCAATACCATTATTCTATTGCACGGTTATACCATTAAATAACTTCTTCTAGTTGAGATATACTTCATACTTAGTTATCATGAAAGCTAATTTTAGTGTTGATTTTGGATTTATTACCACTTGGGAGTGACTTATGTGTTTGGAAAGCATTTATGTCTTATACCTTAAAAATCAGTGATGCTTGAGAAGTACAAACTGTTTCTGTAACTTTTTCCACATGTACTTTAAAAATCTTGCAATGCTTTGTATGTTTTCAGAAAAGCACAATGTTGGAATTGTCCCAGTGGCTGTAAGGACCGCATGGGAAACACCACTTCTCTCACCATTGCTCATTCTGGTCTAAATTGTCCACAATCAAAGTGTTAAACCTATCCTCCCCATCACTAGAGCTTCTGAATGTCAGTTATGAGTTTAGATTTCTCTCCATCATTCTGCTTAGTACTTAGAATCTCTGCTGCACCTATCATGTTAACCTTATTGATCTGTGGAGCTTCTGGAAAAAGTGGTTCATAATTCTTGCTCCAGAGAAACCATGTTTGAATTAACACAGAATAATCAATTACATATCTTGGAAGAAGATACCTAAACAGAGGCAGACAATCATCTCGGTATCTGAATGGTGTTCCGAGACATAAGAGAACCAGTTATGGCTCCTAGTTAAGCAGCAGATTTCACGTCTGATCTTGCATAAATGGTGTTTCTCATGCAAGGTGAAGGTAACAATATTTCTCCAGCTCACAGAGACAGGGAGTTCAGATACATTGAAGCACTCATTATAGTTGTAAGGGTATTATAAGCAAGAGAGCTATTAGCCCCTTGCACCTTGTAAATTATTTCATATGTAGGAACAGCCTTGACTGAACTGAGCAATAAAGCTAATTATTACAATCACACCAGATATGTCAATTTAATTTTTTTTTTTTATTGCTTGTCCTTATTTTTTACAGTGCCTACTTTATCCAGAGTAATTTATGTGAGGGGACTGAGAACAGAGGGCAATAGCATCTATACAGATGTGCAAAATAATAAATTAGTCATGGTTGAAATTACCTATGGATAAATGAAATTATTGACCAGCAGTGGTTGCCTGACCTGTATCCATCAAAATGTCAAACCATGTATAGGTAGACAGCAGGGGTGCACCCTAGAAAGAATAAGGAATGCATAAATCTCTGACACTGCTCCATGCTGCTTCAGGTAATTGTGACATTGTATACCTTACAACACTGTACACATCACCAAAAATTGATTAAAAGCAGCACTAGTTCATTGCTTATTTGTTTTTAAAGTAAATATCCTATTAGCTACTAAATAACCCATCCTCACATTCCATTGAAAATAGTTTAGACTAAAAGAGTGTTTTATGACAGACTTTCTGCTGTGAAATCTTATCTTTGAATGGTTCTGTAGAATTTAAACAAGGGTAGTACTGAACAAGGAATTTTTAGCAAACCTACAAAATTAAGGTAAAAGTGACAGCCCTATTCCAAAATTGTAAAGAATCGTTCAAAAATTCAATTTAAATGGTTGGTTTTTTTTTTCTCTAAGTGCATTCCATTATTTATTCCTGTAATATTCTATTAACATTTGTAATGTTATGTTGGTTTAATCTATATTATATTCTGTAGGGCTTTTGCCTACATGAGTGTTATTAACAGGAAATATCAATATCTCTAGGTTATCAAGGTTAACCTCCTACCTTCACCAAAAAGAATATTGAAAACACACTACATAGCCCAAACTTAACTATTTCCTTGTTGTCTTTATTGGTAACTCAAATTACAATTGCTAGAGATTATATGAAGTTCAGCTTTTTTCCAGCTGTTCCTTATACCTGCAATATTAATAGCAGAATTTTTTCCATCTGTTTTATAAATAGCAAACATTCACAAAGCTGTTTCATCTACAGTTTTAGCATACAAAATCTTAAATTTATGCATTTTCAAAGCTGTTGCTAAAGTTCCAGTGCCTTATTTTCAGACACCATGGAAGTCAACAGAAAAATTTCCATTTACTTCAGAGATGCAGAGCAAAATGTCCTTATTTTGTTAAGTATTATCCCTGACACATACTAGAATAAATTTATGTAGAAAAGAAGGGACTTTTCATATTTGTGAGGTTCTTCATTTGTTTAAGTGTGGAATAAGTGAATTAAACTATAGGAGATCCATGGGAATTTTTGAGATGCAGAAAGGAGAATACCATTACAATTTTAATTCTGCCTACTTTTAGAGCATGTCAACCTTCTTGAATTTAAGAATCAGACTTCATTAGATCGACTTCCCTTTAAGATGAATTTTTAAAAATTTTCAAGTCTAAAAGCCTTGTGCATAGCACATTGATTAATTTTTCTACTTTTATGTTTTTAATTTGATTTTCTGATTTTAGATTTTATATTTTCTGCTTTTATATTTTAGTCTGATATTCTTGTAAGTAAAAGAGAATGGACAGATGGATGGACAGGCACTGAAGAAGTAAAATTAATATTAGCTCAACCTGGTCTTTTATAACTATTTAAAAACAAAACTCCATTAAAATAAATATTAAACATTGATCAGTAGAGGTACCTTACAATAGGCAAATTATATTACTAACTTTACCCCCCAGTGCCTTTGCCAGATTTTAAAACCATGTTCCTTTAATACCAGTAATTAGGGACTGAAATTAAATGACACAATTTCAGTTACTTAAAAGCCATTTTAATAATAAAACGCGATGTGATTTTGGGAGGTTGTATTTATACTTCTGACTGTGGACCTGTGTAGGTCCCTTTTTCATTCCTTCATAAGTAACTGGACATGTCTTGTATATGTATGGAAAGTTTCTTGAATTTTAGCTTGATTTAGCTTGGTATGAAAATCTCATTATACAGCCTTGGTTAGTCTTCTGTTTTTACATTTGTAGTCATCTAGTCAGGGTGCAGAAACAACACCATTAGGCTTAGGTGATCTGTTGCATGCTGTGAATAGCAAATACCAAACAGTGAATACACAAAGCCAGCAGTTTACAAATAAGCTCCAGTGAAAATTATTCTTTCATGTCTCTCAGTGAGTACCTCTGAATGTCAGAGATAATAGAACCCCCCCCTCCAAATCAGCTCATGAATGATTCACTAACAATGGAATAATTTAAATAAATAATGGATAATACTGATAAGAAAAGCTTCAAATGTTCCTAGTTACCTTTTGCAAACCTACAAATCAAAGCTGCTCTCAGTCTGTCACTCCCATGCTCTCTGACTATAGTCCTCTACTTCCTCCACTCTGAAGTAAGACTGATTCTCTTGCTTTCAGCTGGTCCCAGCAATAGTGGTACACAGGAGAATTTAGTAAATCCCACAGTGTTCATACTTTTACAGAACTTTTTCTTCCAGGAGCTATGATCTAATAAGCCACACTTCATTACAAGGGAGGGAGGGTAACAAAGATAATAACGTTGTGGGAAAAAGAACCCAAAACTTTCTCTAGTAGCTGAAAGGAAGAGATGAACCTAAGAGTGTAGGGAAGGAGGAACAGGGGCGACAGTAGCTGTTGCTTAGCTATGTGTTTGAGTCAGAAACAGAGAAGAGGACAGATGCCCATAGGAAAAACTTGAACAGAAATGAGATGACCAGGAAACAAGGTGTCTGATATGAGTTAGGACTAAAGCATCAACAGAGTGCTAGCAAATACGGTAAACAGAATTTTTTTAATAAGGTATTGTTTGAGCTCAGTGTTAGCAAAACTGTAAAAAATAAAAAGGATGGGGTGTTCTTTCTAGTTTAGTATAAAATCTACATGAATATGTACAAAACCCTACCTTCTCTAAGGACTGCACAGATTACTGTTCAGTTTGTTCCTTAAGAGTCTGCTTATCTATCTTTTACCCTTCAGCTGCTGTTCTCTTGAGATTTCCTAGTTTCTGTTCCCCATCTATAATAGGTCTTCAATTTATAAACCAGATTACTAAATGTGCAGTAGTTATAGGTAAATCTCATGCTTTGTAGTACCTGCACTGCCTCTTTAAGTTTGGAAATAAACTATTGCCCATTCTCTGAAAGGACTCTCTGCTTGAATTAACCACCTTGTAATCTGTAGGAAAAACACAACTATAATAATCAGGCAAACAAATGGACCATATAATATTAATAAACTATTACAGGCATCTCCCACATTCTTCACACTTGGCTGTCTAAACAAATCAATACAAAGGGAGAGATCTAGTTAAGGCTGGGATGAAAATCTAGTGTTTTATCTTTAAAGCAAGTCAAAACATAACAATTCAACTTTATTATGTATAGTGTAGTTCATACAAATTGCATCCCAAAGACTTTATGGAGGTAGATAATATCTTCCAGGGTAAGAGGAGGAGGATGATGATGATGATGATGATGATGATAATGATAATAATAATAATGATAATAATAATAATGGAAGGAGAGAAATGATGTCCACAGTCACATCCCTCTTTCAGTGGTGTAAATTGAAACTAACACTACTGAAATAAATATTCTGTACACTGATGCAGTATTACTCAGAGATTAGAATCAGGCCCTGGTTAGGTAGCAGAGAAACTATGTATTTTCAGTTGAGAATTGCAATGGAATGGTAAGTCAATGAGGCAGAGAGACACAGGAAGGCGGTTTTCAGATAGCATGAAACTTAAGTGAAGAAAGAAAGCATAAAGAAGAGCAAAGCAATATGGACAAACTCTATCAGTGTTTTTAAATTCAAGAGGAACAAATGGAAACTCTACATAAAACAACTTTTGTAAGGATATGTGTGAAGTTCTCACCATCACACTGTGGAACTCAATGGGAGTTTTTCATCAACTTCAGGATTTCACTCTCTGTATCACAAATCAGGGACCCGTTGCTGGGGTACAGAGAGTGCTCGAGTCAGCAGAAAAAGAAATAGACAAGAAGTGAGAAAGATTAAAGAAAGATTTTAGCTGAGATATATTGGATTGCTTATAGACAAGACAATATTAAGTAGGCATAAGATATAATATTTCTTCAGTACATAAGAGCAACAGTAAACTTCTCAATTCCATGGGTTTTCTCTATCAAAAAAACCAACAAAAAGCAAAAAGTAATATTTTTAGTGATCTCTGAAATAGCAGTGATTTTAAAAGGTTGGAGGTTGAAGTAGCACTACTTTCTCCCACAGTTGGCAGACTTCTTGCTAACACCCGCATACTCCGTTATGCAGCCCTTTATTCTGATGTGGCCACCAGAATGTATTCATGAGGCCTGATGCCTGATTCTGCTTCATAACATCATATTTAAACATTCAAATACAGAACACACACACCAAATATATTCTGTAGTTACCTACAGAATAATATGAACATTTGTAATTGTGTCCTCTTTCTGGAGATATGACACAAGTAAAATATGTCTGTCTGACAAGTCTAAGAAGCAGCCCCTTAAATACTGGAGAGAACTTTCCAAACTTGTGTATATTTAAGGATAATTCTTTTTTTTTCAATGTTAATTTCTCCTCTGTTTGGGTAGTAGATGTTTTTTAAATTTCGGTCAGCTGATTATTCCTATAGCCATTGGCCGAGGAAAAAAACATTATCAAATGACAATGAAGTTTTTCATAATTTATTTCCAGAAGTTCATGTTGCTTTTGCCAACCTTTTTTTCTTGTGAGCTTAAAAGTACTCTTTTCCTTGTTCGAGGTGGAAAGGACACTCTAAGAGAGTCTTAAAAGTTAACAACTACCCATTGTGCTTTTTGCACAGCATCTGCCATTCTAGCAGTGCGATGAGGCTGTCTGTGATGAGCTTATGATCCTAAAAAGTCTCAGCAGCATTCCCTTAAGAAAGAATGCATTTGGGAGATCAATACTTCTGGCTGTTGGCCTTGTTGAACAGAAACCAATGCATGTACAAAATCAGTTTAGCAGATGTGATTGCGAAGACTACCAGGCCACTACACACACAGAGGAATGCCTAATTGGGCCAGCTACTTGTATAGCTCTAAGGTGTGCCATTAAGCATTGCACTTCACTTTGCTCACATAGGGGTTGTGATACCTCAAGCTGTGCAGTGGTGATCTGTGTTGTGTTTTAGCCAATTTATGTTGCTCATGTGAAGTTAGGGGTACTTTAGCTATTAGATCTTTTATTCCTTGTCCACAACGGGGCATTAATCAAGTGAAGATGACAGCTATGCCCTGCTCAGAGAATTCTCCTGGCAGCCCCCAGGCACCCTGCAGACAAAGCGTTAATGTATGACAAACCTTTGCCAACAGTTGGCACCTAGATTTTGTTGCCTGGCTTGTTTTCTTATGTAGATGGTATTGTCAGCTTTTCTGATGGAGTTGGAGACGCTATTTAATTTCACTGCATAAGGGAGAAAGAAATCCATTAGCATTTGTAGCCTGTCAGTGAAGATTGTGTCACTAGCTAGTATAAACTGCAAATATGCCAGATTGCTAAGCAAAAACTGAAGTGGCAGGAGGCTGCAGGTAATAGGGTCACATGAAATTTATCCTCTTTATTCCTCACAGAAAGCTGCTTCCCTTCAGGAAAACTCACAAAATGCACACACTTCTTTACAGCAACCATTGAAAGCATAGGAAAAGGTTATGCTGAAATAGAGCAAAATACAATGCTTGGCCTAGACTCTCAAAGGGAACTTAGGCACCAAACTACCTTTTTAAAAGCCAAAATGCCCAATACATCAAAACCTTGAAAAGGGGCTACTTCCCTCAGCATCCTCATTTCTGCTGAACTGTGTTAACACCTAATAGCTGCATTACATCAAGTGCTAGCAGAATTTGCAACGTATTTCCCTGCTGGAGCCAAGCTAGTAGAGATACTGAGAGAACACCTGATGATGGGTGAAGAACAGGTTTTTTTGCCCAGCTTGTTTTGCTCATATGAGATCAAAATTCTAGCTTCTCTGTATACAATATGAAGGAAGGATTTCAGCTGGGCTCTTCCATTTTTTGAAGAAAGTTCTTGAATAATTGAGAAGCTGGAATCCTGGAATAGGAGTCTTTCTCTGTTTCTTCCCCAGTGAAACAGTCCTGCTTTGTGCAAATTTTTTAAGTATTCAATAGGCAGTGGTAGAAAAGAAAGACCAACTGCATAGCTTGGCAGTAAAGGCATTCGTATGGGACAGTCGGGCTCAAATCCTGTCTCTGGTGATCATTCAGTCAGTTACAGAAAGTGAAGCAGCTTCAGGGGGACCAACTGACAGACACCTGCCTAAGAATATTTTAATAGTCCTGCTGAGAAAACCTTTTCCTGAGTGATGGGAGAGCACAAATCTGTACTGCAGATCCACAAAGAGGAAACTGAGACCAAACTCCTGTATTTCAGATGACTGTAATGGCCACTGAAATCCTTGGTAAAAGGCTGCCAGAGCTCTTTGAGAAATAAATGACCTCACATAGGTTGCTAACTCTGTGATGATGTTCCTTACTGTGAATCCTAAATGTAAGAGGCATTTCTCTACCCCCTGCTAGGTGATCATTCCCTTTGGGGATCATCCTACAGTACTATTCTACAATTTCCTCAGCATTTCTCACAGAACGTATTGTCTGTCAATAGCTAACCATGTTTGTGCATGTACAGAAAGCACAGACCATGCAGTCATACCAATGATTTTGTGTGATTTATCTCTTTCCACTGTGTCCAATGCTGGTTTATCACCTCTGGAGTGCAGCCATTCTGAGCTGCTGATTCTGAAAGCCATACAAGACTTTCTAAATACAGAGTGCCTAACCTGGGGTTGGGAATTCCACTATTCATTAGGAAATCTAAAAGTTTGTCATTGTAGTGCTGAACATTTGTTCTTGCAAATTGAAGTCTTAATAACCCATAAGGAAATTCTTGGCATTACAAGACATAATCCACTGGGTTCTTCCATAAATTATACCTCTTTTTCCATGAAAGGAATGTTTAGATTCCAGAAAATATTATTAAAAATGGGCTTCTCATACTGTTGTTATCTCACAGTGAGCATTTCAGAAGGATTCCTCAGTGTGGAAAGATGAATCTGACCTGTTACAGTAGGATATAGTATTTGATTATTTGATTACTGCAGCTCTTACACTTCTCTGCCAGCCCACTAATGAAAATGTGAATATATTCATTCATTCAGTACACTTTTACATATGTAAAGTGACATTAGGATGATAAAATGTTACTAGGAATTTTGTCTAAATCTGAGTAAGGACTTGGAAAGTGTTGGTGGCAGCACCCTACAGGTGGTAAGTTAGAATGCCTTTAAGGTGTACTAAACTCTCCCTGCAGCTTGCATTGCCTCAAAGCTCTTTTTTTTTTTTTTTTTCCTGATGTTAATACATTATCTTCAGTGGTTTAGCTAACACTTGCCAAATCATAGTCCTGCCAAGCCTAATGTTAATCATACCTTAGTTTACCTACCTGTTCATATGCACATACACAGTTTCTCCCCCAGTTTTTCTCCCTCTCACAGACACACACAGAAATAAATACATACACACATAACCTTTACACATGGAATTTTACTACCAGTGGGTAGAAGTATAATTCTATACCAATGGCAAGCAGACAATGCAAGGCACTGTCTACATAATGCATCTTAACAAAAACTCTGGCATGCTGTATATCCCTCCTGATAGATCAGTTCTGAGTTCTCCTGGCTGAGTTGTGGCCAGGGCCAGTGTCTCCTCAGCAAACATTCCACAGAGTTCCTTTGTTCTGCTGGAGAAGCCCCAACATGATGGTCCAAAACTGCTTAACAGCAGGTGTTTCAACTTACACTATCAATACATAGATTAATGCAGAAAAGACTTTTTCTATGTTTTCTTTTGCTCACATTTCTATTTCAGCTACTCATTTTAATACTATTTAGGCAAGTCGTCTACCATCTCCTAAATTTGAGTCCTAGTTTTATTGAGGTTAATTTCTTCAGTCTTCTCTGAGAGTTCAGAAATGTTCTTTTCAGTCACAACAGTTTCCTTTTTCCAACAAAAACAAAACTAACCTCTTTCCCGTCTTTCTGGATATAATTTTTAATTATTTCCTTGCTCCTAATTCTGAATATAGGATTAGTAGTCCTTTTTTGTTGTGGGCTGACCAATGATTAGTATATTGGAAAATGAAAGAAATCAAAATTCTGGTAAATATGACAGCCATCTCAAGCTAAATCTAACAAAGTATGTGGATGCCAAAGTACAGGCTCAGTGCTGCTTTAAATACCTAAGTCCAAACTTAAGATTTCCAAAACCTTTTAATCTGATGCAAACTCTGGAGACACTTAAGTTTTTCCTGTGGATAAACCAAGTATTTACCTGTGGCATGCTCACTTGAATTTTCACAGTGCTTCACAGCATGGTGACTGTTTAAAATTATTTCCCTTGGTATCAACAAATTAAGGGCTTTTCTATTGCTGCAGAGATAGCTCAGTGTGGTAAGCGTTCTCACACCGATCCATCTGAGCCCTGCACAAATGAACTACATAATCCACCTACTCTAGTTACAGTGTTTACCAATTTAGTGGTTAAAGCAGCCGCCCTGAGATTAGTCACCTCTTCAAACAAAGAAAGGAATTGTACGTCCTCTCTCTTACACTCAGCAAATGGAATAGAGAAGAAGCTGTTCTAATCATTAGGATATTATATAAACTGGTGACAGAAACATTAGTGCTCTGAAGCAGGCTGCAGCAGCCATAGCACATTTGCTGGAAGCCTTAATCTGGAGATAGGAGTTATCTATTCTTACTATTTTGTCTTTTCACTGTCAAGCTCTATACTGTCCTTGCCAATAAAGTTTTCCTCTACTAGACCTCTTACACTTTCATCTACTCAACTAACAATAGTCTGTATCTTCCCACCTCTTCTGCCATCCACACCTTCATTATTCTGGCAGCCTTTTGCTCTTCTGGCTAGAACTGACTACCCATTTCTTTCCATGTCATTGATTGTCTAATTATTTAAAACATCATAATAAATAATCATCTAAACTGGGACTTAGACATTTGAAGTTAGTTTAAGACCAAGACAATGCTTCCATCCGTCTGGACTGTCTATCTCTCTAGATGTCTCTATTCAACTAGTGCCCCTTTATTTAATTTGGGTTCTTCAGTTGCTCATCCATGTACAAAAATGCTTATTCTGAATAGATGAGTGGAAGGCTTCCCCTACTGTAGACAGTAATCCTGCCTAGATGAATAGTTACCCAAATTCTCCTTAAATCCTGTGTAGAAACCCTATATGGTATAAAAGGCTGGGCCTACATGAAACTTCATCTGGTGGTGTCATGATGATGACATACATTTTTTGCATAAAGTTTAGGAGTTAGAAACTCCAAAAGTTAAAGACACAGGTTTTAGACATAGCTCTATCTGAGAGATACCTTTAGGGCTAAAGTATTAACCACTATCAGATCAAGACAATGTGATGAACCCCATTAAAAAAAAATGCAGCCACTGTACAGTCAGAAATTCAAGAGTCATGAGACTACACAGAAGAAAAGAAGACTTGGTTCTACTCCAGGAATTCAGACATTATCTGGGAATGGTGTGTATGTGTGGAATCTGTATCTCCACTCCCTGGATGGTTCATGCAATTTTTTCTCTTAAACTATCACTGGACAAAAGAGAAACAGTCCTGAAATGGGATGTGAAATATTCCCTAGAAAAAACAAGATGAAGAAAGCAAAAGATATAACAAACATGTTGTGTAAAAGAATTAGGAGAGCATAATACAGCTGTCTAGATGCAGCTCACTGTTGCATGGTTGGAATTCCTGTGTTAAGAAAGGAAGAAAATTTTAATAGATTTCATTCTGCTTACAAGGATAATGGGATAAATTAGAAAAGGATGAACAGAAATAAAAGTCCTGGCATATTGTGTGTATTAGGAACAAGCTCTAATACGATATTCTCTGTCAGCCAAATTACAATAGCATCCTGTTATTTTCTTTTTATTAGGGAGAGGAGGTCTGGAATGAAAGCGTTGAGGGGAGCAGGTGATCATGCAGGAGACTCTTAACCTTGAAACTTTTCTGAATAATTTACTTTTCACTCTTGGCTGCTCAACATTAGTGCAGTACAATTATGAAGATGTAAACATCACAAGGGCACATGGCACAGAGCCTGTCACAATGAGTTAAACTTGAGTACCTGATTCCCTGAGCAATCATGGTGAGAGAATGAGCCGCCTCATCAGTAATTCAACTGTGTCAGTTTAGGGGGAGATGAGGAAGGGAGGAGTTGATCCATCAAGATCAGACACGACCCTAACCAACCTTCTGTTTTTTAATTTCATTCAGGCAGTAGAAGCAGATCATAAATGGACCTCTCATGTCCACAGTCAGACGACCTCTGCTAAGAGAGAACCTTGAAGATACTTCAACTTGTACCTAAATACTCTTGAAATACTTTTTTTTTTTTTCCAGTGTAAATGCTGCAATTTGCTTGTTTTAAATGGCTATCAATCACACAAAGAAGCAAATTGGCTGGAGAATGGAGCATTTAATTATTTTGTTTTCACACCATTAGCAAATTTGAGTTGAGGTATACTGCAAGTTTGATGGACCACTAAACTGTGTGCATTCAGGGTCCTTCATTATCATATTAACCTTGCTTCTCCTTTTTCCTGACATAAGACTTAAAGATTTTTAACTGAGAGAATGGGTGCTACTGATTAGTAAATTAAATCTGGACTTTTAGTAATATTTCCATATTACTATCATTTAGGAATCCACGCAGTGAGCACTTTGCCGAATATATCGAAATACTTAGAACTAGTACTAGAGATTTGGGGCAATTATTTCAGTCTAGTTCTTAATTATTAGTAAGTATGTTATGTTTTCAAATACCTATGAGAAATAGGGCCTTTCTTACCACATTTAGGAAAAATCTAATTCTCATCTCATTTAATGGTGGTGCCATGTCAAGGTAACTTCATTGACCTCATTAAGGACTCATTAAATACAGTGTTATAAAAATAACGTATTAGCAAAAATAAAAAACCTGCTGGGGGGATGATATAATTTTTTTCATTACTGTTTTTCCAATGCTTTTTCCCATCCAGATTGTTTCAGCCTAGCATACACGCCCTTCTTCTTTCTCTCTTGGTTTGTCACTCTCTCTCTGTACAGGCCTGTACATATATTGTCAGCATATATATATCTTGGCTAGCTACAACTTAAAATTACCATATTGCCTGAGCTATCCAACCCACAAAACAACAATAAATCTTGTATAAACATGCCATTCAAATATGCAGTCATATGGTAAGCATCTTTGTAAAGTAAGCTGAAATTTTATGTTGCATCTACTGTTACAGTTGCTCTGATATTTATCTTGGCTTACAATGTAAAGCATCATTTTAAACTACTATGATCAGAATTCAGCCATAATTTATGATTAAAAAGGTGCTTCCTTAGTTTAATAGTTTTCAAGATAATCAAACTGCTGTTAGGAGATATTTAAGAGGTGACAAAATGTCACATCAAAGCTTCTCAAAATAGCAAGTAATCATACTTAAGAAGGACTGTGTTTCTCCATAAATTGACAGGAGTTGGGTTTATTGCATTTTGTAGTACTCTTTGCAACTCAAATCTGCATCTATTCCAAGAACGAAAAGGAAGTGGTGCTAGTGACAGTGAATATGGAACACAGTAAAAGTAGGAAATGGAGAGGAGAGGAGAGGAGAGGAGAGGAGAGGAGAGGAGAGGAGAGATTTCTCAATGATTAACTACATTACAGCAAGAGAGTAATAAACAGCAGAGAAATAGAAATGAACCAGCTGAGTAGTTCTACTTGGGTTTTGCTCTACTGACTTATTCATAGATGTTTTCTGAAGAAAAAAAAGGTGTTATAGTGGGTTGTGAAAATTGTCTGTTACCTGAGCATCATTACTGTAACTAGAATATGTGGCATATTTTCTGTCAAAGTGAAGTTCCATCACAAAAAAGACTGAGTTCTTTAAATGGAATGTTATGCACTCAAACATCTTGGGTCCATCAAGTTTATGTTCATTGCCAGGTACATTTCCAAAGAGACACCGTTTTCCATCCTGGTAGTCCAGGCCAAGCGGTTTGGTCTCTGTGCAAGGGCACAGTGTTTCCAAGGTCACCGGATCTGGAATGAAGCCAACAGGTGGAGGGAGAAGGAAGCCAAGGGTGCTCCACAGAGCAGATACACAGAACAAGCTGCCGAATGGGTCTGCAGTAACTCTAGGGATCATGGAAGGGCCAAAAATCTGAGTCTGAGAGGTTCATGGGACTGCCTTTTTATTTCATGCATGGTGATAGCTTTGTCCCACAAACAGGGTTTGTTTACCAGGTATGCAAGCCAATAACACACAGAGTTGAGGTATTTTCAAACTAACTTAATTGATGTGCATGAATGGGTGCCTGTCTCAAGACAGCACACCCTTGTCTCAAAAATCCTTGTAATTATACACTTAACTAATACATATTAATTGTTCTTTTCCTTAATGATTGGTTCTTTCTTCTTTGCCCCTTATGTAAATTAGTGCACAGACTGTCTTCTTTCTTCATTGTCTTCTTTTGAATAGGTGGTATCATTTGAGTAGGTGGTCAATAAGTCGGTTGTTGTGATCTCCCCCTTAAGAATTAACTTTTACCTACTTCTTCGCTAATCTTGGCAGTTCCAAGCAGTTCTTCAAGGTTTGTTGATCAGATCACAATCCATTGCCTTTTCTGACATAAACATCTTACTTATTTACAAAGCCCCATTGTCTAGTAGTTAGTTCCTAAACCCTAAATCATGTCTAGTTATTGTTTCCCTACTTTAAATATTAACTGATGGCGCTGTACACAGGACTTTAGCAGCTCCCTGGTTATTTCAGTCATGCTATACTTATTAATTGATAACAGTAAGAGAGAAGAGCAGGGAAGAAAGGAATACTGATGCACAGTTGACCAGGAGACTGAAGAGAAAATCAGCTTCACCAAAAAGCTGTAGAGCCTGGGGACCCCATTATCTCCCAGTTCTGGAGGGTTTATGCAAGTTTTTATTAGTCTTTCTATCCATGAGGAACTATAATTTTGGAGTTTTCACTTGTGGGGACTAACATGAGGTATTGAAAACCAATAAACAAAAACCTCCCCTTTATCTTTCATGAACTGGAAGTTCCACTTTTCAGCCAGCTATAGTTATGATTGCTGTATGGCTATGATGGTTTTGCTGATTTTTTTTTGTCTTCCCCAGCATTCTTCCCTATAGAGACAGGCAAGTGAAGACAGAAAAAAAAGGTTATTTTCCTGCAAATTACTGCTGTTCAGTGACACAAAAACAGTTTCAATGCAATGGTCAGAAAAATGCATGTGAGTTTTATCATTGCAGATTAATTATTTTTTTAACCATGATACACTGCATAGATGCATTTCTTGTAGCACATTGAATCATATATATATATACATGGAACAAAACTAAACTTTATTTTCTGTATTCTGTGATAATTTCCTAAATGGCCTCTCTTCCAGATCTAATGTACTAACTGTTAATACTGCCCTTCCTTATGCATTGCTGCTATGCTGTTATTTTTTTAAACACTTGCTTTTGTACTGCTGCATCCAGCACTGCCTTACTTTGGTGCTGAACAGCTGAGCACAGTGGAAATAAGACAAGCACAGACATTAGTAATGTACTATTTTACAGAGCTTGTGGAGATTGAATCATGATTTACAAATGCTTAGTGAAACCCAAATTAATTACATTTTTAGGAGGAGTTTTCCTTATGCAAACATTGACTGTTTCAGGCTTCAGTGGAAGAATTCTCCTTCATGGGTTTTCTAATATGAAAGTGGTGGATGCTTTTTCAATTCTTCATCAATGGGGCTAGTAAGGACACTCACTGTTTTCTGTCTTAAAGAAATGTGTGCAATCACTTGCATTTAATATTTACTTATGCTTAATGAACTTTTTTATTCACAGCCCATAACATGTAATGGGGTGCTGGGTGCTATCAGAGTTGAGCTTTTACTCTTATTTCAGGCTTGTCATAATTTTCTGGAATGGTGTGCTTTGATGTTTCCCAGCCAAAGCATACTCTATGCAAGTTGTATTAAAATTCTTATAAAATCAGTCTGTAAATTGCACAAATAGATTTCATAATAGTTACAAAAGTTTATAAAAATATTGGTGAAAGAAACATAAGCAAACTGCACTTTGTCTACTAATCTCAAAATAATATCATCTAAATCTCCACCTCTTTCCAGCTGACTCATCACTGCTCAGCTAAACACTTTGGCCAGGAATTTGATATACCTCACATCTCACATTCAAAGGAAAGAACAAGCTGGACTACAAATCAGCTTTTATATCCCATCACACCCTTATCATCATTCCACTTCCTTGGGGTTTAACGTATTTTAAAATTCTCCCTTCCCTACCAGTATTATCAACTTTCAAACTATTTGCTGTTCCTTGGGCTTATCTTGTTCTTTGTTTTTCTATCACTTTCATGACTTGTGTGTGCAATTACAGCCACCTTTGTGCCTTTTGTGGTCATACCATTCACATGCTTATGTAAAATGCTTACACAGTGTGCCTAGCTATGCCATCACTGTGTTACAAAATAGAGAAAGGGGCAACCTCTCTGATAACTTGTTTTGGAAAATGCAGACATTGCAAGTAGTGATAGCTGTAAAAGAGGGCATTTCAGTACAACATGGATGGTCGTGCATAACTGGAACAGAAGAGAATGAAATCTTTGTTTTAATCACAATTTCTAGGGAGATAAGTTGCACTGTCTTTTATAACAGTGACCAGCTTATGCATGGCACTATAAGTAGTTAACATAAAATCAGCAATAATCAAACAATCTATAAAGAGATTATATGGGAAAGTAAGTCATATTGTTCACAGTGAGTGTTTGACCAGGTAATTGATATATATTTCAAAGTAATCTACTATTAGTCACTCAAATCACTTATTCTAATCATTTATTCAATAACAAGTATGGAACTTTTCTGAAAAATAAGATATTCAGTTTTAAGTTGCAGACATTTCACAAATAAATGAATGGTTTAATATTCCAGACTGACTGTTCCAGTGAAAGTGAGAGAGTGTTTTCTGTTAAAAAAAAAAAAAAAATTTCTTTTTTACTCAGCATTGTGGTTTAACCCCAGGCGGCAACTAAGCTCCACACAGCTGCTTGCTCACTCCCCCCGCATCGGGATGGGGGACAGAATCAGGAGAGTAAAAGTGAGAAAACTTGTGGGTTGAGGTAAAGACAGTTTAATAGGTAAAGCAGAAACCGCTCATGCAAGCAAAGCAAAACAAAACAAGGAATTCATTCACCACTTCCCATCAGCAGACAGGTGTTCAGCCATCTCCAGGAAAGCAGGGCTCCAGCACGTGTAACACTTACTTGGAAGACAAATGCCATCACTCCGAACATCCCCCTGCCCCCCTCCTTCTTCCCCCAGCTTTATATGCTGAGCATGACATTGTACAGTCAGGAATACCCCTGTGGTCAGTTGGGGTCAGCTGTCCCAGCTGTGTCCCCTCCCAACTTCTTGTGCACCCCCAGCCTCCTCGCTGCTGGGGTGGTGTTAGAAGCAGAAAAGGCCTTGACTCTGTGCAAGCACTGTTCAGCAGTAACGAAAACATCCCTGCAGGATCTCCCCCTGCAGCCCATGGAGGTCCACGGTGGAGCAGATCTCCACCTGCAGCCCGTGGAGGACCCCACGCCAGAGCAGGTGGGTGCCCAAAGGAGGCTGTGACCCTGTGGGAAGGCCGCGCTGGAGCAGGTTCCTGGCAGGACCTGCGGGTCTGTGGAGAGAGAAGCCCACAGAGAATGTTTTCTGACAGGACTTGGGGGACCCACACTGGAGCAGTGTGCTCCTGAAGGACTGCACACGGTGCAAGGGACCCAGACTGGAGCAGTTTGTGAAGAACTGCAGCCCGTGGGAAGAACCCATGTTGGAGAAGTTTGTGGAGGACTGTCTCCCGTGGGAGGGACCCCACGCTGGAGCAGGGGAAGTGCAATGAGTCCTGCCCCTGAAGAGGATGAAGCAGCAGAGACAACGTGTGATGAACTGACCATAACCCCCATTCCCTGTCCCCCTGTGCCACTGCAGGGGCAGGTAGGTAGAGAATCTGGGAGTGAAGCTGTGCCCGGGAAGAAGGGGAGGGTGGAGGAAGGTGTTTTGAGATTTGGTTTTATTTCTCATTAACCTACTCTGGTTGATTGTCAATAAATGAAGTTAATTTTCCCCAAGTTGAGTCTGTTTTGCCTGTGACAGTAATTGGTTGAGTAATCTCTCCCTGTCCTTACCTCGACCCACAAGCCCTTTGTTATATTTCCTCTCCCCTGTCCAGCTGAGGAGGGGGGAGTGATAGAAAGGCTTTGGTGGGCACCTGGCATTCAGCCACGGTCAACCCACCACAGCGTGGCAAGATTTTGGTAGTTGGGGGGGCTACAGGGGTGGCTTCTGTGAGAAGCTGCTAGAAGCTTCCCCCATGTCTGACAGAGCCAATGCCAGCCGGCTCCCAGATGGACCCGCTGCTGGCCAAGGCCGAGCCCATCAGCAACAATGGTAGCACCTCTGGGATAACATTTAAGAAGGGCAATCCCCCCTGTGCAACTGCAGCCGGAGAGAGGATTGAGAATATGTGAGAGGAACAACTCTGCAGACCCCAAGGTCTGTGAAGAAGGATGGGGAGGAGGTGCTCCAGGCACCAGAGAAGAGATTCCCCTGCAGCCCATGAAGGACCCCATGCCAGAGCATGTAATGTGCCCCAAGGGTGCTGTGACCAGATGGAGAGCATGCGCTGGAGCAGGGTTGCCAGCAGGACTTGTGACCCCGTGGGGGACCCACACTGGAGCAGTCTGTGCCTGAAGGACTGCACCCCATGGAGAAGGACCCACACGGCAGCACTGTTTGTGAAGAACTGCAGCCTGTGGGAAGGACCCACGTTGGAGAAGTTTGCAGAGGACTGTCTCCTGTGGGAGGGACCCCACGCTGGAGCAGGGGAAGAGTGTGAGGAGTCCTGCCCCTGAGGAGGAAGGAGTGGCATAGACAACGTGTGATGGACTGACTGTAACCCCCATTCCCTGCCACCCTGTGCTACTCTGGGGAGGAGGCAGAGAAAATTGGGAGCGAAGCTGAGCCCAGGAAAAAGGGGGGGGTGGGGGGAAGGTGTTTTAAGATTTGGATTTTTTTCTCATTACCCTACTCTGATTTGACTGGTAATAAATTAAATTCATTTCCCTGAGTTGAGTCTGTTTTGCCTGTGACAGTAATTGGTGAGTGATCTCCCTGTCCTTATCTTGACCCATGAGCCTTTTTTCATATTTTTCTCCCCTGCCCAGTTGAGGAAGAGGAGTGATAGAGAGGCTTGGTGGGCACCTGGCATCCAGCCAGGGTCAACCCACCACAAAAGCATAGAAAAAATATCCTTTATAATATATTAAATTCAAATGATAAGCTGGTTTAAATGGCTCAGAGTTTTGCCATTCTAGATGACCAGAAGTAAGCAATGCATTTTTAATAACTTGTGCTCTTTGATGTTATCCTCTGTATTTCAACTTTTAAGCTTCATTTTTACACTTCTCACCTCCCTCCCCCATGCCAAATGGAGCAAAAAGTACCCTTAAGGTATATTAGAAACCACAAAAAACATATTCAGTCTTGGAGTAATCTAAAAAAAAAATCTGTACATGGTGCCAAGCCAGTTCCCATGCCCAAACTTGACTAATATATATTTAACTTACCTAATGAAACATACTGCGCTCATACTATTTTTACTGAAATAACTGCACTGCCCAATTCCACTGCCTCTCTGGCAAATCCATTCTGCTTCATATATAAAAGATGTTGATATAAGGTCCTCTAATGTCTATTTATTCCTAATTTAATAATTTTAACACCTCAGTTCCAGTTCTAACCTAAAATAGACCATCTAGTCTAATTTTAAAATGAATTCTAACAAGCTTAACTGATTCAGTCATGTCAACTTTACATCATCAAGAGCCTATTCCTGGCAAGGTGGTTTGGTTAAAAGTCAAAACCCCAATGCCAGTTAAAATGAAAATGTGTAATCAGAGCAAAAGTGTAATTTTGAGGTTCAGACCACTTCGGGATTATCTCATACTTACGATATCTTGCTTGAAGCCTCAGTGAAAAAAAATCAAAGGGAAGAACGACTGTATTTCATAGGACAGATAGCATTTGGACTGGATACTCTCACAGCGGAGTGACAGCCCTTGCTCTGCAGTTGCCAAGATCTAATTAAACTGCCTGGGCCCAGAACAAGAAATTGCATTGAATCAAGAAGACTCAAAATATACCCTACGTATAACTGAAGACTCATGTGGATATCCAGGAGTCATCATTGAAATTTTCCCATGGTATTGGAGTGCGGATAAGGTAAGAAGGATGTCTCTCAGTGCAGTTGTTACTATCACTGACTTCAGAAGTGCCAAATCACAATGTGCCTAAACTGTCATGGTAGGAGCTGACCAGATCCAGGTTAGACCAGAGGTCAAAGAAGCTTGCAGTTCTCTCAAGTCATGTTCCTGAAGGGAAGTATTTTATACAGTGACATTGTAATGGAAAGTATATGAAGAGTGTGCAATGGGAAGACAAAGGTCAGAATCAGAGACCCTGCTTTTCAGAGATATCACTGAGCTGTAGGATGTAGTAAGGTTCCTTATTCTTTATTTTCTTGCTGTCCATCCCACAGTGCACAGGTTGAAATGGAGAAATTATAAGGCCCTTCATACTTTGGCTTTTAATCCAGTAGGTAGAGCATGCTTTTCTTTAAAACAGAAATCATGAATCTAAGCTCCAGAAGTTAAGGACTTTTTTCTCATTTGTTGGATCAATAAACGTATGCTAACCAGCAGGAGGCAAAAGATCACCTCCTTTCAGAAGGACTCATCAGCTTAGACATCACTGTGTATTAATGTTGTTATATGGCTTTAAGATTGAAACTGATGTCATGTCTAATCAGTTTAAAATGAAGGTAGGGGAGTTTGCATCAATATACTAGCATATGGTAATATTAAACAGAGAAGACTGAATTCAGACAGCCATCTCTTGTGTAAGGAGGGGGAAAAAAGAAGGATATTCTTTCCTTTTCTTTGAAGCAAACTTAGGCACGTAAAAGGTGCTAGGTCTTTTCTGTGTATAATTTCTTACATTTAGACAAGAGTTTTGCTCACTAGTCTGGATGGACTTACAGGTAGAGGCTATAATTTTTTAGTTTAAACTTCATTAATCTGGGATTTTATCATAATTTTTAAACAACTGACTTCAAGCTGAATTAGGTATTTCAGTTTTCTCAACAGTTGAGTGTTACAGATTTCTCACTAAGAAAGCTTTGCTATGTATGTTATTTTAATAGCCACCATTATTTGAATAAATGCTCTATTTGAAAAGGTTGTGTGTTTTTAGACATCATAAAATATAGGAGCAAATGGGTTTTACACTTTTTCTGGACTCATTACAAATATTTTGTTATCTGAAAGGTCTTTCACCTTTTACCAGGAAGATCTGGCTTTCTGCTTGTATTTATCTGAGGGTTAAAACCAAAACCCATAGAGGTGAATACTTTCCAAAAATAGAACCCTGCTCTCAGTCTTTGAAAGATACGTATCAGTGTTCCGAGGAAGAAAGCACAGGAGAGCTGTAAGTTTGTTATTGCAAAATCATTATAAATGCTACTGACTATTGCCCAGTCTCTCTCTAGTCTGGTTATGTCACGCAATGAAAGTTGTCTTGTTCTTTAAATATAGTCAGACACAAACGAAATTGCTAAACTAGCTATGGTTTATGTCAGTGCTTTGAATTTGGTTCCGTCACTGTTCACTAACAATGTAACAGTAGCTGAGACCAGATGCTCAAATAAACAAATGACAAAGAGCAGCTCATGTGTTATTTCAGACTTGATTAGTTTACATTTATCTTCTTGCTAAAATTCTTTGGGCTTCATCTGTTTATATCTAATTAAAGAAAAAGGAATTGACTGAGAGAATGAGGCTTTAGGAGGCAGTTTGGTTTGAAATCATAATTACTGCCAATACTGGCTTCATATTACTTAGCTAAGATTAATTTGCTTTTCCTGAGGACATTTACATTACAGACTTAATTCCGATGCTAATCTTCTCTCAAAACTTGTCTCTAGTTTGCAGAAATGACCCAGTATGTTACTAAAATTCAGCATGCTTCTTCATGTTTATGGTTATCTCACTATCAAATCTCCCCTAGCTAACGATGCCAGTTTCAAATCACAAATAACTCCTCCAGTGCTTGAAATACTCTATTTATAAGAATGCTTGGGTAATACTGAAAACATGGCAATAAACTTATTTTCCAGGTAAAAGTTTCTGAATTGTAATAAGATTCATCACAGCTTAATTTACAAAATAAACCATTCTTACCCTGAGACTTAAGTAACTTAATTTTCTGATTCTAAGCAATCATATTGCATATTATAGTATACAGTTATTCAATAACTTGAAATGTATTGCTTTATAGAGTAACAAGATACTGTCTGAAATTCCACAGTACATGAAGAGGCTCTTAAAATTACATAGCCATTTTACCTGAAGAGCTCTCAGTTTAACATGTTGCTTTTCAGATGAGTGAGTTTCAATCTTCATTATGATTTTCAGTATTTTGCTTAGGATTAAGAAGCCAGGACCAAATTTAGCCACTGGCATATAGTGGGGCCACTTAATTGATCTGATGCCAGGAATTAACCTAACTATAGGAGTTTCATCAGTGTTTAAATCGGGTTTTGGTCTTCATATTCAGAAATTTATAAGTATTTAAAAGGTAGCTTATTGTCTTTCATTGTTATAATTCCTTTCAATGCTGTAATGATTGAAGGTTAGAACATTTCCAATGTCTTTTTTATGTACAATGTTTTTAATTTGCATATAATTTTTTGATTTTAAAAGAGGTGCTATCACTGTTTTTGGGATCTATACATTATTTTACACCTGATTATTTTAACTTGTTTCTAGTTAGAATTTGTTTTGCGTTTGTTTACACATATTTTTATCTTGAACCCAGGAATTACATGCATACATTATCTTTTTGCTGCATCCCCAGTTTGCGTGGCTTAATACAATGTGAAGTGAGGAATCTGTCAGTAAGCAGTCATTCCTGACATATTTTCCTTCATTATGAGAAGGATCAAATTTTACATTGGTTTTATTTTTCATCTATGAGCACCTTCTTTTCTATTGGTGCTAAGTCCTACTTTTTTTATCTATTAATATTTCTTCTGTCAAAATTCTTTCTACATGAGTTATAAAGGTTTTCATGGCCATATTAACAAAGATGACTTTACTCTATAGAAATAAGTACATGCTACTGGTTTAGTGGCAGTTAAGCATAACTAAAAAGAGCAACTCTTTTCTTGTTAATTTTGAGATTCTTTAGACAATGCAGAAGAATAAGCAATTTCAAACTCCATTCTCAGCTTGTTTACTGAGGCAGCAATATGAATTTTTGTAATAAGGTTTTTCTAAGAGATGCGTTTCCTTTTTGAGTATGCTGAGCTCAAAAAAAGAAGCTTCTGAGAAAGAAATTCTGTGCAGTAAATTACAGTTTCTGCATACAGAAATTCCTTTATAAACATTGCTCAGTAATAATCAGTAATAGGTGAAGGGACTATGTCTTTATTCCCTACTACTATGAATTATAATAAAAATAACTTCTTAAGATGTAATATCTGGGTTTAATTATGAGGTTTTCAACATCAAATATACCATTAGTGTACCAGGTTTTGTTGACTTAGCATTTCCAGCCATGGAAAACTGTGCTAATAGTATATATGAGACAGAATCCAAATGATACATTGACTTTTATTTACCTTAATATTCCACGTTGTCTACAGTAACTATTTTCTCTAGTCAAATCCTCATAGACTGAGTATAATTTAAAATTTATTTATTTATACAAAACAGTCCTAGATCAGCAATAACATAGGACACTTAAAGGAACCAGAATTAGAACAGACGGTTTGACTGGAAGACAAAAGGAATAAAAGTTAAACAACAAGCTATACAATCAGAAGGGGTCTGGATAGCAGAGTATTATAAGAGTATAGGGCATACACACTCAGGGCTAAAGAATAATGGCTGAGATGTGTAAGGAAAACAGCTTTAGCAAAGAGATACCATAATTCCACAGACAACAAACTTCACTGTCTTGCCAAAGCATGGAAAACAAAAGAATTGTTAGTAAATGGCTGTAAATTTTCTTATATTCTTTCTAGCCAGATGTTTACTTAAAATCAAAGACTTCAATGTCCTACTTCTGATTGTTTCCACATTCTTTCTGCTTTTCAAAGAGGTAGAATAAAAAAAAAATCTTTTTTTTCTAGCACTTTTTTCTCTATAACCTCTCAAGAATTAATCCTAATGTCTTCTGCAAAGTTTCCATGACAAACAATGTGTCTTATTTCAGCCTTGAGGCCTGGGAAAGGTATTTTCTTTTTTTATTAGTTAGTATGCTTTGTTTTAAATAAAAACACTTTCTTCATCATGGATCTTTTCCTCCCTTTCCCATTTGAAAGTGTCTTAGTGAGGATCATCAGGGGATGGCAGAGTAATTTCAAATCCTAGCCAAGCAGAAGTTTGGAAAAAAGAAAATACTTTTGCCTGTACCATTTAATAAAATAAATCCTTTAGTCCCTTCAGCTGTTTTCTTATCATAAAGGAAAAGGCTTGTGTTCACCAAAGTTCATCTGGCTTACATCTCTACATCAGGGAAAGCCTGTTTGAAATGTAATATCAGGTTTCCGGGGCCACATGAGTTGCCTTAGGACAAAAAGTTTCTGCAATCCCAACAATCTTTAAAAAGGTAGTGTAATACATATGCTAAATAATGGATTACTTCAAATCTGACAGCAATATGACAAACCATTATCTGGAGTGCTCTGAGGTGTGCCAAAGTGTCCTTTGTTTTTAACATAGCTATTTGCAGAATTAACATTTCTAAAGTCACAGTTTTAAAGCATCTTGTTGGGTAGCATGAGAAAGGACGAGTCCTGCAGAAAAGGACAGTTCTCTTTTATAAGTGCATTACCCATACACTTGTATAAGTATCCTGCTTCCTTCTAGCTCAGTTACATTACCTGCATTTACATCATCTCCCCATGTGTCAGTTATTTAACTATTGTTGTTGACATCCTCTGCCATCTCCTAATTTAGTATTTAAATTCCTAGCTCTAAGTGTGGTAGTTTCAGTAGTATCAGCAGAGCCAAAGTTAAGCCAAAACAAAACAGACAAAAAGAACCCTGCAAGATTCAATTAGTTTTCTCTAAGATGCTGCAGTTTGTCTCACAGACTGTTAAAAATCTGCCCAGCTTATTGAGTATAACTGGCACTGTCTTGTTGAAGATGAAGGTAGGATGCAGTTATGCAGAAACTGTATGCTTTGCTACATAGGATTGCATGGGTCATTTCTTACCCATATGTATTATTCCAGCACCTGGGGAAAATGTGAAAGAATGGACTGCAATAGGCTACAGCCTAGGATGACAGAATGTTAAAAACAGAGATTGTTTTTAAAAGAAAGAGGAGGAAAAAAATGGCGATCTAATTTCAATTTGTGGAAGCCAGGAACTACAAGCACCTCCCTTAAATAAAAGAAAGAGGCTGAAGTGCCTGTCATTGCATTGATTGGAAACACAGCTAAACCGCATTGCTGGCTTGTATTGATTTCTTCAGGAAGTACCACTCAAACTTGTCTATAGGTGTTATGATGTTTTCTTTTCCACTGACTATGGAACAACTGGAGAGATCTGCAAAGTTACATAGCTTTCTCTAGATGATCACAAAATGAATGAGTTGGTTTTAGGTAAAATTCCAGGATTTTAATGTGTGTGTGTTTTTGCATGTGAGTGTGCACATGCACTTCAATGAGATACCCACAAGAAACTGGGTAGTTAACTCTTTAAAATAAGGAGGACAAGGGTCTAACAACCGTTTGAAATTCCTAGTTGAAGTCTTCAAGAGTATTAAAGGAATCTAAAAAAATACCCTTTCAAACCTGGCTCATAATTCTTTGACTTTTGAAATATTTCTAGCTAGTAGGTTTCTTGAAAAAGCATTGGGGATCTTTTGTTTGTCTGGTGATTCTGGTAAGCTGAAAAATGTATTGCATGGCTTTATCACGCAGCTCATGTCCCAGTCAGATGCTGTTGCTGAAAGTAAAATAAAATGTATTTAAAATAAAATCGGAAGTGTTTTAAATCCCAGCTGACTGCTAGAAGGTATGACCATTGACTTGAAATACAAGCAACCGTATTACAAATAAATAGGTTTTTAAAAATTTTAAATGCCCAGATTATGTCCTTATGGGTAAGAAGTTTATCTTCAAACCAATATCACACTGAGTTTATACATTTGAATAAAAGCAAGCATTGACAGTCTGGCAATTCATGAGCACAGGGGAGACAAGAAGGCTTCCAAACTCCTCCAGAGCTAGAATGCTTATGTGTACTGAGAAGCTTGGTGATGAGAATATATGCTCCCGAATATATCTCCATAATCTCACTTTGATGGTATCAAGTATGACTGTTTTGGATTGCTTAAAACACATCTCTGCCAACATTCTATTTACAAATATCTCAAATCTAAGGAAGGTTTAAAGATGTGTGGGCATAAGTTTGTTCTGTAGCCTGAAATCAGAGCCAGAATCCAAATGCCATGAGTTAGGGAGCTTTTCTACCTAGCTCCAATTAATCATAGGCAGCTGCTTATGTCCTGCTGAAATCTATATTTATACCACCCTTAAAGAGGACCTGTAAGAAAGCTGCCTCCTACTTACCTTCCATCTGCAGAACCATAATGCAGATACTGAAAGCTGTCTCCCATGAGACCTGTTGACATTACTTGCAGCCACAGCACATTAACAATTCAGTAATAACTTTGGCTAACTGTTTGGCCTGACATGACAGCAAAGTATGATGCTGTTTTCAGGATCGATACTCATGAATCAGTCGAGGCAAAAGAGCCTTAAGTCTATAAACAATGATGACATCAGCTAAAACTCCAAAAGCAGAATGAGTCTGGGTGTTGGGGAGATCATAAGATGAGAAACAAGAGATTTTCATGCAGACTACTAAAAATTGAGAATTCAAAGACTGAACAGAACCTATGGGGCATATGGAGACAGATTGCTACCTTGCCTAGGAAGAAAGGAATTGCTACCAGACAGCAAATGAGAAACATCATGGCTTTTATTTTTTTAATAATAGCCATATAATAGCTGGCAAAAAAAAAATTTCATAGACTGATAGAAGATGATTCTAACTCTAATTATTAGACTGCAGGCCACTGTGCTTGCTAAATATCAATGTTTGGCAATGTCATGAGTAAGAAGCTCTAGAAAAAAATAGGTCTTTTTAAATTAAAATAAATTCTGAAAGGTTTCTGTAAGGAAAGGCCAGGGATGTACTAATGAATATTTTGATCCACAGTTCATATGGAAAACAGTTTTTTTAATTGTTGTATATTGTCTGTATAAGATCATATATTAACATATTTCAGTTGTGCTATTTCTCATCTGATTCTCTGTTTAAAGTAAATGTCAGCATATGCTCTTGTATTTAGTGTTAGTTAGGGCTAACATGACTTTTTTGCCTTGCTGTGAAAACAGGTTTTTCTTACAAGCAATTTTGTTTGCTTGAAGGAAGTCCTAGACTTCCCATACATGTGTAAAGCTGACGTTTTCATGATAAGGCAGGAAGTTGGTTTGATGATTTTTAGTGATTAATTTTCAACCTAGTAAATTCAATTTCCTGCTTTCAACAAGTTTCCATTTATTGAATGTTAACTGAAACATTGTAAACAAAGTAGGATTGGTTCAGGATTTTGTTTTCAAATAGCTGTGGTAGGAATTTTGCTTTTTTAAAGTTATAAGCTTGAACAAACTCACTAACCTCTTGCCCAACTCCTGCCTAAATTGCTGCCTGAATCTACCCAATATTTTAGTAAGACTATACCCAATGTAAAGTTTATTCTTATTTTTGTTTTATAATAGTGCTTAGGGTCACTGGTAATGGAATAAAACCTCATCACTTTCATGTCTAGACAAACAGAAAAAAGGTAGGTTTTTCTATCTCCTCGGAAGATTATACCTCTACATGTATGCCCTTAAATTGAACACTGGCTAAATTTCTGGTCCTCCCTAGTTTAAAAAAAGAACTGTTCAGCCTGCAAAAAGACAGTTAAGCTGGGGATAGATGTCTATAAAATCATGAATAGTATAACAAGTACAGATGAACACTTTACTGCCTCTTTGAATAAAAGAACTAGGGAGTAATGAAAGTAAAAATTAACAGGCTGAAAGTGGGAAAATGAGGTTGTGTGATGTGTGTAGTTAGTCTTTGACAGACACAAGAATGTGGCTGATAAAAATTTCAAAATAATCTGGACATATTTCTGAGAAAAAGAAATCATCTAGGGTTATTAAACACAATGGCGATTAACTATGAGTGCTGTGACACTCCATCTGTCTTGTGGAACTCCCAACTCACCAACTACTGCTGGGGGCATTGAAGAACATACTGCTACAGCCTATCTACTCTTCTCTGGGCATCTATTATCATCCATTCTACTGTTGCAAACAGGAGAGTTGGCTAGGTGGACCTTTTTGTTCTGACCTGGAATAGCTGTCCTTTTTTCTTATTTTCCATTTATATTATGCTATATTATCACATACTTACAGTGAAAAACAACCTAGTATTAGTTAGCATCATTCATAGATGATCTATCTCTAGAAATATGAGTAGATGTGCCATAGTCTATTGTTGATGTAGATATATGAACACACCAAGAAAGGTCCAGTTTCCAACTGTCCAGAAGATCATGAGAAAAAGGAATATCTGCTCTCCTGTGCAGTTCCCACATCCATATTGCAACTATATCGACAGTCTATCTTCTCACTTCAACTATGGTACTGAAGGGTTTCTTTTTCTTCTTGATATTAGATTAATCTCACTGAAATTCAGTCATATTAATGTGAAAATCTGACTAGCTTTTAAGAGGCGCAATATCTCTGAGACTACTTCATTTTTTCTAGGTTTCTCTTACAGATCTGGAGGATAAATAACTTAGGAGGAAGGCCTACAGTGACAGTTGTTCTCTCAGTGCACATAGTCTATTGTAGCTGCCTGGGAAACATTTATGTGTGGGTTAGTGACAAAAAGCTTTGGTTGCCTGTGTGTGTATATGCTGAAGACCTCTGAAGTTTATGAAGTGCTGTTAGCATAAAGATAATTACAATACTTTATTTTCTTTTACAGGCTTGTTTTAAGCAGTATTAATTCACAATACATTCCATAGTGGAAATAAAAGTTAAGTCTCATTCAATTAGATAAAAAAGGAGCCTTATGCTAAAGCAAATATTTTCAAGTTTATCTCCACAAAGAGTGCATGTAACTTTCTGTGTAGAGGACCTTAGCTCTCAGCTGTTTTGCATAGTCCATACAATATATACCTATAAATGCATCATATCACAGGAAATCTTTAGAATAATGAACTAGTCTCAGTATTTGATTTATGAAATTGGAATAGTTTGCTCTGGAACTAAGAGACTGTATTTACTGAATTCAAGCCATGTGTTTCGAATAACCTTATTAGGTTAACTAAGCTGTTTGTCATGACACCCATCTAGCCATGGGCATTTGTAATTGTCATAACTCCTTTCTCACAGCTGGACTGAAGTCATTTAAATCAGAGAGCTTTGTCCCTTCTGCAATCTAAAATGCTTTATTATGGAGGAAAAGAAATATCAGGGAGTAGTGATTCTAATATCCTGTCAAAATTCTATATTTTGACATGCAATTAATATATATTTTTTCACAAATAAAAATTAAATTGGGACAGGACTTAGTGGCAACCATTTTAAATTCATGCACAGCAATGTTAGTGAGTTTCTTGTGGCTTGTTGGTTTGCAGAAATGTGATGATTTTCCAGATATGACTGCATTTGTTCCATCTATTTGCAGCAATCTTGCCTCACAGCATAATGAAGATAATTAATCACATGGGAAAAGTAAAGCCAAAAGGAAAAGTGTCTGTGTGTTTGACTGCATGTTATCCTCTGAGGACGAGTTCAGTTGCATGTACATCAATATATCCATCCATGTACAGCAAAACGGTCATAAATACTCAGCCAAGAATAATAATGTTCCAAGCAGGAAGGAAACATGAAATTCCAGGAGGAAGACTTTTTTTTCCCCCAAACTTGTATCCATTTTTTGGCACTGAGTAAATTTATTTATGGCCCTTTGGGCCATGATACTCCTGCATAAGGATCTTATGAAAGCCTTGCCATTTGTGTTGTGCTATCTTAGCATTTGATGTGGCTAATATGATATAAAAAACCCTGTAATGATTTACTGATTTGGAAGATTCTCTCCAGCCAAAAAATGAAGCAAAGATAGCCAGCCAGACAAGAGATGAATATGAACTCTCCCTTTGTGCCTTCAACATTGTCCTATTTTAAAAGCTATTTTAACTTTTCCCATATTTGAAAGAAGTCTTTCTGAAATTCTTGTTACGGTCCAAATAAGAAGAAATCCCTAATAAGAGTATGTAACTTCTGGCAGAATCTTCTACTTTTATGTTATAGAAACTAGCTCAGGGGTTGAGGTTTTTTGGTTTGGGTGTTTTGTTTTGTTTTGTTTTTAACTACTTTGGAGTTTTGAGAAGGAGCTAAGTGATTTAAGAGCAAAGGATAGAAATTTGAACTCTAAAAACCCCATGAAAAATCCCAGTCTAGATCTCATCTCTTACTTCTGCTCTACAAGCATATCTGAGTCAAAGAAGGCACTGCACAGGGATACAAGAGAAAATGTGAACTATACTGCTGATTCTCTAAATGACGGAGGCAAAGTATTGTTTGACTCTGGCTGGGAAGTAAGTACCAGCTTATCTTTGAATTTTGAAGCTGAATCTACCAGTCCAACCTAGACCTCTCCTAACATTCTGATGATACTCCAGCCATAAAACTCTTTCAGAATTAGTCTTGTGGTACAGAAGTTTTATTCTGGCATAAACCTTAGCAGAACTAGCTCTGGCACCATCAGACAATCTTTCCCCTGTTCATGCTGGAGGAAAAATGACATATATGTAATATAAGCTCAGAACTGATTAACTGCAAGTTAAATGAATGTGTCAGCTACTGACATCTCTTAACTTGAAAAGTTGTGCAGCTGGCAGTACAAGCCTTACACATGAGCTAAATTTTATTAATGCTAATGACATTCTTGAATGGATATGGTTATGAATATAAAATCCAGAATACTTGTGTGTTAACCAAAGCTAGTAATATCATGGGTATTAGCCAGATATTTTACATATTCTGAAGAACAACTTGCAGCTGGAGATGGTACTCCATTATATGTGTATAAATGTATGTATGCACGCAAGCATACATTTATAGAAAAACAAAAATTAATATTTAGCATGGGAAAAAGAAAAGGAACTACACAATGAATTATCAAATGTGTATTAAAATGTACTGGAATATATGTTGCACAGGAGAGAATTACAGCTAACAGTTTGGTTTAAATTAAATCTGCTGGGTAACTAGACTTTACTATACTGATATCTTAGCAACTGTGTATTTAGCAACTTCCTATTTGTTGTATTATCTGAATAAATGAAATCGACATTACCATTTTGGTGTGAAGTATAGCTACTGGCTTCAGAGTCTAGGTTGCCTGTACTAAAAAGCAGATTATTGCAGAATATCCAATGAAATGTACAGGAATATTCAGTAAGGGGACAGAATGTAATAGAGGATTGTTATGATGATCCCTCCCACACATACATTATTCTCTAATGTAAAGTCTGTGCACTTAGTATGCATAATTCACTCCAGGGCTTACAGAATCATGCAATATGGAAGGAACCTCCAGAGACCATCCAGTCCAACCTGCTACTCAAAGCAGGGTCAATTAAAAGAGGGTGCTTATAGTCTTGTCCAGTTGAGTTCTGAGTATTGCCAAAGATGGAGATTTGACTTTTTCCAAAGGTTGACTAACTTTTCGGAGAGATGGAGGAAATGCTAATTTCTACTCAGAGTTTTCTTTCTTGCAACTTCTGTTTGTTGCTTCTCATGTTATCACTGTTTACCTCTGAGAAAAGTTTGACTTTGGCTTCTCCACACTTTTCCATTGTATAGTTGTAGATGGCAGCAAGATCTCCCCTGCACCTTCTCCTCTTAAGTTTGAATAAAGACAATTCACTTGACCTTCCCTTGCATGTCATGAGCTTCAGGCCCCGACCATCCTTACAGACCTATTGTAGTATTGTATACTATCTGCTTTTCAAGACTTTGTGTATCTTGTAGGGTTTGGGAATATTTTCTAGCCCCCAAGGCTGGATATGTGCCCTGGCACCATCTTTATAAAGCATGAAGACAAGACATGGGCATAACCTAATCTCTCCCTCCTTCTTTCTGCAGTATAGAACCTGGATATACAAATCAGAAGGAAATTACTGTGTGTTTCGGTAGGGTGGTATTTCAGGTCTCATGATGGAGAACAACTGCACCACAACCTAGAAGTACTTGGCTCAATTAAATTTTTAACATAGGTTGTTTATTTTGTCAAGGCAACCTCTGAAGTTTAACTTTCCTTCTATTAACTATACTATTTGCATAATACTTATGCCCAAAGTATATATTTAATTTAAGAATGTGAAATGTTTTGTTGGCATCAACTTTGTGGATATCAATGGTGGTTTTTCATGACTGGCACTAAGAACTTGAAGGACTATTGATTAAGAACTTCAAGATCTATCCAAAGCTTGCTGCACTATGATTTACCCATGAACAGATCATAATTCAGTACCTGATGAAACCACGTTGAAGATTTTTGCACATCTCTGACTTCAGAATCTGCTTCTGCCTGTGTCTTACAAAGACAGTCAAGAATCACCACCTTCCCATTTACCTGTGTCCTCTTCCTAAAAGAAATTATATTGTTGCCACCTTCTGGCCAAAGCACAAGATATTCTTGAGATGTGAAGAGATTATTCCTATCTGGACAGGGGATTGTTATGTTGCGACATAAGCTCTTCAGAGACAGGTACTAAATCAAGGATATTGGAATCGTGCCACAGGATATTCCTCAAAATTTTAAAAAAGGAAAGATATTTAAGAGAGGTCCTAATTGCAAGGAAGCCTTTGGAGCAGATGAAGAATCTGTATGCATCTCAGGTTGCTGTATACGCAGAGCTTATATCAGCGAGAGTGTATATGCATTCATGAATAGAAATTTTTACAGTTATAAAACACATTGCATGAAAAGGGCTGCTGTGGAAAAATTCTCTTTGCGTGTCAGTTCTGCCAAAGAGTATGTATATTTATGTGCGTATGTTTGTTTGTGCATGGGCTACTCCCATTCTCCTTCTCCCATAAGCATAAAACTTAAGTTTTACCATTTTGGCATTTTTCCCAGAGAAGCAGGACCCATTGCCCACTAAGACTCCAGGAAATCATGAAAAATTGGCACCAGCTGAATCCTAGCATTCCTTTTCCTCATGTAACTGCCAATAAAGCCATTGGCAAGTTAACAAACATCTGAAGGTGAGCTCAAGATTCATAAAAATACTGATGACATTCAGATGAAGTAAATTAATAGAATTTGTTGGAAGAAATTCCAGACATATTTTATATCATACAGCCATAAAAAGGAAACAATGGATAGGAGGCCTCCTAATGTAATATGGAATGAAGCAGAAATACCTTTGTACAATTAACAATGCTATCACATAGGTGAATCTAATTGTCCATGTCTTTAAAGAATTATCTTAATATAACTTCATGTCAAAAAAAATATTTTGGCACCATTCTGTCAAATGGGAAACTGATCTGGGTCCAAGTTTACCATCATGTGCAGTTTGGATTACCACTTCGTAGCAATAGGTCATTATTTTCTTTCACTGTATCTTCTTCCCTGGCATACTTGCTTTAAATTTCCTTATTTCCAGTTATGTGCTGAATAAGATCACTGAAAATGGGCAGCTCATACATGGGCAACCAGGTGAAGAACACCAACCAACTGGTAGAGAAAAATTGCTGTGCTATAGTTACAAAGCTAAGTCTTCAAACTGCTACAATAATCAAATGTCTGCTTTAGGATCCTTGCAATAACATAAAAGCAGAATCGTTCAGGGGATGACTCTTGTATGGTGAGATGTGTATCACAGTGAAGCTATTAAAAAAAATCTCCTTGTTGTCTGAGTAGGATACACAAAGGTAGGTATATATTTGAAATTCCAAATTATGTTACTTGTCATGCCTCTGCTTTTTTCCTAACACATAGAAGATATGGTATAATACAGTTTTATATTTCCTCCAGGGGACATCAGCCATGTATTTTTAAATTATGTATGGCTATTCATTCCCACCTGGCTTATTTTCTCTTCCAGTTAAATTAGACTCTTGCTGTCAAGTTCCAGAGGTGTGACTGTGTGTTTCTATCAGAAGGCTGATTCTTATGTCCTATCTAAACAACATGTAGTAACCTTGGCCCAAGATCTTCCCACCATAAAATATATAACATAACTAATATCTCAACATTAAATACCTAGTCCTAAATTGGACACCTAGTTGCCCCAGGTTCTGTTCAATGGGGAGAGAGATGCACATTCAGAGCATGATTCAGATCTCATACTTAGTAAACTGCCATCTGAAACTGCTCATTTCTCTCCATTTACAATGCAGACAGCCTACAGCAGTCGTGCTCTTAATTTAGTCAGGTACTTTAAAGCAGCTAAGTAGAATGAATCTGGGCCATGCTGTCTGTGTGCATGTAGCCCTGGAGTCACTGTCATTTGTACGTGGTTCCCTACATACTTCATTAATGTTGTTCTATTCACCAGGGGACATTTGCAATTTCACCCTTTAAATTAGGAATCCGTGTTAAAAAAAGAGAGAGAATATCACTCACTTATGAACATAGGACTTGTAAGCACACAAATTCATAGCAAATAGTTCTAATATAAATAAAAAACAAGGATATCACTGTATGATTACGCTTATGGGTACAACGAAAGAATACTAATGTAACTACATTATGTTGTGCTCAAAGGACATTCACACTTGTATGGAATTTTTTTATCTTATTAGAGAATAATAAATACCACTATGCTAGCTAACAAATAGCTCTAGTTTTTTTACAGTTGATCAAGGAAAAACAAAAACCAAACCCCAGTATTTATAGATTATGTACTTGACAGCTTCATAGTCTATGGATTAGAACATTTCCTGTTGGTTTAAAATATATATAAGTCATGGAGAGATGATGCAAGGTGAAAGTAGCACAAAATATAGGTTACATGCCTCTCTGTTTATCACAATATGTCATAATAGAAGTTGGTTATTAGTAATGCTTGTTTTGAGTTTGTATTGATTGATCCATACGTCAATGAGATGTGTAAACCTATCATCAATGTGTTTTTAAGTCTGTATAAATGCATGCAAAGAGAATGCCTGCTGCTGTTTTTCAGGTGTCTCTCCTAATGTGCCAATGGATTAATCAGTCAGTTCTGCATATAGCAACAGCCTTATTGCAACTATCCTAAGTGTCATTTTAGGGTAAGATGAAAAAACTCATAGGATCTATGAGAAATCAAGCCAAGCAGCATTTCTGATGGTCATGAAAGTGTGTGACTATCACAGAAAATATCTTGATATTCTGTCATGGATTTCTCCTGTGTGTTAACAATGTTTAGCTGAATATTCCACAGGGGCTGACCCGGTTGTGTATGAGGATTTTTTTAGCTCTTTATTCAGTCACATACCATTTGGAAGATTTGCTTCTGGGAACTGCTTTGGATTTCAGTGTAAAGAAGGAAAGTAACCATACATTTAGGGTGTGACTTGTGCTGTACCAGTAAACAACTATTAAAACGTATCTTTTTAAATTCAGGTGATGCAAACATGCATATTATAACATATGTCATAGTCATCATCATCTCTCAAAATTAATAGGTGTTTAACTATACAGATTAATAATTGAAATTCTCTTTTGGGAGATAGGTAATTGCAGAGTGTCTTCTTGGCCAGTCTGGCCTCATTTAGTAGCCTCTTAAATTTATGTTAAACTAGCTAGTGAAGGTGTTTTTAATCCTGATCATAATGAGAGAAAGTGAGAGATCTAAGTCCTAAAAGACCCTCTGTGGACACAACTGACAACTGTGATAATTTGGTTTCCCTATAGAAACATGCTGCTTCCCATCTCTCCCTCCACCCCAAGCATGAACGCATCACAAATCCCTTTCATTCCCCAGTCTCTGCAATCCAGATTCCAGCTACCTTGAGTATAACAATATTCTTGGCTGATTTGTCCCCTTCTCTTCCAACACCTGCACCTCAAATCCTTACACCCAAAGATCCTTAGACTGCAGCTGTAGCTGCTGCTAGGAAATGTACCCTCATTGTCTCCTGTTCATTTTCTCAATCAGGCCCCTGCATTCATAGCCAGTGATCCTTAAAACCCCCACAGTCCATGTGCCTTTACCTCGCTGTTCCAACACCTTCACATACATTAGCTGAGGACACTGAGGTCTGTTCAGCAAACCTGAGCTTCTCCAAGTGCATCCACAGCAACTTATTCCACATAAATTAACTTGGTTTATTACTGTATGTAGAGAAGGGGTAGTGAGGAGGAGAACCTTACATAGCTAACGGCCACAATATGCAGACTATGAACTGCAGGCAAACTTTGGCCCCATTCACGTCCTCTCCCTTCACTCCTTTTCTTTGGCTCATAATAAATGTTACATTCTTTGTGTGGTTGCCCAGGAGGGGAATGGAGAGACAATGGCTGGTTGGAGCTGTTCTTATACTGCTTTCCTCACTTTTTCCCACTCATAGATAGATTCCTTATCCTCTCCAAGTCTTCTATTTCCTCACCCTATTTTTAGAATTCGTATGAACTCACCTTTGGACTACTATAATATGTCTGTAGTCTTAGGAAAGACATTTCACATACCCTGGTGTCTGTTTTCCTTCCCCGTGCTTTAGGCTGTTAGCACTTTAGACAGATGATATCCTTTAGAAAGACTTGTTTTATTCTAAGTTTTTAGAACAACAGGGCTCTAGTCCCATATCAAGAGTTAAGTGAAATACAAATTATAATTGATGATATTGTCACACTATTTTTGAATGATCTAATCACAGATGAACAAGAAAAGGGTTGGTTGATGCTTTCTCACTTTATTCCTAGGGTTTATATGAACACCAGAAAAAATTGTTCTGCTTTAACCAGGATAATCAGTGTAAAAGATCCTTCAGAAACTTTCAGTAAATCCACTTTCCTTCTTTTCTGTGGATGCTTTGGTCCCTCCCAGCCTGTTTTTCACTACTAGAAAACTGTGAAGGTCAGCTTCTTACTTTATGGAAGATGAGAAAGGGAAGTGTCCCTTTTGTACTTATAAAAACACTTGCAAAGGTGAGGAGATAGTAGCAGCATTTGTGGCTACTCTAGGCTGGAAATTCCTATGGAGGCATATCAAGAGGGCAAAGTCAGTTAAAGTGTTATCAGCAGCAGATCCAAAACGCAGCAGGAGGTTTCCTGTGCACCAGAGCTCACACTGATAACTAGCTATCTAAAGAAGCAGCTGAGAACACAATAGTTATTTTTTGTCCTCTCAGGAATTTCCTATTTTCTAATTCTGTTCAGGTGTCAAGCTAAGACGAGGGAGTTTCCAGTGGCTGAATTGATGTAGGGTTGGAAAGGACATCAAAAGAAAATAAAATTATATTTCAACAGAGTACAAATTCTGATTTTGCTCACACATTGAATTTAATATATACACACAGATAATTTTTATTTCATTAAGTGGAATATTAAAGGCATTGCAGTATCTTGCCTTTATTTCTTAGGATCTGTTATCTTGAATGTTGTACTCAGTGTTCTCCACAGACAAGGAAAGCATTATTCCTTCCAGAATGCTGGAAACCAGTACTCATCTTATTGCTGACTCCTGATAAGAGTAATATGATGCTGTAGTATTTATTAATGAAATCCTTATGTACCTACATACTGCAACTGTGAATGTGTGTGACTTTAGACTCTATTTAGATGAACAAATTTTGCAGACAATAGAGTTACAGAACAGGAAACTCCTAGACAAATACTTGCAATTTGAAATTAGTTTTATGATATTTTATCTCTCTTTAACACAGTCTTCTTGTCTGTCTCCCTCCCTCATTAATTTGTTTCCCTATCTTTTTAAGGTGTCTTTATTATTAGTTTCCTCTTTTTTATTATTAGCCTTCCTCTTTTCCTAGAACAATATCTTCTCCACCACATTAAAGATCTGGCCGAGCCAGCTACTCTAAACATGCAGAGCAAAGCATGATGGTTTCCCTAGCAATAGGAAACGCTTTAAACCTCAGAGTCCAAACATTTGCTCACACACAATACATTTTCTTTCAGTTTAGTGGCTGGCACATACTGTCGCCTCCCGCAGGGAATCAGGCATTTGTTTCTGCAGTGAATTGCACAGACGAAATGAAAAAGGATGAGTAAAATTCTCCTTATAGTGTGTAAGTATACAGGCAAGTTCAATGCTATTCAGGTTATTTGGGGCCAACTCAGAATATTGTCACTCTTCAGAAACAGTCCTCTCTCAGCTCTGCCATGGAAACCACAGCCTGCAGCAGGTTCTACACATCACTGGAACAAGCCTGGCTCTCCTAGGGCCCTGGTTCATGAGCCTCAAGCCAACACTGGCTGCATATTGTTGGAACAGATAAACAGGGGGTGAATGCGTAATACTGAGCAGCTGTGGTAATGGGTGATGTCTGTGCCTACTCCTGTCCAAAGGGAATACCTTGTAGATTCCTTTCTCTCTTCAGGGCACCTCTCAGCAGGAGGTCTGGAAGGCCTGGATGGGGGGGCACACCGCAGCAGCCATTTGCTCTGAAGGCAGCTCTGGAGTGAGCAGGGCAGGGTACCGGCCACTGCTGGGCCTGCAGCTCTTGGAGTGCGCTGCCGCTCCGGGCAGCTGCCAGCACAGAGACAGCGTCTGCTGTCCTCACCAGGGACAGACAGAGGGATAGGGCTGCAGTCAGGGCCCTGTGGGCCTTGCAGCGGTCCGTGTTGCAGTGGGACGGCTTGTCTGCATGGGGCTGCGCAGGGCTGCTCGGAGATGGTGCGGCCATGGTCTCCACAGCTACGTGGCACCAAGCGGGGCTGCTCAGGCCCAGCACTGTAGAGCGGCTGGGTGTGAGCTGCAGAAGCTGCTCCAGTCAAGGCCCTGAGTCGCAGGGAGAAAAAAAAAGGGCGTGCAACTGCAAGGAAAATGAAGGGGAGATTGAGAGGATCTTTGAGGAAAATCTGCAGGAAAATCTGAGCCACACAAAGCAAGGGAGGAGGGAAACCAGGGGCCCCGGTCACACGGGCAGTGGAGAGTGGCTGCTGCCATGGGGAAGGCTGGGAGCTGATGGCTCCTGGCAGTAGGAGGAAGGTTCCTGATCCACCTTCAGACCCACCACTGTGGAATAGGCCCACAGTCAGTCACTGGAGAGAGCAAGCAAGACCTCTCAGGGCCAGCTGATGAACCTAATATCCCCACAAAGTGGAAAAGGTGAATAATAATTTCAGGAGACTCGCTTCTGCAGGGAATTGTGGCAGCAATCTGCTGACCCAACCTAGTGTCTGGGGAGGTTTGTTGTTCATTGGGGTCCAGGAACGGAGATGTTGCAGAGAGACTGCCCAGGTTCGTCAAGCTGTCAGACTGTTGCCCCTTGTTTCTATTCTGTGTGGACACCAGCAATACTGCTAGGGGTAACCCAGAGCATGTTAAGAGTGATCCCAACCTTGTGGGGTGAGGGTAGAAGGCAGGGGAGCCCACGTGGTATCTCCTCAGTCCTTCCAGCAGGGAGGCAAAGCTCAAGCAGAAGTAGACTCATCCAGCTGGTCAATAGCTGTCTTCTACAGTAATAGGACCCTTTTCAAGGAGTGACAGCTGCTGAGCAGGGATGTGATGCGTGTGACCAAGTGGAGCAACAATGTCTTTGTAAACAGCCTTGTTACCCATGTGAGGAAGGCTTTAAATTGGGTATCCTGGAGTAAGATCACCATATCCTGAAGAGAAGCAAGGACATAAGGGATAGAGAAGATACGTCCTGGGGAGAGCAAGATAGAGAGTGTCTCACACCTTCCTTGTCAAAACAGCTTGATTTGGGGCTCGTCTCAAGTGTCTATACACAAATGTGTGCAGCATGGGGAAAAAGCAAGAGGAATTAGAAGTCCACGAATGGTTACAGAGTTATGACTTTGTTATGAACAGGGATACGTTGGTGGGATATGTCTCCTGGTTGGAATGTTGCACTGGATATCCAGGCTGTTGAGGAGAGATAGGGTGGGAAAGCAAGAAGAAGGGGCTATGCTCTATGTAAAGGGGTCACTTAAATGCATGGAGCTTTGCCCTAGGGCAGGAGATGAAGCAATGGAGAGCTTGTGGGAACAGGTTAGCGGACAGACCAGCAAGAGATGATGTTGTAGTAGGTGTCTACATACATTCTGATCAAGAAGAGGAGGCAGAATAAGCAAGAAGATTTCTGGGATGTACTGAAGACAATTTCATGTTGCAGGTGATAGATAAACCAACTAGAGGAGGACAGTCTACTCACAAACAAGAAAGAACATCTGGATGATTGTTGATATTGGTCAAGGGCAGCCTTGTCTGCAATAACAATGAGACTGTTGAGTTTAAGATCCAGAGAAGAATGAGCAAGATAAACATCAGAATTACCACCCTGGGTTTCAGAAGAGCAAATTTTTTTCTTGTTTAGGAACCTGCTTGGCAGGGTCCTAGGGAAAGTACCCTGGAATGCAAAGGGGGGCAGGAAAGCTGGCTAATCTTCAAGGATATTGTTGAATGTGACTTGACATGGTCATGAGAAACCTGATCTCATTACACCTGTTTTGAGTAGGGGGTTGGATTAGATGATATTTGAAGGTCTCTTCCAACCTAAATTATGATTATAGAATTCTGTGAGATATAGTGAGCTACACAATGGCTCCCAATTTACCACCAGGACTCACACCTTGCAATGTACTTTATCTGATATGAAGACATTTTCTAGAAGATGAGAGGAAGCACTGTCTGAAGCACTGGAACCCTGTGGTCTCACCTTCCATACAAGCAATCTAACTGTACTTGGTAACCGCTGCAGACAGGCATCCACAAAAACCTGTGCTTTATCACATTGCTAAAAGTATTATTGTGTTTCAGTAAGCCCATCCAGGAGGGGGAAGGCAGTGAATAATACGCCCAATTATCACTAGGATAATGATATACCTTCTGGAATCACATAAATGGCAACCTTGTGGAAGTGGCTTGCCTCAGACTTATGTTGATGCAAAAAATAATTTGAATTTTCCAAAAAACTGTCAATTTAATAAAAAACTTGTAGCAGAGATTCACCCCACACAATCTTTTGCATTTATTTGAGGCACCCAAGTTAGAAACATAATCATCAAAGACTTTCTTAATGCAGAAAGACAGACTAAGATTGGAATGACCCTATGGACATGCTGGTCTCTTTCTGTTATACATAAAGGAGCCTATGGTGACTAACCTCTCCTAGTTTGTACACTTAAACTAAATGTGTGTCAGTAGATCACATTATTGTTGCTCTCAGATCTCTTTCTCCCCTGGGGGAAGGAGTTCCACAAGCACACACTAACCTTGCATTTAAGGGCTATGTATTGTTAATTTTACAGTTCTTCCTATAAACTCTTGTCTTTGCACTGATGCATGATCTCTCCTGTCCAGCTGCACAGTGATACTTGTTGTGGGTCATAAGATAGACATTTGCTCTCACACATAGAGTTTTGAGGAAAGTCATGATAAGAACATGCTCAGCTTCATCAAAAGAATGCAAGAAGCATAATTTCTTTTTCAGTTAATAGATCTGAAGTTAGATCATATATTTTAGAATGTTCCAAAGGAGGGATTAATTATCTTTTCCATGGAAGCTGATGTATTTTGCATGTGAACTAACTATCCAGTAGTCTATCAGGAGAGTCAATGCTTCTCTAGAGTCCAGTAGCAAGGAGTAATATTAGGAATAGGCTGATAAAATTTCAAGCCCTTTCAGGCAGGTGTGAGAAGCGAACCTAGGTCTCTGATTTCTCTTACTTGTGAGCTATTTGTTTCTTCATTTCTCCTTCCTTCCCCTTTTCTAGAAAGAACCAATTCCTCATTTTTGTTTGTGAATGAGATGATTATTGCTTATGTCCTGCAGTTTATACAACATTATCAATCTTAAACAAAGCTGGTGCTATCTGCCAGATAAGATTTACACATTTACAAGGATTTAAGCCAGCCATCTCTCTTAGGTGCATTCTGTTAGCTGCTAGTAAGGACCTCTAATTAGCATTTAGTCTTTTGTGAACCTCAGCATTCAGTACCTGTCTATCTCTACGTATGGCTTGGAGACCTGAAATGTGCATTGTGATAATCTCTTTTTTTTGTTCAGAGAAGTTGAACCTTTATCCTGTTTTATTCAAGGTTTCCAGGCTCTGTGTGGACTCCCAGCATGTCCCAGAAACTTCAGTACAACTCTTCCAGCCACAAAGACTTTGAGGATTATATTTTACATCTATGTGTGCATGAGGAATGTGGCTACATAAATACTCAAAGATGAGATGATAGGATAAGATATAAATTTAGAGTTCATCAGCACCTTGCAAGCACTGCACTTAATAGCATGCTACCATGCAAGTAACTTTCAGAGAAAGTAGGATGTCACTGAGTATCTGTACATCCCATCTATCAGAGTGACAGAGTTTATACAGGATTCTAAACCATCTAATTTACAGCTCTAAACAAAGCCACTATTTTATAGTTAGCTCTTAGAAATAGTTTCTTAGAAGATTAGAACTCTCATATAATCCAAGCTCCTCCTACAAGTCATGATGTCTTTTTGTTGTATCATGACTCTTTCTAGTTCAGGTTGCTTTCTAAAGCTGATTTGCTCATGAATCTCCCTATTCCAGTCAAAAAGACTCTTCTCTGCCACTGCTATGTATTTCTCCGGGGCTTCCCCCATTTGTGTGCATGTTACTACCCATTATCGAGTTTTGTCTTTCTTTCTGTCTTTGTCTCTTTGCTAATTTTCTGGTGTTCCAACTTCCACGCTGGCAGGCAAGAAAAACAAAAAGCAAACTAGTTCACCCAGATGCAAAGAACAGTAGCTGAACATCATGCAGTATTTACATTTCTATTATCTACAGTCTTGTGATGTATGAAAAGATGGATATACCTGTACATTCCACAGTGCAGTAAACTTCAGAGTAGCAGTTTCATAGTTTCTGTAATATTTTGAGATATTTTCCTGATCATAAAACTGTAGAAAAAAGGACTGGAAGGGACCTTCAGATAAGAAGAGCAGTTGTTTTCCAGGTACCCAGCCCCCTGAGCTGGAAGACAGGGAAAGGGAGCAGAATGAAGCCTCCATAATACAAGGGGAAATGGTTTGCCACCTGCTACACCACTTAGACACACATAAGTCTATGGGGCCAGATGGAATCCACCCAAGAGTACTGAGGGAGCTGGCAGAAGTGCTCACCAAGCCACTTTCAATCATTTATCAGCACTCCTGGCTAACCGAGGAGGTCCCAGTTGACTGGAGGTTAGCAAATGTGATGCCCATCTACAAGAAGACCCAGAAGGAGGATCTGGGGAACTACAGGCCTGTCAGCCTGACCTTGCTGCTGGGGAAGGTTATGGAGCAGATCACCTTGAGCGCCATCATGCAGCACGTACAGGACAACCAGGTGATCAGGCCCAGTCAGCATAGGTTTATGAAAGGCAGGGCCTGCTTGACTAACTTGATCTCCTTCTGTGACAAGGTGACCCGCTTAGGGGGTGAGGGAAAGGCTGTGGATGTTGTTTACCTAGACTTTAGTAAAGCCTTTGACACTGTTTCCCACAGCATTCTCCTGGACAAACTGGCTGCTCATGGCTTGGACGGGCATATGCTTTGCTGGGTTAAAAACTGTCTGGGTGGCTGTCTGGGTGGCTGAGCCCAGAGTAATGGTGAATGGAGTTAAATCCAGTTGGTGGCCAGTCACAAGTGGTGTTCCCCAGGGCTCTTCACTGGGGCCAGTTCTGTTTAATAGCTTTATCAGTGATCTGGATGAGGGGATCAAGTGCACCCTCAGTAAGTTTGCAGATAACAGCAAGCTGGGCAGGGGTGTTGATCTTCTTGAGTGTAGAAGGGATCTTCAGAGGGATCTGGACAGGCTGGATCAATGGGCCAAGGCCAGTTGTATGAGGTTCAAGAAGGTTAAGTGCTGGGTCCTGCACTTGGGTCACAACAAGCCCATGCAATGCTACAGGCTTGGGGAAGAGTGGCTGGAAAGCTGCCTGGCAGAAAAGGACCCTGGGGGTGTTGGTCAACAGCCAGCTGAATATGAGCTGGCAGTGTGCCCAAGTGGCCAAGAAGGCCAATAGCACCCTGGCTTGTAACAGCAATAGTGTGGCCAGCAGGATTAGGGAAGTGATCATTGCCCTGTACTTGGCACTGGTGAGGCCAGACCTTGAGTACTGTGTTCAGTTTTGGGCTCCTCTCTCCAAGAAAGACATTGAGGTGCTGGAGCGTGTCCAGAGAAGGGCAACCAAGCTGGGGAAGGGTTTAGAGCACAAGTCTTATGAGAGGCAGCTGAGGAAACTGGGGTTGTTTAGCCTGGAGAAAAGGAGGCTGAGGAGAGACCTTATCGCTCTCTACAACTACCTGAAAGGAGGTTGTAGCGAGCTGGGTGTTGGTCTCTTCTCCCAAGTAACAAGTGATAGGACAAGAGGAAATGGCCTCGAGTTGCACCAGGGGAGGTTTAGATTGGATATTAGGAAAAATTTCTTCACTGAAAGGGTTGTCAAGCATTGGAACAGGCTACCCAGAGAAGTGGTGGAGTCACCATCCCTGGAGGTATTTAAAGGACGTGTAGGTGTGACGCTTAGGGACATGGTTTAGTGGTGGACTTGGCAATGTTAGGTTAGCAGTTGGACTCGATGATCTTAAAGGTCCTTTCCAACCTAAATAATTCTATGATTCTATGATTCTAAGAACTGTTGTTGCCTTCTACTCCAAGTCAGGCTCAGGTATCAGCTGTATCAGAAGACAACTTCTGATAGTGTCTAGGTCACGGAACTTTGGCTACCTATTTGAACAGGTAAACATCTAAAGCTTCTAGGATATGCTTATAGTTAAACACATAGTTAGCTTTTCATTATGTAAAATAATTAAGTGAATAAATATTACCAAAAGTAATAAAATCTTTTGTCTGTGCCACTAAAGATTCCATAAGCTTATCTCACTTTTTGGGGGGAATGTGTGAGAAGCACCTTTTGATTTGCACATTTTATTAGAGTTATTGCAATGACTTTCAGGAAGCTGTTGGGGTCACTAGTCTAACGAATACATATATCGATGTCTTTATTTTTTCAAGTCACATATCATAAGTCATTTGCTCAAAAGACAAGATTGTTGTCATCTCTGCCATAAACATGACACAAGCTATTCAAAGAGAAATGGGATCCCTCCAAGATCAGGAATCAGAAGCTAGGGTCACAAGAAAAGTTCTCTGGTTATTTTATGTTAAACTTTCAGAATATTTTACACCAGAGATTGGTAGCTTTGAAGGTCATTAAAACTCTTTCCTTCTGTAAACTGTATTGTCTATGAACAGTAAAACAGAATTCTGGAAACGCTCTGAGATTTCTGAAAGTACAGAAACAGAGACGGGTCAGATGACCCTAGGCTTGGGTCACCCAGCAAAAAGGCAGCTAGTTACACACTAGTATACTTTGATTTTTCTTTAGCTGTGTTGACTCTGGACATCTATGAAACATGGTATTTAAATTTAAAGAAACATTCATAACTTTTTAAAGTGTTTGAATTAGGGAGAAGCTGTAGGAATAACTCACAATACATACTTATCAGAAAACGAGTCTGGCAGTCAAGAAATTTTGTATTCATGGACTCTACAAGAGAAAAAAAAAAACAACTGCAGATTATGCTATCTTCCCCAAATGCTAAATAGGATGCACATTTTGTAATAACAGAAGTTTATGCTTTGACTAAAAATCAAAGCTTTCAAATGTCTGTATTGTTAGAATTTCTGTAAACAATTCAGTTAATCCCTAAGGTAAAAAACAGGAATATAAATATTTAGAAGTAGTGATATGAAGATTCAGGAGTCCTGAAATCTGTTAAATCTCTTTTCCCCTCTGTGAAAAGTGCCAGTATTGTATTGGTCTGATCCTATGGTATATATCCCAGCCCATTGCAGTTATTAATATCTAATTATATGTTCCTGCTTAATCAATCAATAAATAGTCATCTGACAGTCTCTGTAATCGTGTCATGTAATGTTACGGATAACTGAACAGGCTGCCTCTCAAATGCAATGTTGTTGGTCGCTCTCAGTACTATTGGTGGTTTGTTCCAAGCATGTTTTAAAATCTTTCATTCTTCTTGTGCTAATAATATCTTCCAGGCTTTCTCATCACTGTGTTTTCACTCCAAGATATTAGACTACCACATATACAGGTAGAGGAGTAGGAATCATTTAGTGTACCCATGCTGAACTGGCCATGGCAGGCTGTCTGTCAAGCTCTGTCTTGTATATATCTTCACATACAGCCTATTTCCTATTTATGTACCTGGTTCTGGGGAAATATGGACAATATACAGCTGAACAAATAACTAAGGGTAAATAATTTCACAAAGTTTGTGTATTTTTTAATTGCTGCAAGTACCATCTAAATGGTTTTTATCATAACTTAAAATTATTCTGTGATAATAATTGTGGATATAAATACCTTGAATAGTTTGTCTGCCATATTTGCTTGACTTTCATGAGATCTGAAGTTTTAGACAGTGCTTGATGTTCTTGTCGGCCATAATTATAGTTAGGTAAATATTGTGAATAACTGGATATGTCTGTAGCTTTCAGGAGTATTCTGCTTAAAATCTTGGATTCAGAAGTAAGCCTTCCTGCCAATAATCCACAGACAGTGAACCCAAAAAGGAGTCAGCACAGTTCATGAAAATTCATTAAAAAATTTAAACAAACATTCACAGATTGATTGTTTTTGTAATATGCAAAACTTCTTTAATTATAAACACTTCATAAATTCTTGACTTGACAGCAGCAAAATGGATGCTAAGAGGTAGCAACCTGAGAATGGGTGTTACGGGAAAAGACTGCTAGAACACAAAAAATTGATGGTGGAGCTAAGGCTGTGAATTGTCATTTTGTGTGGGTGCAGGTGCATAGCACATGGAAGAGTGGAGAAAGCTGTATTTCCTGCAAAAAGAGAAATTGAGTCTTTGCTCTTTCCTGGGGAAAAAAGTGCTATGAGTTACCATGACTCTATACTTTGTTGTAAAATAATTTTTATAATGCACATACTGCAGTAACTAGTGGATATTTATTGCAAGAAGTTACAAAAGCATTATATCTACCTGTGTCTGTAGATACATATGCCTTCAAATGGTTCATTATTTTTGTAAAGTGAATGATGATTCAGTGACCCTGGAACAAGGATGTGTGTGTGCTGAGGTTGTGCTAATAAAATATTAGCTATGCTATCAGGAAACCACAGCTTGAATGCTGTTGAAGAAAAACAGAGGATTATAACAGAGACTCCCCAAAAGTTCAAGTATAAGATAATTGCAGAGGCCTGGAAAGTGCAAGCAAGGAACAATACTAGAGGCACCAGGTCTATTAACACAGATCATGAATGGTCATTTCCTGGTCATTAATGAATTGCAACCTTGAGAGCTGAGTGGAACTTATTTCAGAGATCAAAAAGAGAACAAAGAACAAGTATTACACATAAGTGAGGCTTACATGACATAGTAAATTTGAATATACCATCAAACTGTGAACTAGTGAGAAAAAAACAAATAAGCACAGTTTTAGCAAATGTGTAAAAATGCCCTGGGCAGACCCAGAGTGAGGAGGAAGCATCAACCTCAGTGCTTCTCCCAAAGAAGGACTTGAGGTGCTACCAATTTATCATAACCCCATGCTTATACTTCTCTTCAAAGAAGATTGGTACCCTGATTTTAGGACCCAAAGGGCAGCAAAATGGTGGAGATAATGCCAGAGAAAGCTGTAGATACTAGAAAGTTTGTGTGTATCAGTTTAACTCCATCATTATTGGGAATGAACTGTAATAGTTGTATAATCATAGAATAATTTACTTTCAAAAAGGATGTCTGGAGGTCATCTAGTCAAATTACCTTAGTCAGAGCAGGACCAAGCAGATGATATTATTTAGGGCTGTCTCTAGTTTTGATTATCTTTAGTGGTGGAGAATTCACAGCCTTTCTGGTCAACCTGTTACAATGTCTTACCACACAAGGTGAAACATTTTCTACTAACATATAATCAGTCTCGTCAGGCGGGAAATTGTGCCTGTTGCCCATCATGCTATCACTGTACACATTATCTACATCCGCTTGTCGTGGGTGTCTGGCATTCTGTACAATTAATGGGGAAGTTGAAAGAAAACAACTTCACCTCAGCTGAATCAGTGATTAGAGTGCAATCACTCTTCAGAAATCTGAATGCATCGCCTTCAATTTCCAGAAGCATCTTTTTATTCATGCTCCAGGGCAAAACATCTTCTCATCACTGTATGCCCAGGAGACTATTTAAATAATACAAATGAGCCCAGTGGTGATGAATAGCTTATCTTTTATCGATAGCTATAATATTTTGTCATCACCACCTGACTGGATTTTCTATTATACCTTAATGATGGGCAGAGCTGAAAAGGTCCGGATTTCATATGCCACTTCCTACCTGAATCATCACATTTTTTGAATCAACAATATTTTGAATTGCGGATCTCCTTGAGAATACTTTTTTTATTTAGAAGCATAAGGCATCCTATTCCAGTTCTTGGACAGACACATAGACTGTACTAAACTGTTTCTTCCTAAAACAAATCCCCAGAAAGATAAAATTATTAACTAAATTTTTGAGATTTTTCAGAAAAACAGGGAATTAGATTAAATTTCAGCTTAATGCCTTTGTTAAATTCTTACATGTCTCACAATAACAATCAATAGAAACCAAATATTTTTAGGGAAAGCATGCAAATATTTTGAATCACTTCTGTAAGGACAGCAATGTCCATGTTTCTTGCAGCTCAGAGAGTGCTTTTGAGTGACAACAGACTTGACTGCTGGAATAATATGGAGCCTCAAGATACTATTTTGTCTTCTGAAGATTCGTTACAATTTTTGACTGAAAAAGTTGTTTCTTACACAGTGATCCCTTTGATCATTCCTAGTGGATTACATGAAAGAGTGCTTTTTAAAACAAACTGAAGGCATACATGCACAGTTCACAAAAATCTCTTACTGATTTTTTTATCTAATTAAGTGAGAAACATAACAACATTTTCATGGATACAGAAGTATTTTTCATCTGCATATCCGAAAGCACTTTAACACAGCCTAATTAATTCCATTCCAAAGTTCCATTTCACAGATAAGTAAAAGGAGAAATAAAAGCAAAATGCCTGGCTAGTTATTCCACCATTGGTCTTAAATGGCATAGAAGTGAGATATTGTTGTTCCAATCCAGAGACAGCAAAAGATAGCTGAGATCATCATCTGCTGTCATGTGGAAAGGATCTATTTACTTGGACACCAGAAAACCAGAAGTTCAATAGTAACTGTGAAATGGGAAAAATCCCAAGGTTTCCACTTTTTTCAAGAACACAACTCACTTCTTCCATGCAAAAAGCACTCCTCTCCTGGAGGTTCTGAAACTTTCTTACTTTCCTGGTTCCTATTTGGAGTGAACAGGAGAAACTATGTAAGGAATACTATAGGAAACGTCAGCCTCTTTTTTCAATACTAGAGAAATGCTGGAACTTAAACTTTAAAAGCTAATTCTAATTCAAGCTCACCTGAAGCGAACTGCCTTCCTGAACACAGTACCCCCCCCCCCCCAAATTCTTAAAAATTAACTGAAACACGAATGAGTGAATGAATAAATAAATAATCTTCCCCAGTAACAATAAAACCAAATATAGGTAACCCAGGTACTTGTGAGACAAGGAGACTTTTTATTTCTCTTGCTTTAATACGTTGAGTGTAATGTGGCTGTAAACCAGCAGGCAGTCATAAACACCAATAGAAAGAGTTTAAATCAATATGAAAGAACAAGGTTTCCAGCTGCAGCCTTTGCAATTTTAAAAGCAGCACTAAGAGGCAGAAGGAACCCATTGCATTCACCATACAATTTTATGAGTGTCACAGAAGTTAAGAGTCTCCTTGGCCACGTCAGCAGGTAAATACTCTATATTTGTGCTAAAACGAGCAAGAATGTTGGTAATTTACAGCCAAGGATCTGGGCATGGGCTTCAGCTCTTCATCAATGAAGAGTATTTCTGTTGTTTAAGCACTGTGTGTGGCAGAATTTCCTGTTTTTCGTTTATGTAGGAGAACTGACTCTGCAAAAGTTTGTGATGTGTATACTTGAAATAAATTTCAGACATCTCAGATTTATTTCTTAGACGATATTTCCAACAGTAGAATTTTTAAGTTGTGTCTTGCCCTCTATCCCCACTTCCCCAAGTTAATGGCAATGCGATTGTTTAACCCTGGCCTCCTGAAGATAGAGCCTTTTTTTTTTTTTTTTAACTTCCAGTGAATATGTGATGTCCTAGCTACCTAGCAGATGAGCTGCAGCTAATACGACAGTAATCACAAATCACTGGCTGGGTTACAGAAGTTGGACTTTTCCTCTTTCCAACTTAACTATTCCAAGATTTTAATAAAGTATAAGTCAATTGTACTTTTATGGAAGAAATAAGGGTTTTTTGCTCATGGGAAAATCCAAAAGACCTGTTCTCCTGAGTTTCATGGTGCTGAAAAACAGAGCTGAAAGAAATATGTTGAGGAAATTCCATATATATGGGCTCATTTTGGTAAACAAAAATTCCAATGTTTAGTTTCAGAAACAAAACTAGTCTGAATGATCAGCATTTCACACCTCTATGATAACAAATTTACGCCTGTAGAGGAGATAACATTATTTAACTGTCTGTATGTCAAATTCTGAATTAATTCATTTGTGTGATTTACCAAATCTTGAATTTGATAAAGTTATGAGATGGTTGCTGTTCATGATACTACTCTTTGAGTGATTGTCCTGGTTTCAGCTGGGATAGAGTTAACTGTCTTCCTAGTAGCTGGTACAGTGCTAGGTTTTGAGTTCAGTATGTGAAGAATGTTGATAACACTGATGTTTTCAGTTGTTGCTCAGTAGTGTTTAGACTATAGTCAAGGATTTTTCAGCTTCTCATGCCCAGCCAGGGCACCTGACCCAAACTGGCCAACGGGGTATTCCATACCATGTCACACCACATCTAGTGTATGAACTGAGGGGAGTGGGGGCAGGGGATCGCTGCTCAGGGACTAACTGGGTGTCGATCGGTGGGTGGTGAGCAATTGCACTGCACATCATTTGTACATTCCAATCCTTTTATTACTACTGTTGTCATTTTATTAGTGTTATCATTATCATTATTAGTTTCTTCTTTTCTGTTCTATTAAACCGTTCTTATCTCAACCCAGGAGTTTTACTTCTTTTCCTGATTTTCTCCCCCATCCCACTGGATGGGGGGGAGTGAGTGAGCGGCTGCGTGGTGCTTAGTTGCTGGCTGGGGTTAAACCACGACAGTGTTCTTTGATCATTTTACTCTTCTTCTTAGAAAGGGTTAGTGATAATGCTGATAGTCTTTAGTCCAAGACAAGTTTCCAAGATTACTGCTGAATTGCCTGGGTTACTTGGAATGTTAAGCGTTTTGCTATTTGATTTCAACTGTAAGAAGATCTATTTCAAACCTGTAAACTAACGAAAACTCCTTTTTGGCTATCAGGAGATATTCCCACGAGGCATAAATCACAGTAGTTTTAGGAATCTAATTTGAGTATGGTATAAAGGAACAAAGTCAGAAAATAAAATCTTGCTATACTTAATGCAGACAAGGTAGATGAAGATGGATACATATACAGTCAGTGTTCATTCCCGGGTATTACATATAATGTTTTTTTTTCCTGTCTGTTGTTGGAAGCAGGTTTGAACAAGTTGGAAACAGGTCAATGAACAAATTAACTGAAAAATATGAAGTCCACACAGAAAAATTAAGGAATGTTTTTGATAAATATTTGTATGGAAATAAGCTACTTTTGGTCTTCTAAGTTTTCACTACTGTTGCTCAACACTTGTTTCACTGGTGAACAATTCAATAGTAATAGTTTTTTCTGAAAGGTGTCAATTTTCAGATCTCTCTCTGACACCCATATTCAAGGTTGTCAAGGCGGATGGAGGAGAGGAGTAGGTGGGGCAGAATTGCACAGCTGTTATTGAGACAGGCTGGCATGCACAGAGTTATTTGCAGGGTCCATAACTAACAGCATACATTGGCTCTAATGGTAAACATTATTTTGGGGAAAAAAAAAGGAGAGCAGTTCAGTTTGAAAAAAATCTATAAATCATTGAAAACTACAGAAATTAATTTAAATGACAAAGGTTCTAAACTGTCACAATCCTTGTAAAGAAAAACATCAGATTTAAACATGAATGATCAGCCTGTTAATTTAAATCCTTTATTGTATCCAGGTTCTTAACACCTGAAAGCAAATTGTTCTGTAATTTAGCACTAATGATGATTTGATGTTGTAAATGTGTTAATACTATGTAAATGCAACTGCAAAGTGTTTTTAAGAGCACAGACTCAAAATACTGCTTTGTCACAAAGTAAACCTTTCATACCTTTTGTAATACTAGTTAAGTAAAAAACAACCAACGTGCTTTGCTCATAGAGCTAAGCTCTTTAGTTTGCAAAGTATAACACTCTGAAAGATAATTTAAGACTGCTGAAGTTAAAAGCTGGTTTTAGGTTTGAAGGTGCTAAATATGTTGCACACCTGGACCACATTATTTTGCAACAGTTTGTGGTCCTTTTTCTCATCATATCATTGTGTGTGTGTGTGTGTGTTAAAGTTTTTATATTTAGCAGAAAGATTAAATATTCACAACATGACATCTATCTGAAAAAGACAGCAAATGTTACTGTATGATATAGAAAGCACATACAAGATCATCTTGGTAATTTTTTTTTCATAAAGACATTATGTGATAAAGTTTGTCTTACATACATCTTAATAGTCATAAGTATACTTGCTATTTTTATATATTTGCAAAATTTTTTCACCCCTCTTCTACATTTTAGTTTAAAGTAAAGGAATGTTGTTAAGCTACTAAAAGTGGTATTGAAATTCACATGATCTGGCAAGTTACATGAAACTATCTGTGCTCTTTACTCTGAATTTTAACTATAAGAATGAAAAGAAGAGTAAGCTTCCTTACTAGTAATTTCATGTCTTAAAAAAGAACAGCCTCTTCTACTCCAGACAGAATTATGGTAAGTTTAGGGCTGTGACAGAACAATTCAAAGGAAACAAAGCACATAAATCCCTGGTGAGATAAACTTATGCATGTAAAATGACTTTAATTTAATCATGTTGTATACCAGAAAGGTTATCTTCTATTAGTTGATATCAATGCATCTTCAAGGAGCACTTGAAAATGTTGTTTTATTTGAAAGAAAATTAAAAAATTAGTTTGCTTTCTGAACCTCTGAACTCACAATAAATTATAAGAATGGTCTGAGCAATTTATTGGGTGAACTGATCTTTTAAAAGTACATTTTCAATATTTTGTTCCACAGGATTTCTTATCTGTTATAGGTCAACCTCAGAGTTAGCCAAAGTTTGTTTCCACAAGCACTAGAACATACAAAACTTTATTCAGCCTGTATGTCCCTTTAGCAAATAATGGTCAGATGGAATCCTCAGGAAATGTGGATGTTTTCTAAAGCTAAAAGTCTCTATTTTCTAACTGGTAAGGAAGGGATAATGACAGTGGCTGTCTTGATGAAGTGCTTTTTAGGCCTTTAAATTCAAAGTGCTATATAAGAACACAGTCTTTTATCATTTAATTTCAGATCCTGGCCAGAATAAAGAATTCATGGCAGTAGAAAATTGGTAACAGTGGCTGAAAGGAATGAAGTTGGTACGGAAACCTTTAAAGTGCAAAAATGTTCAGATCCTGTTCACTATGATTTTCAGAATAATTGCAAGTCATTTTTTATCCTATCTAAACTGATTTGCCCATCTTCAGTTATTGCTATTGCTTTTACTGCACATATTTTTTGTTCCTCTTGCTTTTGCTCTGTCAGTAGCACATTATACTTAATGACTCATACCTTTTTTTTTTAATTTATTCACTGCATACGACAATTTAGTACTATACGGTAAAAGAAATGCCATCCAAATGAATAAATGATGACAATTTTAAAATATAATAATTTAAAGATGCAATAGGAGTGCAATTGCTAAGAGAAAATGTTGCATTTACTATTTTTAGTCTTGGAAACATATGCAATTTAAGCTTTACACACATGACCATTATAAGACAGTTTGAATTTTAAATTTGTTCTCTCTTCTTCTTTGAAGAAATTGACCAAACCCCCAGTGACATGAGTATTCAAATCTGTACCTCATATTTTTAATTGCCAACATAATTCAGAAATTTTCTATTTAGAATCCATTTAAAAAATAGACAAATTCTAATCATAAACCTCATGAGAACAATTCCTTCCTTTTTTTAATAGATTAGATTTATTCCACTGGTGTAACTGGGAACATGGGACTACTAATGGTTATATCCATTCTTCTGCTGTACTGAAGCAATATACTTGGGGAGGTCTGGAATAAAACATAAGCAAAATAAGCAGTTGCTTAAGGTGGGCTGCATATGACTAACTACTGAGACTAGAGATCTCACAGACAAAAGTCCTGTTTGCATAACTGAGTAAAATTGAATTATTTTGTTCTCACATTTAAGAACAAAATCTCTCTTTTTTTTTTCTTTCTTATTTTGCAGAGAAGTTTTCTTCTGCATCTAGAAACACAATTTGTTTAACATTGTTCCAGAAGTTGTCTGATCTAGACAGGTATTAGAGATAATGTGTTCTTCATAGACATCTTCATTTGTTCATCACATAGACAAGTTCTTCATTTGTGTTAGTAGCCCTTAACACAAGTGTGCAGGCCTCACCATCAAGTCGATACAAAGGAGAATTCTGAAGTCAGGTGTTTGAAACTAATTTTAAACATTTTTCATAAATCTGACTAGTAAATAAAGTCATACTCATTTCACTGTTTCAAGTGGTACTTTTTTCCCTACTCAGATTAAAGTATATTTTAGAAATAAGTACTTTATCTATCGGAATGCTTTTGAAAGACAGTTTTTCATCCTGGCTTAGATGTCTAGGACAGAATACAGCTCATTGGCTTAGACTTGATTTTCATACTTTGCTCCTACACACTGACATACAAACAGACATACATACACAGAAAGGTTGGATAAATTCCTTATGTTTAGAAGCACTGAGAAATGTATACTTTCTGCTAATTTAAAGGGAATATGTTGGCTGAATGTGTGAGGCAAAAATAATCTTACCTCAATGTCATAGCATCTTAGCAGGCAGGCAATGCCAACTGGACCCCGATTTTTGCAGCTGCAGCTCAGAGATCCACAGACAAAACACGACAAGGACACTGATAAGAGGCCAAACCTTGAGATTCACATTTGAATAAGAATCTTTCCTAAGGCCTGAAGGTATTTAGTTTATCTACCTTTTGCTTTGTAGTTCTCCAGTAGAGCTTGGTTTTGTTTGCTTTAGAAATAGAAAAGGCTTATTTGAAATAGCTGAGACTGGAAACCCCAGCTCCACTGAGCATGAATGCTCAACTCTGAGGCTTGATCAATCCCCTCCCCAATAGAAGACCTTAGATTAAGAATGTCTTTCTCAAAATTATTTTAATGTTTAAAACTAATTTTATTTTTTTACTTTGATTGTCAGTTTCTATTAGAAAGATAAATTCCAAAGAATAGCAAGCTTTTCTGGGAGGTGGGAGTGAATTCACAATTACTCTTTAGGTGTTAAAAAAGATCCTCCTGAAAACAATGGGCTAGATCCTGCAGCTGTGACAATGTCAAAGAACTGTATCAGAATATGATATGACTGCTTGTAGAAAGGACAAGTTAACAAGTTGTAAAGTAGATGTAAAGGAATCCTAAGAAGGCATGGTGGCTCGGTTTGGTGCAGAAAGTAATATCATGAAGAAAATGTTCGAAAATTAGTCTTACACTCGGTTCCATATGTTTATTCCTGCTCTTTAACTTTTGGTTTAGGGGACATTCCATCAAAATTCAGGTTCACTTAGAAAAATAAGTGTAGGCTTGCTAACGTGCCTACAGATTTACAGGAAACTTTAAATGTAATTTGATTAAATTACTTCTTTTATTTGAAGTGCAGCACCTTCTGCATAGTGTCAAGTATCTTGAGGCCGCACCTTGAGTACTATGTTCAGTTTTGGGCACCTCGCTACTGGAAAGACATTGAGGTGCTGGAGCGTGTTCAGAGAAGGGCAACCAAGCTGGTGAGGGGCCTGGAGCACAAGTCTTATGAGGAGCGGCTGAGGGAACTGGGGCTGTTTAGCCTGGAGAAAAGGAGGCTGAGGGGAGACCTTATCGCTCTCTCCAGCTACCTGAAAGGAGGTTGTAGTGAGGAGGGTGTTGGTCTCTTCTATCAAGTAACTAGTGACAGGATGAGAGGAAATGGCTACAAGCTGCACCAGGGGAGGTTTATATTAGACATTAGGAAAAATTTCTTCACTGAAAGGGTTGTCAGGCATTGGAACAGGCTGCCCAGGCAAGGGGTGGTGTCACCATCCCTGGAGGTGTTCAAAAAGCACCTAGACAAGGCACTTCAGGACATGGTTTAGTGGGCATGGTTGATGGTTGGACTTGATTATCTTAAAGGTCTTTTCTAACCTAAAAAATTCTATGATTCTATGATCTTACGAAGTCACAGAGGCTTTAAATAAAACTCAGTTTTCAAAAACACAAAGGAAATATTCTGAGGGTAACAGGCTCACTTTGTCAGGACTTCGGCAATTGAATGGCAAAACCAGGCTTCGGGTCTTTTAATTCTTTGGATTTAGTGGGAGAAATTTAGAAAGGTTAAACAAAGGTTGAATGTGGTCCTACAAGCCCTTTAGAATGGTGTTCAGCTGCTCTTGTGGTAAGGTTAACCAGAAAATTCTGCTGCCTTTCTCTAGAACAGGCTGCTCATTTAATTTTCATTATTTAAAACTAAAGAGGCATAAAGGAAAGATATAAATTAGCATTTAGATGACAAATAGTAAAATAAACTTGATAGGGACTTAATAAATTCAAGTACCAGTTGGAGATTAAATACATTCAACAGACGTTATTCTCTAATAAACACCATACTTCATTAAAAACATAAAATGAAGAAATGAAGGCTAATGATGGCTTTTGAAATTATTGAATGACATATCCTAATCCTTTTCAATCCTAAACTTTCCTACCAAGAAATTTGGCCATTTTAATTAATATACACCAAGCAGGTCTCATTTGCTCAGAGCTGGTTAATGGACCAAAAGATGATGATAGAAAACATCTACTCATCTTGCTGTCTGTATGCTTCCCCTCCCCCAAGAGAAGTGGTCAGCTGCAGACGTTGAAGTCTGCAAGCTGTACCCTCCTAAGCTTCAGTACAGTTTTGGTAACTCCCCTGGACCACAGTTAGGAGACATTTTAGAGCAATGAAGCTTTGAGTGCACTCATTTATATCAAACTACTGCTGATGCACTTCTTCCCTCAAAATGGGAAATGGATTAAATTTTCTAAGTTAAAATCTTTGGAAAATCTCCTTATATCCTTTGTGTACATTTTCCATCTTCTAAATGAAGTTTGATGTGGGAATGGAAGCAGTAACAGAAGTCCACAAAAAATTTAAAAATACTGAAATTTTATGTGAAAGCTTTTCCATTACCATTAAAGGATTAGCCTGGACAAAGTTCATGTAAATATTTGATTACTGATCTGGACAAAATATTGATCTCTTATTTCCTTAAAGCCAAGAAAAGGTATTATATAAATTTAAAATTATGTATTTTGTGTTCTGGAACATCCTATTACACTGATCATTCCATTTGCTACTATATACTTGCAGTATTACATCATCACCATCATTACTCAGAATTAGTGAATGAGAAGACACCTGCTTGCCTTACTGATAATTGGTTTTCACTTTTGTAAAAAGGCACCTTGCTAGTCTTTTTAAGGGAGTAGGTCTTCAATATTTATTTTCAATATTTCAGTCCCTGTTCTTAGTGTAAACTGATAAAAATCCTCTGAAATACATGTAGTTGAACAGACAAACAAATTGAAAAACAGACTTTCTTGAAAATGTAATAATTTTTAAATTTATAAAATATTATGTTCTCTTGGAAATCCTGAAAATATATTTTTTACAATGTCTAATCTAAGCATTGTCTAACTAATCAATTATTTATGAATGCCTTCTCCTGTCTTTTCTGGTCCTGTATTTCTGTAGTGTCTGTTAGTCTCAGTAGCTGACCAGCAACCTAAGTATCATTAAATAATAAATCAGTAAGCAGTATTCACCTCATCATACTCCAGGTCACACAATCCAGCATTTCTGAGGATTCTCATTAACTATTGTGGATTAGTAAACTGGAAATAAACTTTGTCATTGAAATGAAGGAAGAAGATGCAAGGAGAAAGATCTCCTTTGCAGATTCCAGTTCTCAGAGCAGGGTAACTTTGTCCTCACAGAGACTAGCACCATTTCCCTGTGGAACTGTTGCGTTTCTCTTTACATGCTGACTGTATTTTATAATGTGTTTGGCTTTATTGTGTTAAACATACATTGAAACATTATTTATTGATCTTAATCTTATCTCATGACAGAAGGAGAGAAGCAGAAGGGAGTAACTTGTGTTGGACGTTTCTTGGCAGCTGCTGACACCAGTCACCATCTGGTATTTGATCCTGAACTCTGTGAACCAGTTGAACCACTGTGACCTGTTTTGGTGATTCTGGTAGAATTCTGTTCAGTAAAGACAAGCAAAAAAGAGCTGGGGAAAGAAGGGGGAAAAGGACCATTCTTCAACATAGGAGTAGCAGTTTAGGAGAAACACATTACCTGCCTATTTCCTGTACTCGCTACTAATTCAGGCTAAATACTTCTTTGGTTTGCCCCTTTTATGTCATGAAAAGGCATTCATTACTCTAAATGCAGTTTCAGGCTTTGTGTCAGCTTGTAATAGTGCAGTTTATCACCACAGCAAGAGCGAAAAGCACAGAAAAATTAGGTTAATCAATACCACTGCAGTGTGTTTGACATTACATTCAGGAAAGGTTTAGCATGTCATTCCTAACTACAGGCCATAAACTGCCTGAGGTCTGTGTATGCTCTTGATGTGAATGAATGCTGGTTCTTCATGCAGATCGAGGGCAGAATATAGCTGTAAGCTTTTGCTAATTATGCACCCCCTGCAGACCACTAGCACCTTGGATTGTAAAAAATGCGACACCACTGCTTCCAATATTCCTCCTCCTGAAAAAAACTTACAATGTTTCCGAGTCTCTAATCAGCAGACCTAGGCAAAATCCCTAACCAAATGTTCTGTTTAAATCCTGTGCTTAGAAGCAATAATATTTTTTAACATTCAAAACTATTCATTCAGTGATTGGAGGGGGGTAGGGATTTGTTGTTGGGGGCTGATGTTTGGGTTTTTATCAGCGTTTTGGTACCTTTACACTGGATCAAGGTGGGAAGTGACAAACTGACACTGGAGAAAGTATTTTTGAGGCACTTCTTTAGCAAAGGATGGGATGTAGTACAATATGCTTACAACCATAGGGAACTTAGGGAAAAAAAGACCCTCTTTTTGTACTGCAAAACCACAGGACTTCCGAAAATGTGCAGATTCACATCTATGATACAAAATTATGTGAATCACCTTATTTATGGAAATACGATACTCTTTTATACTGAATGGGAACTTAAGCAAATACTGGGGATGGCTATGATGGTGCTTTGTGATGACAATGACATGTTTATGACACTTTTTGTAACACTGAAAGTTTACTCCTGCGCCTGTTGTCTCAAAACTTCCCATAGTCTTGTGTATTGTAATCCCCTGTGAAGTAGGTAGTTTCCATCTTTAACTTGTTTGTTAAAAGCCATGAATTTTCTTGGAGTTCGCTCAGAGCAAGGACTGAGCACCATAGTTTTTAGCATTGTACAAAGCACTGGTATAGTTTAAAACTTATTTTATATCAGTTACTTTAATAAGATGTTGTTGAAGATATGTCATCATTAACTGTAAACCCTTAGTAAAATATACCTTTTTTTAAGAGATACTGTGTACAGTTTATACAATTAATAGCCTGAGGTAAAGTTCAAAGACTCAAGGATGAATATCACTCAAATTTGCAGAAGCCTGCAGTCCAGATCCTTAGTAGGCTTAAAGAGACATTACTTCATTGAAATCAATGGGGCTATACAGACTTGCTCCAACTCAGAATCTGCACTGGGATGTTTATCTAAAGCTAATTTAAAAAATCTTTCATCTTAAAATTAAGTAAGGTAGTTCATAAATACAGGCTTTCCTGCAAGACTTTTGCTATGAGTGTGATTTTTACTTGGACGAGGATAAAAGGGCTACTCTTAGAATAAACCAAAGATAAAAGAGGAAGAGGAAAAAAGGACAATTAGAAAGATTACACTGGTCAGCTGATAAGGCTTGAGTACAAGTGAGATATGCTCACTGAATTAACCCTGAGCTTTTTTATACTACAAGTGGAATTCTTATATGCTATTAAAATTTCACAACCCAAGGTTTATTTCTGATGTCTTTTTTTACTTATATCTTTTTATGTGTTAAAAAGCCCCCTCTCCATATTTAGATGAATTTATTTTCAAGTCAGAAGGGGACCATTATGATAATTTAGTCTGAACTTTTGTGTAATGCCTGCCCTGTGTTTTGAAGCAAAATGATACTGTTTCCTCCATAATAATTTGTATTTTTATGTCTGTTATTTTTTTGCACAGTATTTCTACAAAGTGAGATATATGGATTTCACTGGGAACAGTGTCTCACCCTATGATTTAAGTTGGCTGTAGGGCAACCACAGGCATTCATCCCTGCTATTCTTTTATCTCTAAATGTTATTCAGAGAATAGGTAACATTTTGTAGGATAGGCCTTTGAAAGCCTTCCATTGCTTACGTCTTACATGCTAGATTGTTTGGTTCCTGAGCCTGTAAACATTTATTCAGAAGAACATTTAAGTGCTTATAGAATTTCTGTAAGAATTATAGAAGAATTATATAATTCTAGAAGAATTATAAAAGAATTTCTATAGAATTATTTGTAAAAATGGGTCTTAAAAAATTACATTTTTTAATTGGTATTTTGAATGATTTAGTTGTGGGTTTGTCATTGACTACTATTATTATTGTGATTTTTAATCATGTTGAATACATATTTCTGAGAAACTAGAGGGCAAAATTCAGGCTTCCAAGTCTGGAACATACCCTCCTTATAGCCAATTCCTTGTATTGCTTTGCTATATTAGTGTCATTTGACAGAGGAGGAAGGACAAAGGCAGACTCCCTAGTCATTTAATCATACACATTAAGATATTTCTCCTAAAGGAATCGGTGTTATTCACACTTGCAGGCCCAAGTTTAATATGCTCATTACAAATGCAGACTCAAGAAGGACTCCAGCTGTGATTCTGGATAAAATTATCTAGATGAATTTTGCAGTTATAAGCCAAATGTGAAATTCAGTGAGAATCCAAGGGGATAGTAATACAACAAGGGTGGCAATAAAGGTGCTTTGGACCACAGAGTGATTCACCTAGTCTTAGGGCCCCTTCAAGTGTTGGCAACAGCGCAGTAGATGCTTGTAGGCAGACCAATGTCTTTGAGTACTTTATTCTGGCAGTTAATAATAAATTCACTGTGTATTTTATCAGCCTTGGTATTCTCTGGATAATGGCCAAAGAGAAAAGCATTTATCTACCATGTGCATCTACTTAAAAGCTGGAACAAATCTTCATTTTTATTAAACAAGTCACTCACTCATGGCCTTCATTTGTGCATAGCAAGTGCAAATGATTTTCTAGAGGATTTCTGTGCAATTATGTTCTTTCCTGGAAAATCTACATTAGGAAGGAGATACTTTATTAATATCAAATGAAATGTTGTTAAACACCTAAAAGCCAAAACTGAATGAAATTTTGTAACTGTGCCTCTCTTTTAGACTTAGCATATGTGTCACCTCTTTTGTACCCTGCATATCATCCAAGTTCATTTAAATGAATTTTATACTGCCATATCATATGATGAAGTAAATAAGGGAAATGATAATCATCATGATTGGCTAAATATGAAGATTGGAAAATTGAGATTGGGCCCATTTTCTAAAATCTAGGGGGCTTTTTATAGTAATAATAATTTTACTGAGATTCAAATGATTTACTATCTGGGAAAACCATGGTAAAATTGAGAAATGCTAAGTACTACTACATTATCAGGCATTATTACTTGGGGAAAAAATTGCGCTGTGAAACTGAAAACTTTTGGAACCCGAAGTCAGGTCTATGTAAAGTTGTTACCAGAGTTGTATAACAGTTTGGCATGGTGTACTAAGTGTATATTGATTATTCTGAAAAGTGGCATTTTTGATTTGTAGAGATTCATATGAAATTCTACTAAAACTTCACTTCACATCTGCTCACACCACCTGAAAATTCCATGAATGATGCAGAACAATTCTCTATAGTTTATTAGCACAATATGTGAACAGATTATTGGAAAGTTTCTCAGTATTGTTTAGTAGAAGATTGTTTGACAAACAGGCAGGAAGACATGACTGCAGACAAGAATTTTGGGCTTACTAAAAATGTATTTTGAGCTATTTTAATGAGGCAGATTATACTTCTATGGCTAGAAATTGGAAGAAAAATGTTTGGAAAGGACAAGCTAAAAAGATAGAAAGATTTTCTTATACCACAGCAAAATCCTCTGGGTGTTTAAAATAGATAGATACAAACAGCTCTGATCTCCTTTGCTTGAGATATAAAGTAATAAATCTTATCTGAGTGTAGATGATTATTTTTATCTTTAACTATTCTTTCTTCCTACTATTAGGATTAAGTAACATTTTAGTCTGAGAAAACTGATTTAAAGCCCTGTACTGTGTAACATTGGGTACCTCTGCTTTGCCAATTGATTGCAACAGATGCATCTAAAAATGCCAGTTTGCAAATTTTTAGGTTGAATGTGTTCCTGGAGTATTTACCAGGAGCAAAGGTGGAGCTCCTCTGGGATGCTATTGAGAGCACCCCACATGCATTATGGGCAGAAGGTACCACCCTTGGGAGGAAAACACATTTTCTCTCAGGTCCTCTAGCAATTTGTTCTCTGTGTATGCAGAAGTTTTTGTTAGTAGGCAAGACAATCAGAAATACGGAAATTTATTTCACATCATCTATTAAGCATAGACATACATTGCCTCTTTAGGACCACTGACTGCTGCAAGCTTATTGCTAGTAAACAAGCAACAGTGCTAGAATCGTACTGGTCCATAACACACAAAATCCCGATCTCTCTGTCTTTGCATCACACCAGTTGCTAATGTAGATTAATCCAATGATGAAAACTGGTAAACTGTTGTCCAAATACACTTTAGTGGATGAAGTCTAGTTGATACAAAGACTACTGTAGGTAAGGACCTACCCTCGGTACTAGAAAATAATCATAGGTTTTGAGTATAGGAAAGGTCTGATGCTAAGGAAGTACTTTCAGAGAAAGGGTCCCAGACTGCAGTGTCCTGTACAAGTGTTTAGTACACCCTAAACTTAAACCAATACTAAATCCTTTGTTACTACATCTCTACTGTCTCTCATGATGTTTATTCTGGCTGTAGCATCATATGCTAGATCCACTTATGCCTCTCTGCATTTTTTCCATTATCAGATATCTTTACTGCATCCCCCTACTACCATGTTCAACAAACTATTTGGGTCAGTTAGCATCTACTACTGTGTTATTAAAAACACATTGTCTTCATATTTTGTCACAACACCTACAGGTAGCCAAAACATGTCAGTTGATTTTGTCTTGGGATATCTTGTACATAATTCTAACATGACTAATTCTAACATATCCAAATAACCAGAATTACTCTATTCCCAACACAATAGAAATTGCAGCTACAACCAATAACAAACAGAAGATGCTGTCAAAACCTTTATTAATATACAGATAATATAGTAATATCAGTATTTCCTACTAGTCTATATGTGAAACAATAGAACATCAATGAAGGGGAAATAAAAGAACTGAACAGAACAAGCAGAAAAATATCTTATGAAAAGCTCAAAACTTCCTACAATGTATTACAACTCCTGTTCCGGTTAGTGTTGAGGAAATATGACATCCCATAGGATGATTCTACTTGTGATCTCAGTTCTGAAGAGTGTACTAGAGGTTGTACTGGAATGAAGTTTGATCTTTTATGAGGAAACTGAGAGAAGCCCTGCAGAGAAGGACTCGGGGGTACTGGCAGATGAAAAGCTGGACATAAGCCAGCAATATGCGCTCGCAGCCCAGAAAGCCCATTGTATCCTGGCCCACATCAAAAGAAGCATGACCAGCAGGTCAAGGGAGGTGATTCTGCTCCTCCATTCTGGTGAGACCCCCCCTGGAGTACTGCATCCAGCTATGGAGCCCTCAGCACAGGAAAGACATGGACCTGTTGGAGTGGGTCCTCAGGAGGGTGACAAAAATCGTCAGAGGGGTGGAACACCTCTCCTGTGAGGAAAGGCTGAGAGGGATTGTTCAATATGGAGAAGAGAAAGCTCCAGGGACACCTTGTTGTGGCCTTTCAGTACTTAAGGGGGGCTTTCAGGAAAGATGGGGACAGACTTTTTAGTAGGGCTTGTTGCAATAGGACAAGGGGCTATGGTTTTAAACTAAAAGAGGGTAGATTTAGACTAGATATGAGGAAGAAATTGTTTATGAAGAGAGTAGTGCAACACTGGCACAGGTTGCCCAGAGAGGTGGTAGATGCCCCATCCCTGGAAAAATTCAAGGTCAGGTTAGACAGGGCTGTGAGCAACCTGATCTAGTTGAAGATGTCCCTGTTCATTGCAGGGGGGTTGGACTAGATGACCTTTAAAAGTCCTTTCCAACCCAAACTATTCTATGATTCTATGATTCTATGATTCTATGAAAGTGAAATGTGTGAAATCATCTGTTCTTATGAAACATTCTGATTGCTAAAGGGATGTGGCAATAGTCACAGTTTGAAAAAGACTATGCTTTGTAATCATTATTTCTTAACTACATTTTATTCTCTTTTTCTTCCTTATGGGGTCAGTACCCACTGTGATTTCCTACTTGACAAATACAGCATTAACTAGCATCTTCTACAGAAGATTTCTCTTTTATATTCACGCTGGTGTTCAGGCACTGTGAGAAGGGTTTATAAGCTCTAACATGACACCCACTTAGTACTGATTCATGTTTATCTGGCTTCAATCAAATATAAAGTGAGCTTACATCTGCTTCCAAAAGATTATGTAGATGTGCCATTATAATATTAATGGTAACCCAGGTCATTATAGAAGAAAAGAAAATTATTCAAATTCTTAAAATAAACTACTATGATTTTTGAAAATCTTGATAATAATGTTGTTTCCAGTGTCTGCCAATGATAAATCCAAAGGGGATCTCCTGGAAGATGAGGCTCTTCAAGTCATATAACAATTTGGCTTTGCCATTTTCAGGGAACATACACTGTCATGGGCTCTCGATCTTAAGCCTGCACAGATTGCCATAGTACTTTCTATGAGAGAGTAATTCATTATCCTTAATAAATAAAGGCATCCTGACTGGGAGTCATTTGTTCTTCACTGACTATGAAAACACATCACACATGTAACTTAATCGAGACTATCTTTTGATAGCTAAATCAAGATGAGATGAATCCCACTTTTGCTGAGTTTCTGAAAACCTTTATAAAAAATTTTCCTGATAGACCTTAGCCTTTCTGTATTCCTTTCTAAGACAAGGACTTGAAAATTGTCGCATGATAAATGCTGAGGAACAATGACATTTTGATTCTTTTTTTCCTCCCAGAATGTGGTTGAAACATTCTTATGAGTTTCTACTTTACCAAACTTAGCAGGGAATTGCAGGATCATTATCCATACTAAAATACCAGAGTAATAATGTAGTATTGCCATGGACAGAAACAGTGAACATAAAATAAAGCAGTTTCCGAAGCATTATGAATAGAATTGATGCCTTCACCATTTTGCACTAACATCACACACAGTTCACTGTTTCACCTATATCCTATTGGCGTAGAGCATTGATCTAACCTCCTGTTAAGTAATAAGATATGTGATACATGCATTTGAGTGTATAAATCCTGTGTATATTGAGTACTATATCTATATATTTCAGAGGAGGAACATGCTATCTTTCATAGAACATCTGTGATCAAATCAAGAGCTTAAAGTACAGTATAGCAAAGTTTTAAAGTACTGCAATTGTATATATGGATATATAAATTTGTATATATTTATACAGTATATAAACATCTTCATCTGATCACAGCTGTTCCATTTGGTGTGCAGATGTACCTGCATTTTAATCTGCAAAACCTTAAGTTTGTGGAAACCTTGACTGGTGAAAATATAAAAAGCTTATTTCAAGGTTTTATCTTCCCTTTGCTTGAGCAATGCTATGAAACATGATGTGAGACATGGAACGTTCCATCAAGTTGTATAAATAAGTGAAAACATTTTTTCCTTCTGATCCCCTTGAACCATGTAAATGCTGTCAGGATAAAATGACTGTTAAGAAAATGGAACATAATTAGACCTGACTTATTTGGAATACCCTCAGTATAACTCAAACTGAGAAAGCTTAATATTTAAGAGGAGGCAATTAAGATAGTCTTTTTTCTTAACATTTCTCCTCAGTGTTTCTTTGTCGAGCAGTTTGGGTTGTTTATATGCAGTATGGCTTCTGTATATAATATGACAGGAAAATGCTGGCACTTACTGGGGCACTGGTAGTTTAATATGACTGCTACTACAAGATAAAGGTCTGCAGTAATTCTGCTACTCCTCTGAAAAGAAATTTTTAAATCAACAGAGGATTGAGATTCATTCTTTTTGCCTGAGTTTGAATAACTAAGACAGTTCATTAGTTTTGGATTTCACTTATTGAACCACTGTAAACAAAAGAAGAAATACATTCATCAATACAAAAATGAATCTAAAAAAAAATTTCATTTTTTTCTAATGTAAATTGGAATTTCCAGTTGGATTAACTTTTCTTTTTTACTTAGATTGTAGTCTGCTGAGGCAAGAAACATAATATAGTGTCTAGCATCTGCAAGTGTCTACTATGGAGGCTCCTCTCTGCTACTCCAGTAAAACTGGAAATCTGCTTTTAAGTACATATATGAAGACTTATATATCTTCATGCCAGTTAGGATGAAACTGTCAAAATACTGAAAGTAATTTTTATTCTTTTCTTGATTTGACAGGTTACTTGCCAGGCCAGTAAATTTTGAAATAAAAAAGCTAAACCTCCCAAAACAGTCTGCATATGTATACAGGTCACTTTACTATATCTCAAAGTCTGAGGAGACAAAATAGAATTAATTTTTCCTGCTCTATTATGATTTTGAATTAAAATCTGTAAGTTATGATGAAGTTATAGACTGTAATAAGTAGTATTTTAGATACTGTGTTTAACTGTAGATCTTTTACCTCAACTGAAATTATGCCTATTCATTTTAAGTCAAATGGTGGGGCAGCATGATGATTCTTATTAAAGTTTTGAATTTCCTTAAACATCTGTAAATCAAATCAAGTGCAGACTATCTCCTCTGGAATAATCCAGATACTTCATCTTGTATATTTCAGATACAGTGTAGGTTATTTAATTCTAGAGCTGAACAGAGTTTTGTTACAGTGAGCATTTTGTGCAATTTTTAATTTCCTGGGTTTGCCACATGTCTCAATTTCCTTACTATAAGTTTCTTCATTTGCATCCATACTTGTTAGACAAAAGTTGTCTCAGTTCTAACTGAATATATCATATTTTTGTGGATGCAAGCATAATACATGAGGAAGCAGGATCAGAGTAACCATCAGAACAGATAGTCTTTGAGGATTAACTATACAATATACGACAGTAATGACAGACATCTTTACTGAGCGTTTCCAAACAAGATAAAACAACTACATGAAATATGAGAGATTCATTGGTGTATTTGTGTATTTTTGTCCTTTGGAATGACAAGCATGATGATGAAAGAAGCTTTCTGTCAGCTGTGCTGGCTAAATTCCTCTATGTTGCTAAAAGAATATCCTGTAAGCTTTCCTATGCTGCCTACCATGCCCTCAAGCTTTGCTTTTTTTGGGACTGAGTATAGGGTTGATGGAGTAGTGAGGTTACAGATATATCCCCTCTTAAGCTTTTCAACCGAGACAAAATAAACAGAAAACACAAAGAAGAGGAAATGTAAAATTAAATTTTGCTCTGATTCCTCTGATTACTTCCCTCAGCAACTAGGAAAAAATGTCATTTTCTTCAGCATGGCCCATTTGACAAAAATACACTTACAAAGGATATGGGTAGTGCATTTATGAAAACGCTAACAAGGTAGTGAGACAGGTGGATAGAAACTACTCATGTTTTAAGGAGAGGACGGTAATATAGAGCTCAAGCGTATTAATTAGAAATAATAAGATCTGTCAGAATTATATGTTGATAAAATCATGACCAAAACAAAGATTGTGGCTCCTTAGTGTTACTGCTGGGATAACTGTCCTTGATTTTATTTAGAAACTTCAGCTTTGTAATGCCTGTTTCAGTTGATAGAATAGATACAGTTTCCTTTCCCTGCTGAGTGATTTATGATCCCTACACTACATGTAAGAATCGTGAAGATCCACTATAGCTCTCTGTCTAAACTTCTTTCTAGTTCAGATAGAGAAACTGAGTTGGAATCATTCTTATCTGCCAGTAGATGTATCCCTCACAATGACAGAGGGACAGATAATTCACAAAGAATAATCTATTGGCTGAAATAAGACCATCTTTCATATTCATGAAAGCTGATGTGAATTTTAAAAAATCTCTTCAGAAGTAATTTTTTTCCAAATAATGTTTTTTAATTTTAGAGTTAGTACTTCTTGCTACTATTCCTCTATCCGTTACAGTAAATTAATTATTCAAAAGATTTGATAAATAAACTAAAGACACATAAGGTGGGGGGGGGTCTGATATTGGATCAGTTAATTTTACTTTGAAGGCACAATTGCTTAGTCACAAAAATATTTTAAATCTTAAAATAATGAGAAATTTTTCTTTGTTCACATATTCAAATGATAATATATTTTTATTAATATTTGGTAACAGATATTTAAGAGTTGTTCAAACACATGAAACAATATTTCCAAATTTTCTGTTATTTTAAATTTTTTTTTGGTATTGGATAACGTTGTTAAAAAATATTTGACTCTTCAGAATATTAGAATATCCTCTTTGTCTCATGTTTTTCTTCTCTGTTGTATGCCTTTTATTTTCTTATACTTAGCTGCGCATCTAATTATCTTCCCTGTAGTAACTAAACACCTCAAAATTCTGAGTATCTTTAAATAAATATTGGAAGAAAAGAAGGTGTTTAAGATACTGAAATTCTGGAAGTTCTGAATGTAATTTAGCTAATATTTTCCTCACTTTGAATAGTGTACGTAATCTAAAAATAGGTAGCCGATGTGAAAATCTAAAAACCAAAGGCTGATCTTTGAATAAACCTGAAAAGGCCTGGATGATCTCTTATTGAGATTTCAGGAGAGAGTTGTGCTCAAAAGTAGCACACCACCAATTTCTTAGGAAAAAAAAAAAATACTATTAAAGTAGTTGTTTTATCATACACAGGGGATCTGTGGGTAATCTGACATTTCAATCACTGGAAAAAATGAATGACATAAATAAATGCTCAGTGAGTGCAGCAAATACAGATAGCGCTATGCATTCATTCTAAAGCTATGCTGAGAAATATTTTTATAAGATAAATCAGTTTTAAAAATCATGTTTTTAATCCATGGAAAGACAAAACTACCTTTTTTTTTTTTCTTTCTTCTCATCTATTGTTGCTGAAATGAATAGAAAACTGTATGTTTGCTTGAGAATCTTGTGTCTTGCATGTCCCACCTCCTTCTGCATCTTTTGGTGTGGTATCCTCCTAAAGCTCTTACCCTCATATGCCTCAGCCAGACAAGAATCATGATGTGGCAGTGAGGGCACTCCAGCAGTATTTGGCAGGACTGATAGGTGTACAAGGGTCTGAGAAGGATGTTTCAACAAATACTGAGAAACAAAAGAGCTCAAAGATGAGATACAAAAGAACTCAAAGATAAGAAACATTGCAGTGGTGGAATAATGGGAGGAAGCACCACAAACCAGCCTGTCATTTTATGACCTCTTCAGCAGTGGATGATCTGGCAGAATGCAACTGTTTTATTAAATCAATACAGCTGTTCATGATGTTTGTAATTGCATTCCTGATACATTAACTTTGGCCACAGTTATTTATTGTGTCATGCTAAGCTGAAATTAAGCTGAAGGTGTTTTTTTTGTTTTAGGTTTGGGTTTGTTATCTTAAACTTGCTGGGTGTTTGAGAGGTGGTTCTTAGGCTCTTTCTCATAAACATAAAGCACAAGGTATGCAAACAAATCTAGACAGAAAGATTCAATACATAGGCTGTGCTCTAAGGAATGTAAAATATGGATTCAAATGCCATGTCTCCAGTGAAAACTACTTATTTCCTGAACTTAGAGTAAACTTCTGGTGAAATCTAACAAGCAAAGTATTTAAAAGCTCTGTGTAAATTCTCTTTGTGACTAGGCTTACCTTGATCTTTACAGAATAACTAGGTTTCTGAGACCAGCCCCACTTGCCTAGTTCAGTTTGAGATGAAGAGCAAGAAAAGTGAAACTTTAAAGATGTCTTATCCAATCTCTGGAAGAGATACTATCCAAATTAACTGAACTTTAAAATTTCAAAGTATCTAGAAGATGGGAGGCTTTTTATTCAGAGCAAGTACAGCTACATTTTACACATAACTCACGTAATACGAAGGAAAGACTGTGGTCAATACTGTATTTAATAATCCAGTTTAGTAAGCAATAATCTGACAGTGCTTACAAGTATTTTTAAAAATGCCACCAAGCTGGACCTTTAGTTATAAAATGTGAAATAAGTTTTCTATGAGTCTTTGCAGTTCTCTGCAAATCTTCTCAGATGGGAATATCTGCATTCATTATGATTTATTATAAAGCATTTTACTTCTACAACAGCAGCTTACTAAGAAAAAACAATACTTGTTGAATCAAAATTAGAGAGTGACCTTCAAAAGCATGAAATTAACCTCTTGGTGCATGAGATGTTAGAATCAAATTTCAGGCTTTTTGATGCATGTGCTGTTTTTTGAACTTCCTCTTCTCAACTGGTGTGGTTATGACAATGTGTGTTGTTCACACAGCTAGAATTCTGGAGAACGCTAATCTACAGGACTGGTTGGAGGACAGGTCTCTGCCTTTAGTGATAGATGAAGAACAGTTAATTACAAACCAAAATAACCACAGGACTGATCCAAGAAAACATAGAAAAACAACTAGGCATTAACCTGGTAAGAAACTACAGGACAAGACACAGAGGACTTTTTTTCTTACTGTATGTTTAAACAAGGATAGCAACTGAGCCGGGTGGGCTGAAAAGCATAGGAGATGGTGAGACGACCTGGCTGCAGAATCTGCAGAGTGCAGTGAAGGAGTTGCCCTCAATAGTTGCCTCTCAGCTCATTTAAGCACAAGCATTCACATGTGAAAGTTTGCAGCAGGGAAGGTGTGAAAACTGGAAGTGACTGTGTGCATACAAGAGTTTGAGGTCATGATGGAGAAGAAGAAAAAGGAGGCAAATTGTTACTAAGATCTAAGTCTGGAGTTCAAAGAAAAATGAAAATGGCATTCAGGAGATCATAAAGGAAAAAAGAAAATAGGATAATCAACAGAAAGAAGGGTAGCAGAGAGGAGGAAAGATAGTTTTACACCAACATCAAAAAAGCAAAGTTCTATGATCAGGATTTTTTTGTCAAAAACATTCAGCAGCCAGTTGTCATAAAACAGAAAATTAGAAAAACATTTAGTAGGCATGGTATCATAAAGTATCATGCTTTGGAAGTAGCTGTCTTGCAGAAGCTATCTGCCACAAAGAAAGATATATGATTTTTTTCAAAGATAAATTTCTATTAAAACTAGCAATTCATCAGCCAGAAATCACATCTGATGAAAAGACAGTATTTAGTTAATCACAGTACGAGTATGAGACACTGAAGTGCTGTGGCCATGGAAAAATCCAGTATGACCCTCACACCAGACAACATATTTCCAGGAGATACTGGCACAGTGCACCAATGAGACTTCACACAGAACCACATTTATAATAAGTCTGCTATACGGAAGAACTAAATGGAAACAGAGCTACTGCTTTAATTTAATAGACAGATTTATAAGGCCTACATTGGTAACCAAGAGGCTGGAAAATATTAGTGAAAACTGAAAGACAGAAAATGGAAGATTATGTGGAAAAAGTGTTTGCACTTTAAAAATACATCAATTGGTTATACGCCAGAAAGGGAAAAAATAATTTCATCTAGCTGAAAGATAATGCTGGTATAGGGAGGAATGGATATAAACTCATGATGGGTACAAACATTCAGGCTGTAAACTAAAATAATAATTAAAATTAGGGAAATAAGTGTCTGGAAAACAAAACAACCTCTTAGTTAATGTGGTGAGGGAAACACCTAGCTTTAAGATGGAGCCTGACTGATTTATGAAATCAGCTAAATCGTGTGTATATTTCCAACATTAGGAGACAGGACTTAATGATACAGGATCCCTCTTGTAATCCTATGTCCCTGGGTTTGAAGGCATTTTCATGCAATTTAAGATCTTTATCTTGTAACCCAGAAACAAGCCTGAATACTTAGAGATGGAGAAATAAAACTGACATCCTTAAGGATAAACTTGGGAGACTCCTCATCCAAGATATGTTACTGCTGTCATTAAAGACGTTGATATACTGTGGTGTCTCTGTCTCTGCAAGTGATAAGTGGTGTGCAATGTCAGTTCAGGACCTACTGGCATAAATCCCTTGGCACAGGCACAGCATATAGTACCATTCCTGATTTTTATTAATTTCTGACTCAGGAAAGGCAGTGCTTTATTTCACTGCACAGTTTTAATGATTACTTTGAAGTACTAAACTTTCAAATTTCTGTTTTCTCCAAACAAATTAAAAATAATAGCACGGGGCCAATACCGATGTTCTAGCTCAAGCCAGGAGCAAAAATCTGATACTTTCTATGGAGGATAAGTTTTCTGGCTTCTTGTATGGAATAAACCTATAGCATAGATTGTAAGGTTTGACAGCGTAAGGGGCAAACACCACTGCCAGTGGGACACAATGGGAGCCGTACTGCAAGATCAGAAGAGAATGCCTGGCAATACCCAGGGAGGTTACTACTGTGGGGGAGTCCAAACGGCCTCCTTTTGGTGATATGGCCTGGATAACAGATAATAAGGGAAGAGCTTGAGTGTGAACTATCGGTGTGAACAAACTACCTTATCCACCGCTGAGTGAGAAGGTTTTAGCCAAAATTGATAATATTATGAGGAAATCAGCAATGCTGAAATTTGCTTAAGATGACCATCAGCTTGATTAAACAGTAACAAAAGTACTGTCAAAAGCCTTTAGTGGGAAGGAAGAGTCAGCTGAAGTGTAAAATGAAATTAAGTATAAAAGAACAAAAATTTGTAACAGTGGGAAGAGCCTTTGGAAATGGAAGACGGAAACAGCAGCAGTCAAACCTGGTTTGACACTTCCAGAAGTTTCTCACAGCATCGTAACCCTGTCTTGGCCAGAAAGGATGTCCTCCCTGATGAATGCCACAAGCAGCCAGTGTCCAGCACACGTACTGACAGTGCGGGTTGCAACAAGAGGGAGATCCACACCTGGGGTGTGCATAGGTGACCTTGTAAGGGGGTCTTCTTGCCACTGTGAGCATTATCAGATAGTAGGGATTGATTGACATGGTTACACATAAAGTTGGAGCACCTGCATCTCCAACAAGAGGTCTACATCTAGGGGAACATCCCTGATTTTTCTTAGACTGAGTTGAGCAGTTTTTCCCTGTGATATCTGCCATTTGTGTCTGTCAGTAAGAATTTGTATGCAGGAGACACTAATAAAAGTAGGCAGACACCCCAGGACCTGAGGACCTTGCCTTCGAGGTACCCTATGTGCTTTGCCTTCCAGCACCTTCCAAATGTGGAAGTGTTAGAACTCCAAAATAGTCTTTCCTAACCTGGAGTTTGGATATGTTTATCAACTATTTTACCCAGGGCTTCCTAGTTCATAATCCCTTTGGAACAGTCCCTGCTTTTGTCTCTGTAAAGGTTTTCATTTAGCAATAGCTAACCGTCTTTCAGGCTTCTCAACAGTCTCCTTATACTTACCAAGATGGTCAGTGGAGTTTGTAAAGAAACTTTCCCTATGCATCTTAAGAAGGGTTTCTTACCAGCTCCTTCTCTGTAACTCCTTAGAGGCTTCCAAACACTTGATGGATTTTCAGCTGAGCCACCTGAATGAACAGCTGTTTAATCCCAGGTATGCTGGCCTCTAGCCAAGCCCCAAATAGTAGTTCAAATGGTACAGTAGATATTTGCACAATTAAATATGACTCCTTTTGGTGGTCTATGGGCTGGAGTGGATCACAGGCCAACACGCAATAATTCAGAAGTCATCTCTTTTGTGTGCCACCAGAAATCACAGGTTTTCATGCACTTCCAAATACTCCATAACAGACTTCAGAGCAGCTGAAAATGAAACTACAACTGTCATGTGCAATAGCAGAGCAAGAGAGTTTAAAAGCATATTTTTAAGCCCTTTGGAAGAGTTGTTAGCCCCATTTGTAAACCAGTCCTCAATCAACTTCACACAGAGCTCTTGCAGATCTAGCTACCAGATTCACTGAGAAGTAAAATAACTTGCCCAAGTTAAATTTCATTCTTGTGATGAGAACTTGCATAAAAATTACACATGATGTATGTTTTTAAGGAAACAGGAAGTATTTAAATGCATAGGCCTTCTACCCAGAAGTAAGTCAGGGAGAAATGAAGACGTCATATTTCTGAGCTTTAGAAGCAGCCAAAAAAATGCATTTAGTTTCTACTTGATTCAGCCTATTGCACCTTACCACTGACCTCAGGCCTTTTTTGTTTCTTCTGAGCTAGTTCCACTTAGATTAGGTACTTCATTATTATTAATTTTACTATTCTACTGATTTTCTTCTCCCTACTAACTTTAACTATATGATTCATAGTCAGATCAAGCCCTAATAGGTATTACTTCCCTTAGCCATCTGGCCACAGCCTGGACAATACTTGAAGTTAAACCTGAATTTCAACTTCTTGAAGAAATAATGAAATCAGTGTTAGCAGCAGCCCATGTGGAAAGCGTCTGCCTAGTAATTCATTATCACCAGCCTGTCTCTAATTTGCCTGTGCACATGGTATCCCTACAGTGGTGTGAGAGAGGTAACAGATCATTTATATAAATTAAAATCAATAGGGGGCTGAGTACTGAGCCCAGTGGAATATCCTCTGGGCAAGTGGAAATTTTAGAGTAAGGACTTAATCTTAGCTGCTTGGTTTCGTTCAGCAAGGTAAGATTTTAAAAGATTAATTATAATTTATGAAATATTAATACCTGGAAGCTTTTGAGTGAAGATATTATAATTCTGCAGAGTTAAAATGAAGGCTTCTTCAGGTTTCAAAGTACAGTATCAACATGCCAAACCATTTTCACCTTTACAAAGCTTTTTATTTTCAATTTCACTTTAGAGGATTTTTTTTTCCCTCTTTCCCTGATGTAATGGTTTAACCCCAGCAAGCAACTAAGCACCACACAGCCGCTCACTCACTCCCCACCACCACCCGGTGGGATGGGGGAGAAAATCGGGAAAAGAAGCAAAACCCGTGGGTTGAGATAAGAATGGTTTAATAGAACAGAAAAGAAGAAGCTAATAATGATAACACTAATAAAATGACAACAGCAATAATGAAAGGATTGGAATGTACAAATGATGCGCAGTGCAATTGCTCACCACCTGCCGACCGACACCCAGTTAGTCCCCAAGCGGCGATTCCCCCCCCCCTCCCCAGTTCCTATACTAGATGGGACGTCCCACGGTATGGAATACCCCTTTGGCCAGTTTGGGTCAGGTGCTCTGGCTGTGTCCTGTGCCAACTTCTTGTGCCCCTCCAGCTTTCTCGCTGGCTGGGGATGAGAAGCTGAAAAATCCTTGGCTATAGCCTAAACACTACTGAGCAACAACTGAAAACATCCGTGTGTTACCAATGTTCTTTGCATACTGAACTCAAAACAGAGCACTGTACCAGCTACTAGAAAGAAAATTAACTCTATCCCAGCTGAAACCAGGACACCTGAACAACAATATTTTTTGGAAATAATTAATTTATTACTAAGAAGTATCATTTCTGATATCTTTGAAATGTATTTCTTGGCCCAAAACCAGAAGGGATATTGGTTTTTGTTCTTTATTTCTATTACAATGTAACTGTCATTTCTTTTTGTGTGAAATTTGGGAAATTCATACTATCCTTGACTTTAGTAGGAGCACTGGTTCTCAGGGGTTTCAATAGGTTAGAATCTGGCCCAAAGCCTTCATGAATATATTTATATAGAGAGAATGAATAGATAGATAGAGAGATATAGATGTTTTTGACATTCAGAACATGCACCCATCTGAAGGACTAAAAATTCCCTATTATCGTAATGGCTACAGTGCTGCATTTCACAGAGCAGTTAATGAGATCTGGATGCACTGAATGACTTATTTAAAGTAATTCAGCAAGCAAATGGTGGAGTCCCAAAGCTCCTTGCTGTCACCATTAGACAGAAAACACTGCTTCTCTCAATGGGTTAAAGTTGACAGGCAATAAAAAAACCCCTTTTCTTAAACAGTGAGTAGATAATAATTCATGCTAAAATCTACATTTGTTAGTTTCAAGACATATACATTAGCTGCCCACAGAATTATATTATCATTTAATTTGTTCTTTTCTGCCCTGACATCTTGTACTCTAGTCCTGTTTACAATTCTGCTTATTCTCATTTAACCTAGATTGTAAACGCTTTGGTGCAGAGAATGTATCTTTACTGATACTGTGAAGTGCACTGCTTATCTATTGTGTGGTATGGGTAATACATAATGAGACAATCTGGGTCTTGTAAATCTAAATTAAATGTAGTTCTGGGGACTTTGGTATTCTATATTGAATATTTTCCATGTCTTGCTTTCATCAAGCAGCACTTATCTAGGAAATAATTATATGCATTTGACCAATAGGCTATTGCTAACAGATACTGCCATCTCATATAAAGTGTTTGGTTCTGAATCAAGCACAACTTTTACTTTCTGCATTTTGTTTCTAAGGATACAGTCATGAAAGGGGAACATTTTCCTCAGGAGCTCATCTGTTCCTGCTGCTTATCCCTCACCTGAAGTCATAATCCTTTGTTTGTGGCTATAATCAGCTCTGCAGAAACTAATTTTGATGTCACAGGCGGAAGATTATGACTTCAGGGGCAGAACAAACAGCAGGAGCAGGTGACCTCTAAAACACAAGGCGTCTCTTTTCATGCAAAGATCATCTGAATGAAAAATGGGAGACGAGAAACGTGGTTATCTTCTTTGAGAAGAAAATGTTTGTTCAGATTTATAGAAGGCATTAATTGTCTTGCAAGAGTTAATTTGAAATCAATTTCTCTGTGATTGTATCAAGGAGAGATAATATATTCAGTATCAGCTGAATTAAATTTGGTTTCTAATTTCTGATTTGATTAAATGACAAATACAACTACCAATGCAATCAGCAACTTATCTATCTTTTCACATAAAGCTGGAATTGTATAACAGCTTTTTTCCTTTCTAGCTGACTTTTACTGTGAAATCAGATATAAAATGGGTCAATTTTTTAAAGATTTCTGCTTTTTCCCTTTCCCTTCATGTAGTGAACTGATCAGAGTGACTTGTATTTGATAGCTTTCTAAGGGAATATTTGCATGCATTCTCAGCTTGTTATATGACAGCATTAAAGAATCAGAGTTGTTTTGTGTTTTTTTTTTAATTTGTGGAATAGTCAGAAGTTTGATAGTGCAACATTGCTTGTACTAACCAGATTTTTTTCTTCAGTCCTGTTCTGAGAAAATGTAACTCCGAGGGCTTAGCTTGGAAGAGTGAGAATGGGTATAAATGTAAGCAGCATTTTAAAATTTCATAGTGAAGTTCTTGAGATCAATCCCCACTGAAAATTCCTATTTATGGCATGTTATTATTGAGATTAGGACTACAAATATGGTTCCATCCCCAAGATGGATTCATTCACAGATGATGGACCTGTGCTCCATCTGAAAGGAATGTAGCCAATAATTTATTGGGTTTGGTGGTCTGGGTACCAGTCTATCAGGAGGCTGAGTGAAGACAGACATTTCTTTTAGATAGGATTCATACTTTTTTTTTTTCTTTTGGTCACATTCAATTGTAGTGAAATTCTTCTTTGCTATAATTTATGTATTTTGGTCCAGGTAAATGACACTCAGTGAATCACTCTTTCTTTTTTTTTTTTTTCCACTTTAGGATAAGATTTTATTCCTGCACTAGGACTTTCTTTTTAGTATGAGATTCATTTATCCTGATATTTTATTTGTGAACAGCTTCACATCTACTTTGATCAGAGATGTGAACTTTACTTAGATGACTGCCTTCTTTAAAATATAAAGGGATTATTGCCCAACACTGTCTGTTCATTGAACTGTAATCTTCTCACGAATTTTGTGCCTAGGGATGCTAGCCACCAATAGGTTACAATTTTAAGATGTTTTTTACTGAAGGCAGCTCAGGTAAAAGTGTAGGTCTGCTCTGGGAGCTCAGATAAACCATTCCATGTCAGTTTTGTGATCTGTAAATTGGAGAATGCAAGCACCTTTTTTTTTTTTGATGTCAGTGGCTGCAGAAGTGCCAACAAATAGTACTAATGAGCAAATCAGTATTGGAAATTTACGGTACACTCTTGTAACTGATTTTCAAATGCCATTTACCAGTTGAATGTGTAACTGTGTAATTTGTGTAGGCAATCATGATCACTGCCCCAACAAAGTAAGTGTATAATGGACCAGAGAATTTTATACTCATAATTTTTTTGGGGAAAAAAACCCAATACCAAAAAACCAAAACCAACAAAACAAAACAAAAAAACCCAAAACATATCTCCCCTATAAGCTTCTGCATGTGCTGAATTTACTATGTTAGCGTTAGTTCAGAATTCTGAAGAATCTGCATTTTTAAAAGAAAATGGAAGAAAAAATGTTTTTGATAAAGTATAGGATTAAATTATGAAAAAATATCATTCTATCATTACAGCATTTTTCCAGGTAGTACTAAAAAAGCAAGAAAGCATGAGAAAGCATCAGGCAATTAAAATAAAATCTTACTTTGTCTTTCACAGGTACTGTAAGTGGCAGATGGTATTAGAGTGTTCTTGAAGAGTGTAATAGACAGTTTAATAAAAATCTATGTTCCTTAATGGCACATAAATTAACTAGAGCCTTTTTACAGATTTAACATGCAAACATATTTCTTCTGAATAATGTTTTAATTTTTCCCCCCTGTAATGATCCAGCCTATGTTGCACACTGGTGGAGAGTAAAAGTCTCCCAGCATTTTTCCTGACCTTTTACAAGTTCTAAAATTGCTGCTAACAAAAATTTGTTTGCAATTTAATCTCACTAATTATGATTATTCCAGGGCAGAACACTGTAGACATAATGCTCATTGACATAATAGCACAGATGAGCTGAATGAGAAAGCATCTAACAACATTACTTGGTACTAAGCTACATCTCTTTATGTCCTATTTTTATATGCAAATAAAACCAACACTGTAAGGATTTTAAAGTTTTTATCATTATGTACACAGTAAATGCTTTTATGGAAAATCTTATTAAACAAATTCCAGGCTGCAAGGAGAAAATAAACCCATAATTTAGTTCCCTATTCTACCACAGCTCATGTATAACTTCATCTGAGTGGTGCCTTTACCTCACAGCAAGAAAAACATAGCTTCTCATATCTTTAAAAATGGCATCACTAAAATGTTTAAAAACTTCTAGCACAAGACCAGTAAAAAATCTGAATCCAAAGGAAAAAAAACAAGTTTATTTTTGATCAGCTCTAGATCTCAGTTCGGATACCTCAACTATTTGAGATAAGAAAAAAAAAAAAAATTCCCATCAATAAATACAGCAGAACTGTTCTATCTTCTATAACATTCAAAGAGTTAGTAAATATCTTTGGAAAAAAATATTAGAAGATACAATATCAAATATTGTTTATAGACTCCTTTATGTTATGAAGCAAACTGTCCCAGGGTTAAGGGCATAACCCAGCTGCAGAATAACCACTGGAAAAAAAGTTATAAAAGCTTCCTCCTACTTTATTATTGTTATTATAATATATGTTTCACATTATTTACTAGCTCATTATAAGTTATCATGTATTATTAAAACTAGGCTTCACTTGTCAGCGTAAATGAAGAAAATATATTTTGTGATGCGTTAGCTTCTCTTGCATTTTTGTTCTTAAACTAATTCTCAAATTTAGTAAATTGCAGTAAGTTTCACAGCTATTAAGTATGATTCAGTGAGTTTCTTCTGTGTTAGATATTATATTAGGTACATTTGTACATGTCTGTAACAATCTAAACATAGCTTTTTTTTTAAAGAGATCTTCTTGTTCAGCTTTCTAAGATATAATTGGAGATTCCTCCATAGATTTATTCTGCTAATGAATAAGCTATAAAATACCTTCTTCTTTTTAGAGCTCTTTAATCAAAAAGATGTTTTATCCCTTCTTTAACATTTGATATCTAGAGCAAAAGATCCACAATAAAATCAAGGCAACAGAAGCAAAACTTCAGTGAAGATTAAGGGTGGTTTGAGATTACAGAGCAGCTGCTCACACCCATTCTAGAACTGGGAGGTCTGTATATTCCCAGTAGCCTAATAATCTCATTCTTGGAATGATGATGGGAATTGCCTAACTGCTGGCATCCATTGGAGAGACATTCTCCTATTTCTCTAGCATGAGGGACTTGATCTTCAAGTTAGAAGATGAGTAAGTGGCACGTGATCCCTTCCAGTCTGTTGTAGTCTGTACAAAGTCAGGTTCAGAGAATTAGAAGCAAAAGAACTGAAAACAATGTGTATTTTTTTATTGCATAAAGATGATTTTTAATAAGTTCTCAAATTATCTTTTTTTTTTTTTTCTTCATGTAACTGCACTAAAATAAAAAGACGTATTCCTTTTTAACCAGTGTGTTGCTACAGATACATTTGATGAACTCCTCTAGGGTAGAAAAAAACCAGTCAAAACAGTCCTTCATGTAGGATATATAAAATGCACAGGCATAACATTCAGTGTGGTAGAGTACAGTGCACCTCATCTCCCTCTAGTTAAGATTCTTCCCCTTTGAATGGACTACCTCAAAAATTTTTATACTTAATATCTCCATTGAAAATTTGGGGCTTCTCATCTTTTGTATAACCAACCAGCAGAACAGTCACCTTTATTCACTGATGTAAATATTTTGCTACTTAATACCTTCTATTTAGCAGTGTATGGAGAGACTCTATTGGTCCTAATGTCTAAATGTACTTATGGCTTTTGAGTTTATAACCTCTGACAAATACTGTATTCTGTTTGGAAATCCCCATTTCATTTTGTTCCTTCAGTTACAATTTCTATTACAATATGACAAATAGCAGTCATACAGCCAGAGGTGGTAAAATTAAAAACTGCCTTTGATTAGTTTTTGTTTAAGTAAAGAAATCAAGAGATTTGCTCAAGAGATTCACATTCGTATACTTTAAATGATTTATTTCCAAGAAGACTGTTAATATGCACCTATCTATCTCAGACATTTTAAACCAAAACTGAATTCTACTTTGGAATCCAGTGCTCAGTCACAAAAAGGTGTCAAAGATAATAATTTTTATTTGCTGTCAGTATAATAGTAAGTTATCTGAAGAAAAAGGCTAATTTTAGTTGTGGTTACTAAGATACGGTATGAATAACATCAAACATATACAAATATGTAAATATTAATATCAATGGTAATTTGTAAATTGTAATCTAGCAGCTTAATGATGTAAGTTTTAATCTAACAGCTTCCTTTCCCAAATGTGAAGTGTTTCACTTATTTTAGTTTCCTCCTTTAAAGATGTTTTGTTATGTGAATGGCAGGGGTCTCCTGCTCACACTGTTTCTGTATAATCCCAAAATTTACACGGATTAGCACACCTCAAGAAATGCAGGGGGATCATTCTAACTCATTAACCTTTGAACTTGACCTTTCAGCATGTTGTATTCAGAACTAAATTCATATATATTTTCAATAAAGCAGTTTGTGACTTATGGATTAGATATTATTAACAATTTTCTATCGGATGAGTTTCAAGCTAGTGCAATTATTAGGAAGTTCATTAGGAAAAAATTTAAGTTTCCAAAATTTCTCATAAAGTTTTGAAACACAGAGCACTAGCCCAACGACTTGTCATCTGTTACATTTCAAACTCCTTGCCTGAATACCCTAATGTATGATTTTTTTTATTTAAGATACTTTGATTGGTGAACAAGAGCACAGTAAACGGCTCTAGTGTACACATTCATTTTTCTTCTTTGACATATGAAATACAAAACAGGTCACACTAATTAATCAAAGCTTTTAGCATACTGTGTGGGGTTTTGTTTTCTTTCTTTTCAAATGTTTTATTTCTCTCCTTTCTCAGTAACTCCTCCTGATGTTCACTGCTCTGGCAATATGACGTGCAATTTACATTCTTTGAGTTACAAATCTGATTAGAAAATCATATCAGTCATCTTCTCTTAAAGGATAAGTGCAGACAAAGAGACTGAAAGTCTGAAATCTCTATAAATTACAGTCCAAAAAGTTTGTATTTGCCTTGATTAACTAAGGAGATTGGTGATACACACTAGATTACAGCCACTTTTAATAATGTATTTGCATTAAATCATTACAATCAAGAAGAGGAGGATTAGAGTCTATGGTATGTGTATTTATCCACATAATAAACCTGTTCATTTGATGAATTTATTGAAAATTCAGAACTACCATGGTCTGTATAGATTATATTACAATGACCTAATACAGTGACGACTAAGTGTAGGTCTTCATGACAGGAAAAAAAAGGAAACACACAGACACACACACACACACAAATTAATATAAACATAAAAGAAATTTTAATCACTGTTATTCATGTATCCACCAGGGAGAGGCCCAATGGGGCATATGACTGTGCACCACCTTGAGAAATAAAGGAAAGAGCTTTTAGGGACAAATGGGACCAGCTTGCTCAGTGTGACTTTTTTTTCTAACAAACAGCCTTAAATTTGTAGAAACTTAGCCATCTACTTTTTATACATGTCTGGTTTCTGACATGCAGTTCAACTTCTTAGTGGCAGTACTGCTAGCAAAAAAAGAGCCATAAATCACACATCCTCAACTTATTGGTACTAAAAAGCCCACACAATATCTTATACCCTTCATATTCCTTTCCTGATCAAAGGAATGGTCCATTCAAAATAAATACAAGACCGTTGGGACAGATACTTTGAAAATGTAGTTTGTCTTAAGATGGACTTCAAACACAGTTGCGGTCAGAAGGGCTGCCTTTTCCCTACTTGCTCTTGCATCTTACTTCAATTAAATTCCCAGTAATCTGTGAGAAATCCACTAATACTTTGCAATAAATTCAACTGTTAGTACACCATTAAAACCTTGCATTATTTTCTTAATGTATGGCAATTACAGGAAGTTCTATTCTAAATAACACAATTGTAATGCACTGTGAACATTGAGAGTTCAACAGTCCTAAAGTTTCCTATTTCCAGAAACACATTTTTATCTTTCTTTTAAAAAAAACCTTACCCCCCCAAAGCAAAACAACAAAAAACCCAAAACGCCCAGACCAAGGAAGAATACCTCATTACATAAATCTTCCTACATTTTATTTAAAATAATTTATAACCTCCAATTGCCAAATACATTTCTTTTCCTGTAACATATCATTTAAAACCAAGACCTTATCATGTACTCAGTCCTGATCCATGTGCAGTCATACTTGTCTACTGCTTTCTGTGAAATCCAATAAGATATCTTTGAGTATGATTCTCATGTTTCTTAAAATCCTGATCTCCAACAGTTTTTACTTTAAAATTCTGCTCCTCAGAAGGATTCATATATTCTTGTGGAAATTGTCCCATATGTATTTTTTTTTCTGGGCTCATACGTTAGTGGTGGTGACTTGAGGTGTATGAGGGCACCAGACAAAGTTCTTGTGGAGGTGGTGTTAAGTTCCTTTTGGGTTCTCCAGAACAGTGTGTTGGACTTCTAGCTACAGTGCTGAGCAAGGTGACGCAGAATCATAGCGTATATAGAAGATTTCCAGCGATATTTTTGTGACTCCAGTACCACGTCTACTGTTAGGGCTAGATAAAAGCTAATCTGCCCCTTTGATGCTTTGTCAGCTGGGATGAAATGAATAGCTCAGTCAGTTCGCAAGCCATCTAGTAACCAGGGCTGAACCGTTCGGGAATAAGGATGATTGTAAGGCGTTAATACAGAAAGTGCCAGTAGATGGTGCTCAAGGCTCCTTAGCAGAAACCGTGGCTGTGTAGGACAGCTAAAACTTATTCCTCGCTGTGCACTTCAAAGGGCTTCCCGCTGCAACCCTTATCTCAGGTTCTTAACAAATCAGATTCCAGTTCAGATGCTGGAACCTGATGCCCCGAAATTTTCAAACCACTTAGCTTTCTGGAGGTGAATCTCAACTACAAATCTTAGCACATTAAAGTTCAGAACACCTTCATTTTCTCCAGATCTACGCCTTAGTGCCTTATGTAGATCTTAGTGATGTAAGGCTAATTCTTCATTGACTCATGAGATGTTAATATTTTTTCTTGTGCTACTTAATCGACTTCTGTGACAGCAGTATGTGGTCCTGTCACATGCCTCACCTCTGGAGAAGTCCATGTTGTGGAAAGGAAGATTAGGCATTAAGTTTCAAGATTAAAAGCAGGACCTGCAAGGATGAGGAATAAAAGTTGCTGCTCTAATGAGGAAAAAGTCAACAAAATCATAAGTCATAGTTAAAAGTTCCTGGACAGAAAAGTGTAAGCTACTATGATTATGAGATGGCTGTGAAAATAGGAGTTAAAAACCAAAGAGAGACCATCAGATAGGATGTCTCTGTGCTGGCATGCTGTTTCTGACAGTTGCTAGTACCAAATCTTAGAGGTGCACAAGAACAGAGCAAGTGCATAGTCCTGCTGCCCCAGAGTATTCTTCTCTTCAGTCATTTGTGGCTTGGGGACTTTTAAAGCCACATATAGTCAGTTGTTTCATATCTTAGATTAAGAGGTAGGGCAACTGTGAAGCAGGCTTGGAAGTACAATCCATGTAAATCTTGAGAAAACAGTATCCCACTCAATGGTTGCATTTATTTACAGTAAACCACAAGATCTTCTGATCTAATTCCATTTAAGGGAGGTTTGGAAGTCAGATTTCCATTTTGTGGTTTATGTCATCGCAACTGATCACTGTCTGGCTGAATCCCCTAGCAGCGTGAGAGCTCATCACCTACAGCTACATACAATTTATTCTCCCTGTCTCCTTCTCCTCTTCCCCTCCTTTCCTCTCTTTGAATGGCTGATGGTATCTGGATATTAATCTTTACGGGGGTGGACATTTCAGCTGAAATAACTCACTACTTTACCACCTACTCTTGTCTTTGCATCTCTTGTTATAAGCTTGGTATTCCTGAGCTGTTTGTTATCCTGTACAATAGTCGGAGGTTTTATAGGAAAATCCTTATTGAGTCTAATTTTATTTTTTTTATCTTTTTTTTTACGTCTGTGTCAAGGTGAGCCAGAGAAAAAGGCATTATTACCAAACTATTCAGTTTAAACAGTTGGAGCCATATGACATGCTTGGATTCAGAGTTTTCTGTTTGGTTTGGTTTGTTTGTTTCTTTGTTTTGTTTTGTTTTGTTTGTTTTTACTTTTTTATTTATCTGTTTGGATAGGTACACATTTATTCTTGATATAAACAAGGAATCATTCCTGTGAGAGCGATCGCATGCCCCTACCCTTGGTGAGATACCTTGATAACATCTTTTGTTCAGGTAGGAATGTGAGTATGAACTGTGTGACTAAATTGGGGAACAGATGCTACCAGAAAAAGTTGTATGTGCTTGTGACCTGTGTGTCCTGGGGACGTGGGGGTATATATGTGACTGTGTGCATGCATCTGTGTGTGTGTGGTTTTGGGATTAGTAACAGAAGGCTATTTAGGTATTTTTAGTAGTTTATTAAGATTTTGTGAGCATTCAGTATTGTCATTCATTTGCAGTGTTACCGATACATATCCAAAATGTATAGCTCACTGATTGCCAGTTTGTTATGCATTGCTAATACATTAATAAACCACTTTGATCCTGATTTTATTTTTGCTCACACAATTGAGCAGTTTCTCCCTGTGACAACTCTCACTACTGTCATTCCAGCTTTGTCTCTGGTGGTTGAGATTGGTTTATGAAGTTCAGGTTATGGGATGTCCTGTGGCTCTTGTCACTCAATACTGGTAGAAACATCTAGTTTCAAGTAATTTTTGAAAAATCTTGTTATATGGGCTGATAGCTCCTGAAGTCTAGTGTAGGTACCTCAACATAGCTGATAAAATTGTAGGTGATAAAGACCCCACTTCAGTCAGCAACTCAATATACAGTAAGACTGCAGAGAAAGGTCTGCTTACTTCTTTGATATGAGAAAACCACAAAACAATATCTGGAAGATTAATAGTTTCTAGTGTTCCTATCTTAAATGAAAGAATGTAATACCTCAAATCATATGTAAAGGAGGACTGTCCCAACCTGCTGAAATAAAGTATATTTTTTATATGCTACAGAATTGGGCAATGACATGCATTACTATTTAATGTCAAAGCCAAGATCTGTGCTATATCCAGCAAGTCAATATGCATATATATAGATAAGAAGAGTTATAATTAGAAAGCACTGAAGAACAAGATTTGCAAGGGAAATAAAAATCTCATGAGCAGGACATGTCTTAACTCAGAGATTTGGCAAAGATTTCACTAGGGAAGATGATCCTCTGCCCTTTGCAAGGTCTTTTGCACTTTCCTATGAAGCACCTAGTATTTTCAGCTGTGGAAGACTGATCAGCATACTATAGAAATAATAATTTTGACTAGGAGTGGCAAGTCCCATTAAAAGAATAAAGGAGAGACTTAAATAGAGGAAGTAAACATGACTACGACAAGATCCTAAGTGAGCCTCTCTGATTTAAAGAAAAATATTAAACAGTTATTTCTCAAGTGACAAGGAGGAAAATATCATTACACAATTTCTTTTCATTTGCATTTCATAAAAAAAAGAATCAGAATATAAAATTGTTAAAGTGTTCTCTAATCTTGTTAAGAAAGGTACAGTGATGTGAAGTCACCTTCAATAAAAGAAGCATCAGCTAAGAACATAAATAGTATTCCTTTCTTATTGCCTTCTATTTACATGCTATAGATGATTGTTTGCTTGATGTTAATAGGTAGCACCTTGACTTTTACCTTCTGGTTGAAATGTGTCGTATAATTAATAATTAATTCACTTTTTTTAAATGGATATGAATATAGAGAACTATCTAGCTTGACTGTGGGAGATTTTAATTCTTTTTTCTTTTGCACACATTTCATGATTCCAGAAAGGATTAAGTCCTCCAAAGTTGGGAATGTTTTTTCTTTCCATTGTGAAAAACAGGTCACTTCTTATTTAAGACCCTACTGTAACACAGGAAGATATCATGATGGTTCCAGGCAAACCTATATATTCTAGAGTACACTGATTTTTCTGCACCAGTTGAACTTCCAGTCACCCACCTTTTTGGAGTTGATGGAAAACCAGGCATCTGAAATGGCATCAGACAGGTATGAATTAAGTCCTAAATTTTCTATGACTGTAGCATAAGCTTAGAAACCTAGTTTACACATAGTTACAAAGAGAAATTTTAGATTATATATGTGTCTTAACCTGAAGCTGAATTTCACTCTTTGTTTGTGATAACCTTCAGCCTTCTAATTAGTTTAAGTATTATTTGAGCTATATATTTTCCATAAAGTCTCTTAGTAACTTCACTGCTTTGTGTATGTGTATGCTTTCATCTTTATTATATTGATTTTTCAAGTTCACACAAAAACATTTCTGAAATTTATCATCCTCTTGCTATGAAATGAAGAATATAATATTATAAAAGAAGGGCAGCAGCACTTAAAAATTCTACACTGACTTGAATATAACCACTGCAATACCTCCACAGCCATATATAATTTTATGATATTATGAAGAAAACTGTGCTAAGGAAAATGTGCAGCATGAAGCATATTTATCCCTTTACTGATAGACTATGTGTCTATATTGCTGCTAATGAATTTTGCTTTCAGTAAGGTGCTTTTAGCAGGTTCTCCATTAGTTCTTAATAACATTATTTTATAGCAAAGATGTTACAAAATGTCTTTTTCTGTAAGAAAAATATGACAGAAGAAAAAAAAGAAGAAAAAATTATGTAAAATTTGATACAGTAGAGTTATCAATACAGAACACTATATGCAAATCCGTTGGAATATAAGATAACTGCAAAAATGTATTTCATTGGCTTATTGTGAAAGAGAAGTTGTAGGTACTCAGATAAGAACCTCTTTTCACAGTGGCATTCAGTCCCTGGTGTCATCAGTAGAACTTAGAAAAAGAAATATGCTTACGGGCCTATCTGAGAGACCAGCTTTGCTGCTACAGTGCAGAGCAGTATTAGAGACACCTAACAAAGATGTGGACATTCTACATGGCTTTGCACTGTGTTAATAATAGCTCAAATCCCAGAAGCATAATAGATATGACTATATTATTTCAGTTTGTGGACCTCACTTGAGAGACACAGGTATCCCAGGACACCTCTGTGTGATTTTGACATACTGTGTATATTATTATGAACTGAGTCTGGATAAGATGTTTAAGTGATTTTTCAGCATCGCAGTTTCTCCATCTGTTTAAATTGTGATCATGGTATTTATATATGACTCAAAAGAGATTGGAAGATCTAAAAAACTGAAGTGTAAACCACTTTAAGAACTGTAGCTAAGAATACTATATAATTATCTAGTAATTGCAAGGAAAATGGATTAAAAATTATAAGGTATGAGAATAATGAGGGAAACAAAGATAGGCATGAATAAAGAATTTGCTTTGATATTATTAGAAGAGATTTTTTAAATAAATAATTTGAGAGCATCCATGTTGTGATAGTCAGGGAGCTCTCACTTCTAACTTGATTAGGAATGGTTGAAGGCAGTTATAAAGTTCAAGGCAAAATTCAACTCCATTTGGATGTTTTCTTCTCTTTAGATTTCCTATTTCTATTTTCACAGTAGTTTGGACATTTGTAGTAATTACAGTGTATCATAATTCAGCATCTTCTACGTGGAAGTCACAACATTCCCATAGTGAAATGACTCCACACCCATGGGCAGGCTGTTTTAGTGAGTTCTGAAAGAGAATTAAAAGAGCACCATTGACATAAAATTTCAGGATAGCTTTTTCACAAAAAGTGAAAAGACCCACTTGCAACTTGCAGCTGAGTGATGTCTTGGGGGCCTTGTTAATATTCACTGTGCAAAAAGCCAAAGCAGATTGCAAAACCATATAGGACTGCAGGGAACAGAGTGTTTGAAGAAGTGACACCTGTGAGTGAATAAGCATATGGTTTCAGACTGGGATGTGATTGAGACGGATCAACCAGCAGGAGACAGGACAATCCAGGACTGCTTAGAAATGTAGGATTTGTCACACACAGAGACATTAGATATTGATATCAATCAAGGACACAAACCATTATAAATGTTGGAGTTGGGCATTCTGATGTTGCACAAATATGTTAAGAGTAGAAGGGACCAGTCAGGTCACTGAGCTCAGTCCCCCACAATCAGTAAAATTTTTAGTGCAGGTAAGTCTAGAGAACTTTAAAGTTTTCTGAAAATCAGACACCTTGCGTGAGACCCTCACTGTCATATAACTAGTTTTTTCTGTCTCTCTACTACTAATGTTCAGCAAAGGGTTACTTTTATTCTGAAGAGTTCCCCAGCCTAGATAGGGGTTACCAGTGACTACTGTACTGGTAAAAGGCATGGATATAGCCAGAGAGACTTCCTATCATAAGAACTATTTTCCTGCAAGTTGACTTAAGAGATGTGATGGAACCTCTGACACTTGAGATATTTAAAACTGCAAAGCAGAATATTGAAAAAAGCAATACTATACTAATAGATGAATGGAGCAGGTGACCTATTACATGTTTTTAAGCTTCACTGCCATTTGATAATTTTTTTAAGGAAAATCCTGTACCTTCAAGTTCCAACTGAAAGAAACATTGGATTGGAAAAGATCTCTCGAATTACTGAATCTAGTTTCCTGCTCTTGAAGACAATGAAGTGAAATAATTCCCATCAACTTTTCTCTGGTACAGGAAAAAAATTAACGTATCAGGGAAGAAGATTTGTCACATTTCCACCCTGTGTGAAGGTAGTAGTATTGATAATAAAAATTGTTAGAAATAGATTGTCAAACTAATTTAATAAGTTTTAGATCTTCTTAACATTCATAAAAAGCTTCATATAAACTTTTGCAGTATCAGTGTTCATTAGTGCCTACTTCTACCATGCTATATAGAGAAGGCAAAAATTTAGCTGGAAAAATGTAGATCATAGGTACTGCTGAGCTCTTACTATCCAAAGTTTGTCCAAGGCTATAGCAACAGTTATTTAGTAAGTAGAGGCAAATGGCTTTATTTCATGGAATAATATAGGTTTTCTTTCACACATAAAATATGCTGACCAGCACTTCGAAATGGTAACAAGATCATTTAATTCTCTGCACTTCCTGAGAGTGACCTTACAAACGAGATATTGGTACATAGCTCTCAGTGAGCGTATCAACAGAATATCACTAAATATATTGGAACCTCACACTCAAACCTGATTGGCAAGCCACCTTTACTAATCATAGAATCATTTAAGTTGGAAAAGACCTTTAAGATCATTGAATCTAACTGTTAACCTAACACTGCCAAGTCCACCACTAAACCATGTCCCTAAGCGTCACATCTACACATCCCTTAAATACCTCCAGGGATGGTGACTCCACCACTTCCCTCTGCAGCCTGTTCCAATGCTTGACAACACTTTCAGTGAAGAAATTTTTCCTAATATCCAATCTAAACCTCCTCTGGTGCAACTTGAGGCAGTTTCCTCTTGTCCTATAACTTGTTACTTGGGAGAAGAGACCAACACCCACCTCTCTACAACCTGCTTTCAGGTAGTTGTAGAGAGCGATAAGGTCTCTCCTCAGCCTCCTTTTCTCCAGGCTAAACAACCCCAGTTTCCTCAGCCGCTCCTCATAAGACTTGTGCTCTAGTCCCTTCACCAGCTTGGTTGCCCTTCATAGGACATACTCAAGGTGCGGCCTCACCAGTGCCAAGTACAGGGGGACGATCACTTCCCTAATCCTGCTGGCCACACTATTTCTGATACAGGCCAGGGTGCTATTGGCCTTCTTGGCCACCTGGGCACACTGCCAGCTCATATCGAGCTGGCTGTTGACCAACACCCCCAGGGTCCTTTTCTGCCAGGCAGCTTTCCAGCCACTCTTCCCCAAGCCTGTAGCATTGCATGGGCTTGTTGTGACCCAAGTGCAGGACCCAGCACTTAACCTTCTTGAACCTCATACAATTGGCCTCGGCCCATTGATCCAGCCTGTGCAGATCCCTCTGAAAAGCATTCCTACCTTCAAGAAGATCAACACTCCCACCTAACTTGCTGTTGTCTGCAAACTTACTGAGGGTGCACTTGATCCCCTCATCCAGATCACTGATAAAGCTATTAAACAGAACTGGCCCCAATGCAGAGCCCTGGGGAACACCACTTGTGACTGGCCACCAACTGGATTTAACTCCACTCACCCACCACTCTTTGGGCTCGGCCACCCAGACAGATTTTAACCCAGCGAAGCATACACCCATCCAAGCCATGAGCAGCCAATTTCTCCAGGAGAATGCTGTCAAAGGCTTTGCTAAAGTCCAGGTAAACAAATTCCACAGCCTTTCCCTCATCCACTAAGCAGGTCACCTTGTTGTAGAAGGAGATCAGGTTAGTCAAGCAGGACCTGCCTTTCATAAACCTATGCTGACTGGGCCTGATCACTTGGTTGTCCTGTACGTGCTGCATGATGGCTCTCAAGGTGATCTGCTCCATAACCTTCCTTGGCACTGAGATTGACAGGCCTGTAGTTCCCCAGATCCTCCTTCTGGGTCTTCTTGTAGATGGGCATCACATTTTCATACAATGACAGGCTGAGAGAGCTGAGGTTGTTCAGCCTGGAGAACAGAACCTCGGGGGATGATCTTATCAATGTGAGTAATAATTGGAGAGAGAGAGGGAAATAAAGAAGACAGTCAGGGTCTTTTCAATGGTGTCCAGTGACAGAAGAAGAGGCAATAGTCACAACCTGAAATACAGGAATTCCATTGAAGCATATGAAAAAACAGTTTTATTTTAACAGTGATTGAACCCTAGAGCAGGTTAACTGGTGAGATTATGAAGCTTCCATCCTTGGAGTTATTCAGAACCCAAATGGACATGGTCCTGAGCAACTTGCTGAAGCTGACCGTAGTTTGAGCAGGAGGGGCTGCACAAGACGGTTTCCAGAGGTCCCTTCCATCTCAACTATTCTCCAATTTTCTTATTCTGCAAAATCTAAAAATTTCCTCAATATATAATTAGAAAATAATCCAATCTTTCATAGAAATATTAATCATCACTGCCTACAGGAGAGATGTTGCTACTGATCTTGCTCATCTTGAAAAATTGGCTCTTTATGTATACGTATGTCTATCCTATTTGAAATATTTGTCTTTTTACAGAGAATACAAAAACAGAACACTAACATGCTGGCTTTAGTATCCGATGATATTTTTGATTGAATGCAGTAACTAAACTATGTACAAGTCTGCTGAACACAGATATGAAAACGAATACTACTATAGTGGACATGCTATCTTTTGCAGTGATGAGGGCATAGAAAATTGTTACATTTTCTTTGAGCAATATTCAAACCTGTAACCACAGAGCATGTCCAGACCTTTAGAGATACAGCTTTGATTACAAGACATTGTGAACTTGCACTGCAAAATGCCTGCAATTCCTTCCATTCTTCTGTGTGGGAGATGTCAAACTAGCATAAAAACTTTTTCCAGTATGTGCACAGCTTTCGGCTTGTTGCCTTCTATGACGTCCTGCTTTTCTTTGTAGAGTCACTTAACCCGTAAGTAAGCAACTTAATGAATCATTTCCACCAGCCAGCTGAAAGGATGTCGTGGTTTAACCCCAGCCAGCAATTAAACACCACGCAGCCACTCGTTGACTTCCCCCCACTCAGTGGGATGGGGAAGACAACCAAAAAAAAAAAAAAAATTTGTGGGTTGAGATAAAGACATTTAATAGGACAGGAAGGAAAGAAATAATCATGATGATGGTAATCATAATCATAACATGACAATAATAATAATAAAAAAATAAATAGAATATACAAAACAAGTGATGCACAATGCAATTGCTCACAACTCACTGACTGATGCCCAGTTAGTTCCCAAGCAGAGATCCCTCCAGGCCAACTCCCCCAGTTTATATACAAGGCATGACATCACACGGTATGGAATACACCGTTGGCCAGTTTGGGTCGGCTGTCCTGGCTGTGTCCCCTCCCAACTTCTTGTGCCCCTCCAGCCTTCTTGCTGGCTGGGCAAGAGAAGCTGAAAAGTCCTTGGCTTAGTATAAACACTACTTAGGACCAACTGAAAACATCAGTGTGTTATCAACATTCTTATACTGAACCCAAAATATAACACTATACCAGCTACTACAAAGAAAATTAACTCTCTCCCAGCCAAAACCAGGACAAATTCCCATACCATACAACTGATATCCCAGGTTACAACACTGTTAAGGTACTTCCATTACAATATCCACCCCTGGTCCCTTTGGACCAGACCATAGGGTTTAACATTTCAATGAACTCCTTCCCCTGCCCCTGCTCTGGCTTGCACTTATTCACAGACTGCAGTCCCTTAGGGTTGTACCTGCTTCAAGTGGAGCCTTATCTATGAGCCACAGTCTCTTCAGGGGTAATCCTGCTGTGACATAGCCTTATCCACAGCCACAGTCGCTTTGAGGTGCACGTCTTCCCGCATGACCTTCTCCATGGGCCACAATGCCTTCAGAGATATACTTCTCCAGTGTGACCTTACTCACAGCCAGGGTCCCTTCAGAAGTAAGCCTGCTCCAACATGGCCTTGCCTATGCCTGCAGTACTGCCAGGGATGTACCTGCTCTGTTTTATGCTTATTCATGGCCACAGGCTTGGAGGTGCTCCAGCACAACCTCATGCACAGCCACGGATGCTTCAAGGTGTACCTTCTCCAGTGTGGACTTATCCTTGGGCCACAATCCCTTCGGAGGTAGACCTGCTGTGGCATAGACATAACCCCGGCCACAGATGTTTTGAGATGTACCTGCTCTGGTGTGGACTTATTCATTGCCACAGATGCTTCGGGGTGTCATGCTCCTGTGTGGACTCATCCACAGGTCACAGTCCCTTCGACTTGAATTCACACTGGAGTTCCAGCCCATCTAGTACAGCAGCACAGAAACAGCAGTGGTGCCCTGGCCATCTGCCAGCCCAGGCACATTGCCATTGCTGTTATCAAAATGTTCCCAGGCACAGCAGAGTAAGATGATTAGCAGTACAGCACTAGAGCAAACAGTGAAAGCAAAAAGCAGCCATGAACAAGCACTAGACTTATATATAGTGAGGCAAGCAAGCCCCATGGCAAGCAGAGAAACCTATCAATTAATAGCTAAAGAGCAATAACAGCTATAAATTCAATTTAACGCATTCCAATCAAATCTTTCATTATCTCAAAACCTTTGAGCCCCATGTTGGGCACCAAAAAACACTGTCGTGGTTTAACCGCAGCTGACAACTAAGCCCCACACAGCTGCTCACTCACTCCCCCACTGGTGGGATGCGGGAGAGAATCAGAAGAGTAAAAGTGAGAAAACTCGTGGGCTGAGATAAAGACAGTTTAATAGGGAAAGTAAAAGCTGCATGTACAAGCAAAGCAAACCAAGGAGTTCATTCATTACTTCCCATAGGCAGGCTGTTGTTCAGCCATCTCCAGGAAAGCAGGGCTCCAGCACGCGTCATGGTGACTTGGGAAGACAAATGCCATCTCTCTGAATGTCCCCCCCTTCCTTCTTCTTCCCCCAGCTTTATATGCTGAGCATGATGTCATATGGTCTGGAATACCCCTGTGGTCAGTTGGGGTCAGCTGTCCCGGCTGTGTCCCCTCCCAACTTCTTGTGCACCCCCAGCCTCCTCGCTGGTGGGGTGGAGTGAGAAGCAGAAAAGCCCTTGGGTCTGTGTAAGCACTGCTCAGCGATAACAAAAACATCCCTGTGTTATCAACTCTGTTGTCAGCACAAATCCAAAACATAGCCCCATACTAGCCACTATGACAAAAATTAACTCTCTCCCAGGCAAAACCAGCACAAGGAGGTAGGATTCAATAAAAATGCAGACTGGTCTCCTGATTTGTAGGAATAAGAGAGGTTGGTGGGAGAGCATACATTAGGTCCTAGCTTGAGATCATGAGGCAGCATAACCCAAGTAGGCAAGAAAAGAAGATGAACAGCAGATTTCCTACATCACATCTCAATTGAGCTATTACATAAACCAGAACTGGGAATGTTTATTGCCACCTGTATCCCCTGGTGTCATTGCCAGTTGTTTGTGAGCTAAATAAATGTGGGTATAAGCAACATACGTGTAAAATATGCATAATTTATTCTTGTTCTTTCCAAAATATTGTTCTATGATCATGTTAGGTCAGCTATGCTCATTGTTTTAAATGTAGATGTTACTATGACTTCTTATTCTTGTCCACTTTTTAAAAACCCACACACTGTCTTTGCACTCAAGAGATTGAAGAGGCAGAATTTAAACCCATACTGTCTGCTCTTTGCCCATGCAACAGCCAGTTAGGGGCCCCAACTGGTCTCAAACAAGAACCAAATGCTTGCCACTGAATCTTCAACTTTTTTTAGAGTCATAATTCTGGTCTCTCTAGAGGCATACAAGGAGGTGGGTAAAACCCAAGCAATCCAAAATGTCATAAGGGACATTACGATACATATGCAATCTGCGTATTTCTTGTATCTTTCAAGCTAAAAAGTACTTCTTCCTAATTATTCAAAAAAAGGTTCAGGCATTATTCCTTTCATTCATTCTGAATATTTTCCACAAGCAAACCTATTTTAATTCATAGCACTGCAGGCAAAACTGGAGAACCTTGTTTTGCTTCCATCATTTTCCTTGCTTCCTAAAGCATCTGTGGAAGTCAGTCCTTTCACGGAAAAATAGCAGTGATATGAACATTACCATTAATGTAAAGTCAATATTTCATTGATGTCTAAAGATAATGGTTATAAAAACAGTATTCCATGTACATTGCTTGCTTTTTTGTTCATAAGAATTTTTATGTTCTAGCATCACATGTTCCAGCCAAAATATTACCATCATGGGTTTGCCACCATCATACATTTGTGTATCCGTGCTCACTGCACTAACACAAAGAAGGTTTTTTGTTTTTATTCTGGCAGCCACAGCATATGCATGGAAATATCAACCAGGTTCTAATCTGCTCCATGTATCATTAATTAGATAATGTATATACATTGTTTTGAGAAAATAAAGCACCATTTATTCTAATTTTTTTGAAATCAAAATAATGAGTATATGTCAGTTGTGGAACATTTAGGTTTGACTGTGACCTAAGACACAGAACAAATCACGAAATATTTTAGTCCAAGTCTGACACTATGACACTCAAAAAAAGAGAAAATAGGTTAGCTTAATTGAACTGGAAGTGCCTGAAAGAGAATAAATAGAGTAACTTCAGTCACGTACTTGCCTCTTTTCTGCTAAAAATAGCTTATTCAGAAAATCTAGCTTGAAACACATTTACTGTTTCACTTCGTGAATATATAGGATGAATAAACATGCTCTGGGTCTTTCTATTCTGTTATAGCTTCTCTTTATCCTGCTATGGCCTTTTCTTCTTATTTTTCTTTCACATTGTACTTATTATTGCTACTTCTACCAGAGCCAAAGGCAACAGACATTCATGCATTAGTTATTACACTTATAAAAAAAAAAAGTCTCCTAAGCATACACGTTTTGGCAGATTTCCTTGTACACTCAACTCATCATTAGGGGATCATTTATTTCCTATGAATTTTGAATCTGTCCCGGGTGATTCTTTCAGCAGATTTGAGTTTGGGATGCAGCTGAATAGGATAGAATTATTATGAATCGAATTCTGAAGTGTTAAAATATATTGGGTTCTGAAACCTATTGAGAATTACTTAATTTATGGATTTAACAACTAGTTAGGTGTTAAATGGTGTAAAAAAAAGATCTCAGCAATAATCTGGTTACTTTTTAGTACGTAATTATTGCCACACAGGAGGCTAGGCTAAACAGTGAAGAAATACAATGCCTAATAGAATTCAGAAAGTTTTTCTTTTTTTTTTAAATTTCCAACACCTTTTTTCTTGCTACAGATTGTGGTATTATTGTTCTAAAAAATATCACAAAGTACTTAAAAAGAACATGAAAAATATGGATATAGAAAAGAGATATAAGGGGACAAGGAGCAGATGTTTAATTCTTTATTCCTTAACTGGCCTATAGCTCAGAAGTGAGATCATCATCTCTGAATCTTTTTTCTTAAAACTGGATCAGAACAGAGAGCACAATCACTGAGAAATGCAGCCATAAGGCAGGTTTTTAAAGATTCATTTTCAATCTTATTTTGGGTAAGGTGTTGCAGGTGGGGCTCGCTGTATATCTTTTTCATGGAGTTGTTTGTTTCTTATGCAGAGAGTAAAGGAAGCAAATTTCTAGCCTATTAACCAAACCTTCAAAACTTGACAAAAAACATTGAGGAGAAAGATTTACCATACATTTTAATGGGACAAGGTTAAAGCAACATGGTAATTTTAGGAAGCAAATCTATTTCTGCTGGAAACCTATTAGACATGTCTTCCAGGCTGTTTCATTTGTGTGGAAAGTAGTGTGGGGAGAGGAGGGAATGATCTTCTCCTATTAGTTCCTCGTTTTTTTAAGTTCATATTATCATCTTTCTACTTATGCTTTTTTTTACTCTGCTTTTCTTGATATGAAATAAAATAGTCATAAGAATTACAGTGAGTGCCTCACAGTTTTCTATCATTTTTCAAGCAAATCGACACATATTATTTTCTCTTCATGCATTATTCTATCATTGTGAAGTAATCTTTCCTAAAAGGTGATTATAATGGTATTTTTAAGAAATTGCTTTAGAATTGTGATTGATATTTTATGACCAACATAAATCAAACCAATATTATATGAGGCTGATTTGTTTTCTTTGCTTGATTGCTTAATTTGGATCCAAATCACAATTTGCTAAAGGAGAGATAAGAAATTCAAAGTTGCATTACATGTACATACTGAAATCTGAAGAAAATGCAAAATGCAAAATTAAGCATAAAGAGAGCAGATAAGAATGAAGCTAGTGAATTTGAATAAAGCCATTTCAAGACTTGATGATTGCGGTGTGTTCTAATTACTGTATCAGGACATCTGAAGAACATTCAAGAGAACCAGAATAATCAAATAATTCCCCTGATATTTGTGCTCAATGCAAAGACACTGTATGAGTAACTTAGTTGAACCACTTTATTTATGTTACAACTTTATGGGTTAAATCTTGAGGCAATTGTGACAGTTTTATTGAATGAAATACCTAAATGCTTATGTTTGTTTTGAGTGATTCTCACTGAAGAACACTTATGTGATAGACAGTCTGAGAACTTTAAAGGGGTAAATAGACTTTCAAGGTGCTTAGAGGGTCCAAAAACCTCAGCTATGGAATTTAGGTGCCTGATTCATTTATTGAATCTAACATTTCCTTGCCTCAAAAGGGTCTGGTGTCAGCAGTGTAACTATACATAGTGCAGGAGAGTATTATGCAAGACCACACAGCACCAACAATACCTCTTAATCTACCTAGCACCTATTCCAAGGCTGTGTTCTTTGAGCAGGCTGCAAAACAAAAACTCTGAATTATGTCAGAATGATTGGCAGCTGGCAGAGAGGCATGGTCATTATTGGCTGGAAGCACCAAATGAATTTTCATCTCTGTCCCATATACCCCACTGAGAAACTGAAGCCAGTACATTAGATCAGTGCATATTTACTGCCCTTTCTTAAGTTATAACAGGTGAAAAGTTTACAAGCATATACCAGAACAAATATGTTTCAGGTTCAAAATTTAACATTCAGCATTTGGTTTGAAAAGACTGTCTAAAAGGTTGAACTAAGTGGTTTTGGTATGCAGAGGTCATAATTACTTAGCAAATCATCTGGGACAAACAGTTTGCATTATCATTTCTAGTGGGGTCTCCCTGAATTTTCTGGATGGGCTGTGAAGTCAGAAAGACAAAGACAGAGATCTGAAGCTGCAGCTCTGTATACAAGTAGGAAAAAGAAATCATATTACACATCCCTTTTCCTGTGCCATTGCATTAAAACTTGTCATAGTATGATATAATCATAGTTAGTGACAGTTAAACAAGTAGACAGGTGCTTTAAAAAAATCTGGATTTGTGAAGTTGGGCCTTAGTTTTGGGTAGAAGCTAAAAATAATATTCCATAGTTCTGTTGTGATCCATGATGGTAGTTCAGCTATTGTTGCTAATTGCAGAACTGTCTATGAGGCATCCTGAGTACTTGGTTAGAAGGATGGAATCCTCATGAGGAAAGAGTCAAAACCCTGCCTTAAGCATAATTTTGGCTCACAACTTTGTGGTGCTTTCCCAGCTACTGGGTTTAATGTTACTCTTCAGTGCCATAACTGAAACAAAAGTTGTTTTTATTTTTAACTGCTTATCCCATGTTGGAAATGTTAATAAAATGCTGACCTGGAGAAAGGGCTTGGTTGTAGAAATGCTAAACTGCTGACCAGGCGAACTCAATAGGGACTGGGAATTCAGCACTCTCAAACAAAAAAACATAGGGGTGAAATCTTGACCCCTGTGAATGTAAAACTTCAAGGGACTTCAATGAAACCAGGATTTCATGCTAAATCTCAGAAAGTAGGTACCCAAGATGAAAAGTGCCCAAACTAAGAGGCCCCTTTGGAAAACCAGCTTTTGAATTGCATACTAGAATTCACACAAGGAGTCATTGTCAGAACTGAGATGAACTCATGATTTCCTGGCTCTCACTGATTGAAATTATTTCTTAGAACTGGCTAGCATAGCAATAAAAGCAAATTTTTTTCTGCAATCATTTCTGATACTGTGTTCGACTTTATAAAATATGTTCCTTGGGGGTGAAATTAATGAGCAACACATAAAGACTGCTTATTCACACTTTATGCAGCTGGACTTACGAGAGGATTGGGAAAGATGAAATCCAGCCTCAGTACAAGGCCGTGATGTGATGTGGCCAAACTTCAGGAGGTAGTGGCTTTCATTTAACCGTATGAGCTGGACTAATAGTTGCTGAATTTCTGCATGCTCTTTGTAAGGATTCCAAGTGACTTGATCTTGATCCGACATTCTGCAGCTCTTTTCCAAGCCTATTCCTAAACTCTTTGCCACAACTCTATTCAAAGCAGAATCAGGCCTTCTTCCACGGCTTTCATACAGGAGGAATACATTCCTTCTTAAAATTCCTTTATGAACAGTTTCTGTGTAGGATCTACTTATTGAGCTTCTGTGAGGTTGATGACTTCAGGTAAGTTATGGGCAACCCACAGAAAATGGCTTACAAAAAATCTCCTCTGGCACTGTCTATGTTATACGGATAATAACAAGTTTTCATACAGTGTTGTAACCTGTCATTCACAACCCAGACATTAACATATGTAAGGCTTATGAGTTAAATGTGAGCTGTGGAGCGCAACCAAGTATCAAGGAAGAGTGGAATACTGACATGGTTGCCTGCCCTGTTTTTGCATTGTAGGTTCTTTGTTGCACTTCCTTTAGACAGACAGTCTCAATTTTTAGCAAAGAAAGGGGAAATAAAAAAGCACACCATAAGAATCTTTGTTGAGAAGGGGATAAGAATTAAATGAGACCTAATACATCCTTCTATTCTCTTGTTATGCCCTTTTCACCATGCAGGTGAGGGGGTATTTTGCATGATAATCCATAATTATTTGAGAGAATTTTGTTAATTAATATTAATTTGTTTCAGATTAATTTTAATTTGTTTCTGATGCTGGACCCTTTCTTATGAAAGACACATACAATTCCTTTCATCAGGAGCCTGTCTTCTAAGGTCTGAATATTACCAACTTTGTTAAATCAAAATTTCTTCTTAAAGTCAATAGGATTTAGACTGCAGAAAGACAGAATGAACTGTGGAGCATGGCTGTAAACTAGAAGGGCTGGATCATTTGCTCACTAAGGTACAGTAACACTAGTAAAAATGCTTTAAATTTATAATTTGTTTTGCTAATCTCAAATGGAGTACTCTCTTATTCACAAACCAGACTTTTCTGTATTTTTAAGTAGTCTTCTCTGATGGTAACTGTGGCAGGATTCCTGTGTGGTAAGATAGTGCTTACAGTGTATCTACATGATATTTTGCTAGCTGATGGGAGTTTAGTCCACCCCTACCTGCAGTTAGCTCGACGTTATATAAACAGGGATAGCTCACCTCTAAGACCAGGCTAATATTTGTGTTAGCTCATCTCCAGCACTGCTGTCTCACTTCAGTACCATAGTAATTGCAGCAATTGCATGAGTTCCAGTACAAGACATGTATGGAGGTGGAGAGCGGAGTGAGATCATGTCAGTACACCAGTGTAGGCATGTCCATTGGTGTTAATTAGGGTGGGACATCCTATCTTCTTAATACAGTAGATGAAGATAAGGAAACCTCCTCTTAAAGGAGGAAGGTGCCTGAAGAAGGATAAAAGTATTAACATAGAAGAGGCTGAGAATTCTAAGCTTGCCAGAAGCAAGAGCTATACAGAATATTATGAATAACTTCCTCCGAAAGAAAATATGTTTAATGTATTGATCGTGAAGAGAATTACACCATACTTTCTTATTATCCTACTTGAAGACTTCTTAAGCAAGCTCCTAAAAATACCAAAGGTAATTATAAACATCCTCTGTTATGAGTGTCATTTAATTCCAAAGAAAGACACCCTGACAAAGACAGAGTTAAAAATATAGCTCTAGAAAAATATTTGTTTCACATCACAAATAGATGGTGTCTTTTAAAATCCCTGTTGGATTGTCCCACCTACTGTGTTTAAGAGTAGACTCTCATGGTAGTATAAAAAAGAGGAATTATTTATGACTTCCCATGTTAACCACATTGCAAAATAATCACTTTAGAAAGAAATGGCTGACATACTTAAAAGAAAAGTATTCCTTCTGTAAAATGTTCATCTAGAATTTCCTGTGTTTGATTACTCCTAAGACTAATCCTCTACCCCCTGCTTTTATATAAGTATTCACAAAACATTTCAGTTGTTAGAACTGTTCTTTCTGTTAGTCTGTTCAGTTAAGCATGTGCCCTTATCACTTTATCATGAAGATTAATTTGTCTTTTCTGTTTATTTTGATGACTTATTTGTAGCAAACAGAAACAGCTCCCCTAAAAATTTGGGAATCTAAGGTGGCCTTCTAAAAATCAGCAAAAAAAATAGATCACCAGACCAAAGAAGATGAAATACCTGAAAGCTTAGAAGACAGCTGCTTGAACAGATTGTTTAGACCTTTTCTTAATGTCAACTTCCATAAAAATCAGGTGAAATAATTTTCCTACTTTTTTGACAGTTACTTTTTTATTACACATTTATTTAATTTTTATTCAGCCAGAATTTTCTTTACACTCACTTTTGTGAACCCTCACAGCATATGTCATGCCATTGGTTTTGGAAGGTATATGTCCCATTTAGGATTGAGGCCCACAGGTGAAAGGGAATGAAAATAATTTACTAGAATTCTTATACAGTTTTAGTGTATCTAGAAAGTGCTGTAAATGTTTTGTGGGTTTTTTTTTTTTGTAACTGTTATCTTCTATCAATACTTAATTTAATAAAAAATTAAATAGTTCATCTCAGCATATCAGATTTTATTGCAGAGCTGAGGTCTGGCTAGAATACAATAAAATTGATGTGCTTGTTTAGATTATTTACTTGTTTGAAATGGTGACTTTCTTTTCTGTTCTGAAGATATGAAAGGGATCAGATTCATTTGATTACTTCTGAACATAATTATGTTTTCTTCCTGGCAACATGAATATAGTAAAGTAATATAAGGAGGCTCCAGGAGAATGCCTACACACTACTTCCTACTGGAAACGAAATAAAGACTCCACTGAACATTTAATGTCATGAGGTAATTTTGAACTCCCCCCTCTGTCTACAAAACAGACTAAATGATGCCTTTCCAATTTAAAAATACACAGTGCTTTGTAGCTTCTTAGACGTTTTCAAATATTGTTAAGTTATTATGCAAAATCTTCTATATCATTAAATATACAAGGACTCCTAAGACAGTGAGGTTTCTTAATTGCAAGCTGCAGAACATGGTGGTTTTCAAAACCTGGTGGTAAAGTATACTGAGATGTTTCTATAACAGACAATACTGAAGTTGTAGCAATACTAAGACAACCTGAAAGCAAAAGAATGTTGGTAATTAAAGGTGAAAGAAGAAAAACTGGAAGAGACTTGTAGAGCAGTTTGAACTTTAGATAAATCTACCAGCCAAATTTCCATCTCTTACCAGTATCCTTGTTTTGTAGCACTATATGGCAAAGAAGGACTATTATAGGACTGATTTATGGCTGGTTTGTGTAGCTGTGCTCTCAAGTTTCATTACAGCAATAAGCAATAAGGATGTAATGCTGATTGAAATCCTAGAGGACTTTGCTTAGATCCGTAAATGGGCAAACCTCCATTCAAGTTTTTAGGAGCTCATACCTTCACCCTGTACAGGCAAGTGGACTAAGGATCCTATATGACACTACCCAGCAATGACTTCCCTAAAGCCTCTATGAAAGTCACAGGACTGCATATTTGGTTAGTCTCTATATATTCAAAGTTCACATCTTTATCAGTATGTGACTCTATTCCTTCCACATGGTATGGATCCTTAGCCTTCACTGATGACTGGGCATTTAGAATGGATATCATCCTTCAGTCTGGGTTTGATTAAATATGAAGAGATCATTAAAGAAAAAAGAAAAAAATTATTGCATTTGGCTCCTCCTATCCTTGAAAGGCCCTCTGTTGCAATTTACATGATAACAAAGAAGAGAAATAAGTAATCTAAACATCTATTCTACTACCAGACTGATTCATTCTTAGTTTGTCTGAAGGGATGATGTTGATTGAGTTTAACAGTGCCAAATCACCCACAGCACATCTTTTACTTAAATGGGAGAATGGTCACAGAAAAGGGGAAAACCCAACAGAATAATAGCAAGATTTTCCCTTTAATTATATTTTAGCTTTAGCACTGGGTAGCCCAGGCGAGCAGACTCTGAACTTGTTCTTTTCCATTCTTAGTATTGGATACATTACTTCTCTTAATTGAAATGGAATGTTGGATCCTTAGAGTTTATTGTTAGGACTAAAATCTTTCAGTCCATCATCAAATCTGTGAAATATTTCAAGCAATTTCATTTCTTCAAAACTGATTATGAAACATCAGAAGCCAAGCCAGGGAGAGAGAACAATGGTGGATTTTTATTCATAGTTGTGTTTGCAAGAACTGAATTTCAGTGACTCATTTTCTCTCTTGTTTATCTGGTTTTCTTTCTGTGCAGCTTTGGAAGAAGAAAGATACGTACAAGTGGCATGAAAATGTATATGTTATTCCGCTCACTGAAAAGAAACAGTAGGAACAGCATATAGTCTTAAAACTAATTTCTTGTTTTCACATGGGAAGGACAACTTTTTCAGAGGTTACTTTACAATGTGACCTTTTTGTGTCTTGCAAGTTTTCAATTAGATTTTGAATATGAGCAGATCTTAACAAAAAGAATGATAGAGACAGAATAGTCTTATAAGCAGAGAAATAAGTTTGAGGTCTCACATGATCTCATATCCAAAGATTTCATTCATGGCAATGCATAAACAGACTAGATTAAGAAGTGTTTGAGATTGGAAAACAGAGAACAATTTATCTAATGGTGTTGTAGTTTTATTTAGTTATTGATTATATTGATTTTCTTGTCATCAACTGTGAAACAAACCATGTTCCTGAGTCAGCTTCCCCAGCAACACCCCATGCAAAATAACACTTTCATTAAAGTATGTATTTGCAAAAAAGAGATTACTTACAGCATACTCTAATTCTATTAGACACATTTGGGAGATGACTACATATGGTATTTTCTCTTGACAGTGAAAATTGGCTAATGATGATAACTCAGGGTGTTGTAAAGAAGTAGAACATAAATACTTTTTCCTTCCTGCCTTCCTAGAAGACAGAGGAGAAGACTTAACAGAGAATACATCTCAAACTGTGGGGATCCAATCCTGTTTTTGCTGACTGTAGGGTCTTCTACCTTTTGAAAAGTCAATGGGACTTGACAGAGTATAACTATCAAAAAGACGTAGATTTCAGATTGTAAATTCTCCTTGTAAAGACTCCCACTGTACAAATTTCACAAGTGGCCCTTCATCATAGCTGAGACTGTTACAGCACCAATGTTATTCTGAACAGCTGCAAATACAATGGGTGATTAATTGTATGTATAACATACCAGTACAACTTGATGGCTTTGGACCTAAAATATCTGCATTTCTAACCTGCTGATTCCCATAAAAGTCATATACAGTAAGACTGGCAATCCTTTTCTGCATATTCATTTTTGTGGGTGTGTATTCATCTGTTATTCTAGGTGTTTCTACAGTGTTTTCCACATAGTAGTCTCTAGTTTCTGCAGAACTTTTGTATTTCTTGGACAACTGTCATGTCACATCCAAGCAGACTCTATAATATGAATGCAGAAGATTTTTTATAGGCATCTCTTAAAGGATTGAAATTTTGGATGGTTGCTCTTTATGTAAGAATTTTGGCTGTTGCAAGAAATGTCTTTTCATAGATGACTGTTGCCAGTCTAAATGACATCGCTGTTAAGTTTTTTCTGTTATACATTTGAATTTACTGAGGTTAACCAAATACATGTTTATACTCCATGCTGCACAAAACCGTAACACTCCAGAACCTGCATTTTCATTTCAAAACATGAAAGTTCTTTACCCATATGGCTGCAAAATTAATCTTGAATTATGAATCAAACACATTTCGCACAGAACTATCATTTTTTTACATCCTTTTGCTAAAGAGGTTTTCTTTGCAATCTTCTTTTTCTTTAAATAAAAATGAATTAGAGATGACAGGGAATCTATAAAAAGAATATGCCATTTAGCATGGTAGACCATGTTTTATCAGAATAAATGTTGATATCCTGTCTTATAAAAGTCCATCCATGATTGTCAGACATTATGAATGAATACACTAAATTCAGTATATTTTAAATTAAATAGAATCCTTATGGTATTTAAAATATAAATTCCAAGAACTTTAGTGATTTTTTCAGATAAAATTGAATATTTTTCATCACAGTCAGGCTTAACAGGATAAACAATTGTTCTTTGCCTTTTGTGTTTCCACCCTTCAAATGCTTTCACAAGATAATCATATGCCCATGGTCGTTATTTAGCTAAGGTAATCATACACCCATAGTTATTTGTTTAGATTACACAAGCACAAATTTAGTTCTTTTTTAGTTCTTTTTTTTGATCATAAGCCTGATTTTCCATCATCCTACTCATTCCTGTTGCTCTGCTCCTGGTTCCTTCTGATTTTTTTCTAACTGTTTAGGATAGCTAAAACTGAACAAAGCATGAAAGTTACAATTTAACAGAAGTATATAGAAATGGACTATAAACCTTCAGAATATATGTAATCAGGAGACAAAAATACCTCTTGCCAACATTCAGGATTACAATGCATTACAGAGAGTTGTGTAAAAATTTAGCTTTCTGATTTACTGCATATATGTCCTTTAGTGAGTGTAGTAAATGAATCTCCTTTAGTCATTAATGCCATGCAGCCTAATACTGACCATATACTGTCCTTGATCCATTGCTGAAAGGTCAGGCAGAAGATTAAAATGTTTCATGCAAATGTCAAGGTGCCTATGTCCCTGACAGCTTGCCCAGTAAGTAGTAGGATAAAATAGGGTAATTGTTGTTGGTCTTCTCTGAATACAGTTGTTCTTAATAATGCCCAGAAATAAATCTTGCCACTTTTCAACAAAATAAAAACTATATAATAATAGACAGCTGGAAAACTAACTCTTCAGGGCTTCGCTGATCTAGGGCATTAGTGTAAATAGATGTAGCTTCATTTAATAGAGTTAACTTTGATAAACTGAGAGTCTGACCCATATGAGAAGATTTGCAACATATAAGCAAAAATTATCTGGAATACTGGACATCTTTTAGAAATTGTTAAAAGGTGGCATTTGGAATTACATCCAATTTTTGAACTTAATTTATAAAGTATGTTAACTAAAGAAAGGTTGTTTGGACAGATTGAGTAGCGAGGGATGATATTTATTCTTTCATTGAAGGTCAGCTCTGGGCACGTATGTTTCTTACTCCTGCAAATAGTATTCAAGTGAGAATTAGGTAGTGCTTGGAACAGAAGTGCCAAGAATCAAATCCAAGGTGGTTCACAGGAATTTGTTTCTGAGATCACAGACACAAAAGAAAATCAAGTGTTTGTGTTCATCTGCAGAAATGTTATTCTGGAAGGAGTCAACTCTATCTCCAGAAATGAAGTTGCAGCTAGAGAAGGTTGATATTAACCTCAGCACTGTACCAGCTACTAGGAAGACAGTTAACTCTATCCCAGCTGAAACCAGGACACTGGTCTACTAAATTTACATAAATTTTGTCCTTTATGGGTAATTGTGACTGATCAGACGTATGTGTACAAGAGTTGTAGGAATAATACAAGCTTTGTAGGGAACAAGTTCTTGATATGTAGATAGCAGCCCTTCCATATCAGATATGTATTTCGTTCAAGAAATACAGGTACATCTTGCTTACTGTGGAACATGGAACACAGCAGCCAGTAAAAAATAAAAAAGTACTGCTAAGGAAATGGAGCCATCAGATGAAGAGGGACTGGGCAACAGCACTAGTAGATTGGGTATAGGAAATGCAAGATATGTTTATTATGCAGAAGTTGTCTCAGTTTCAGTTTAGTGTGGACAATTGTTCCAGCCTCTGCCATGTCAGGTAGGGAAGAATAAATAGCCAAGCAGCACTTGTGGTTTCAGTGACACAACATGTATTTCCTATGTGTTATTTCCTACCTCTTGTTTTTCACAGTTGATTTGTGTTAGAAAATTCTTGTACTCTGCCCCAGGGAGAGATGAACTTCAAAAATTCCTTCATGAATAAGTACCTACCTAGCTCAAAACCCTGTCTACAGCCATGGACATTATTATATATACGTTAGAGAAAGGTGAAAAACCTCCTCTTATTAAACAGTTCTCAAGCATTTTGTAGCATTTGAAGTGCACATAAAAGTATCTGCACTTCAGGAGTCCAAGACTAATATAGCCTGCTTTTAATTTCCTAGGGGGGGACTGGTACTTTGCAAAGCTTACTAACTTGGTATGTCCCCTACCTGTATTACTTATTTTGGGAACTGGTTCCCTAGATAGGAATCGTGAACCAATTTATCTATCAGAAGCTCCTCCCTGAACTTGTCTGTTAGTGATTACTTTACATACTAGGGCATGAGAGTGGTATTTTTAAAATATACCTCACCTTTAAAATTTTACTCACCTTTCACTGAATCTGGCAGAAACCGACAGACTGTCTCTTACTATTATTTCTGTTGGGTTAAGAAACAAGGGTCCTGGTAAGAAGCAATGTGCAAACAAAAAGTAGAAACTCTTGATTTAAATGACAGGCACATATATAATCTCAACAACAACAAAAAAATAATGTTACTTAACACATGATGTCAGTCAAAACTCAGGAATATTTGTCTCAACTTCTTTGCACATGTCCCCTGCACCTCTCCTAAGGAATGTTGCCATTACTGAGTATGATAGCACAGAGTTCCTTTGGTGATTTACATACTAAGTCAAAAAAACATTTTAATGTCTTGCTTCTTAATTTCACTGGCAGGTTCTTTCTCCTTGCATTAAAAGAAAAAACAAATAGGAAGAACTTGTTTGTATTTTTTCACACTATCACCAAGACTGTGTTGAGTTAGAATCCTGAGATGAACTTCAGTGATATCTCACGATGGCTGGAGAAACAGCCCAGTATGCACAATTTGAGTCATCCTGTATAAAAAAAAATGTCACTGGAATAAAGCTGATGTAAATCTCCTCTCATCATCTTCTCCCTCTCTCTTACACACATTTAAAATTTGATCTTTATCCCTTTTCATTAACTCAGGCTACCATTTTATGTAGAAAATAGACAAACATTCTTTAATTTTTTCTAAATTTGAAGATCAGAATGCATGATGACATAATGAATTCTACCATTTATGCATTACACAGAGAAAAACTATGTTCATTTTGGGGTTAGCCATCTTTCAATTAATCACATATCCTCTTTTCGTCAATTATAGGAAAAAGGAAAAAAATTAAAATCTCCATTTCTTTAAATACTATTTTTCATTTTACTTTTCTTATTTAGCTGTGTATTAAACCTGGCTTGATTTTTTGAATTTGTTTTTATATAAGTGTTTTCCAGTGATTATTTTTCCTGTCAGTGTGTCTTTGACCGCATTATCATTAACATGGTGCAGCTTCCGCTTCTCAGTCATGGTTATCTTCACCCAAAGCTCAAAAATGAGTGACCAACAGTTTTCCTCAAGTTTCTGTGTTTTCATTAGACCACTTTCTTTCTGCTTTCAGATCTGTCAAGACTTCAGGTAACAGACTCATGACCTGTAGGTAAAATAATATTCACACCTATATAAAAGTCCTGAAATCAAATGTGAACTGTCAGAGAGAGGCAATTGGACCATCAGTGTTTTCACTCTCAGGTAGAAAACAGGTTTGATTATTTGGCAACTGACAGTGAAACAAATGCTTAGTGTGAAGTGTGTTTTATGTCTTATCAAAACTGTTAATTCAGTTTCAGGAAAAAAAAAGAAAAAAGAGTCTTTAATTGGGAGGCTAGAAAGCAACTGCTCTAATATATTTCTGCAACCTTTGCAAAAACAGAGAAAACAGTCAAGAATAGGTTACCCTTGGACCACAGCCCCATGGAAATAAATAACTGTTCATGTGCATTAATAAGGTTCAATGAGATACTGATTTATTAAATGATGGGTCATTAGTAGTGGAGGCAAAGGTTAAACAAGCTCGCATGGAAACAGTTTTACTCTAAAAGATGACACTGTAGCTCTTCTTATCACTAGCATATGTAAATCAATTTAAACTGAATTACCGAAAGTTTGACTATATTTAAGATATGCAATTTCATATATTTATTATTTCTAACTTTAATGTGTGCATGGTTAATATAAGTTGGCATGTTTCCATTGTTTGCAACAGAACTCTGTTGATTTACCCCACCTTAAGATCTTGCTCATTAACAGCAGTTATCCTCCATTTCTTATAATAATATTAATAAATACTTAATAGGAAATTTTTTAAAGACAAATATTTAGAGGGTCATTGATACCTTCCTTCTCATAATGCCTACGGAAATGTAGGTTGCCTAGATATAAACACACTCTGAAAATGAGAGTAATTGTCCAGCTGGAGAGAAATTGCAATCAGTAATAATGCCTTTTACCTGTCTAAAAAATTTAAAAAGCAATGAAATGTTATGCTAAGAAAACAATAATTTAGAAAAATGTCACCAAGTCGATTGATTCTATCTGGAATATATTCAATTTACTTCATTTCATTTGCTTTCATAAAAATTGTGTTTGCATTGTTCTTGTTTGTGCCTAGCTATGATCTACCTAGAAAGTAAATTAGGTCCCTCTTCAGGCAGAAGCATAAGTTATTTTTTAGAGGTACCACTTGCTATAATGAAAATAAGTCCATATGTTAAGAAACATTGCGGTGGGGGAAAAAGAAGAGGAACAAAACCCAAGGGGGAAACCCAGCTGATGGTTTCTTAAGTTTAAACCTACATGCTTGTATACAAATACATTCATGTTACATAAATTAGTCTTACTATTGTGAAAACATGTTATATTATTGTATGGATGATGCAATTACTAGTTTTGAATTGATAATACTGGACCATGAGTACTGTAGTAGCTAATTAAACTGAGTAGCAAAGAGGCAAGTAAAAAAACCAATGTATCTAGAATTAGAGTTATATGTAATGAGAAATTTAACATGGATATACAGAAAGTGGAGTTTGGATATAAAGCATTCTGCAATGTAGTTTTATACTGTGACATCAATGGGTTTTTGCTACCATTTGAAAAGCAAAGGGTTTTAATATTCTCGCCCCCTGTTTATACATTAATATAATATTCATACTTCATGCTGATAAACTTCATCTTGAGCGAATACATATATGTAAGTTATAAAAAGGATGGATTTGAAAAATGCACAACCATTTTTTATTTAAATACTGGCTGCACACTTAATTGATCTGTTATGAAAATGTGACTAATTTAGTGTAGCCAAAAGATTAAAATAATACCGTATAAAGGACAATACATTCAAGTATGTTTAAAATACATTTTGTAACAGTTGAGTGTACTTAAAATATATCTTTAATCAGTGGGAACATTTAAAACTTTAAAGGGCAAAAATACGTTACCACTTTGCCAACAACTCGACATCAGAGCAACACAGCAGCTCACCATAACGCATGCAGAAGGACTATCAAATGAAAGAAGGGGGCGAGGAGGAATCAGCAGTTAGTTGCACAGTACGGTCAAACCTCAAACAGCTGCATGCTGTCCTATTTGAACAAAGAGTTCATTTACATCTGGAATGCTATTAATTTAGGGAAATTATAACACTAAAAGAGAGTCTGAAACATTATGTTATGTTCCGGCTTCTACATTCCTCTTCCTCCCTGCCAAACCTGAGAGACCATCTGACATCAGAGTGCTGAATTTGTTTGTTTGTTTGTTTGTTTGTTTGTTTTCTTTTGCAAAACCACATTGGGGTAATTCCTAATTAGTGGAGTTGTACCAGGTCCCATTGCAGAGGTAATCAGTAGTGATCCATCACAGCTGTCACATCTGGCCTTGTACTATAGTTTTCAATATATTTCAGAAGTTTTTCATGTATGCCTTGTACTTCAACACAAACATGCTTTGAATTTTATGAACCTAATAAATTTAATGAATTAACCCAGCCTATAAAAACATAACAAAAGCACAAATAAGTATTTAGAAAAAATTAGATCACCTTATGTGTGAATGTAGTAATAATCTGTTTCCACTTCCATTACATTTATTGTACACTTTTAGCATGCTACCTACAGTATTTCTGAATGTCTCTCAGCCTGAATCTTGCTTAAAGTTGCTAAAGATAGCATGAAAAGTGCCTTTGTTGTATCTTAGTTTTTCTTGGCTCTGTTAGGCACAGCATGACTACAAGAAATATTTGGCCCTGTGTATCTAAGTTGTCATTTGGAAATTTCAAGTTTTGGTTTCTTTCCTGCATGCTGATGTTTAATTTAAACCATGTCACCCACCTTGAGCAATGATGTCATATCCCTCTGTGACAGCATTCTGAAGTTCTCTGAAGTTGCCAGTGAGTTAGTGCCATTCTCTTCTCTCATAAATGTTGAACAACTGCAATAAAGAATGATCTAGCACTTGTTCATGGAAAAACTTTTTAATTTATAGGACAAACGCCAGAGCCAATGTTTAATCCTCCATTAATGTAGAATGGAAAATAATTTAAAAAGCTTCCAGAATTTAATTTAAGCTCAGTTTAGTCATATAATCATTATGGTTGTTCTGACTTCAGGCTTTTGCTTTCATTTCCAGGAAACTGCATTTCTTGCTTTACAATAGCAGCTATTGTGGTTCCTGATTTACTCATGCCAGCTTTCAAAGTTTTCATAGATTCATGGTGGGAGAAAAGACTTCCCATGTTGTTTTATCCTTTTCCCTTTCTAGAATTGGATTACTCTTTATAATGGACACCGCAGAACTATGTTCGTCATAGCTTCAAATGGCTGATCAAATGGCTTCCATCACTACTTACCATTTAACAGATGTAATGACATATGTAAACTTTGTTTTTTCAAATGTGGTAGAAATTGTATTCTGAACTTTCACTCAAAGGACACATTAATACCGAAAACCAAACACAACAAGAGATCCATCAGTATCTACTTGATACTTCATTCCTGTATCTACAGGAATCATTCTGATTTATAATCTGATACAGATGGTACCATGAGACAGAAAAAGGAACAGAGTGGAGACAGACTGTGAGGGTGGAGTAGGGACTGGTGTGGTTCAGAAAAGAACCTCCACTGGAAGATGAGGAAAACTAATGTAAACTTGACAAAATTATATCTTAGCTATATGGCACATAGAATCAAGTTTTGTGAGTCTTCCATTAGATACCATTTCTTTGTGTTAGCAGTCTCCATTAACCTCTCTTCATTGGAAAAATGAGATTAAAGGGTTAAGGTATGCAGTATAAGTTACTTTTATGGATGGTACAGAAAGATGAACACATCCTAAGAAAACAGGGAAGAACTGATTTCAGGAGAAATTTCAGTTTATATTGACTAGAGAGAGCTTACAATGTAGCAGAGATAAGACGACCAACTCTGAGACAGGTAGAGTTAGGTAAATGCTGGCTTAAGCAGCCAAGGTCCATACTGACCATGTACTGCTAGATTTTAACTATGTTTAAAAACTGTTGCACCCTCCAAAGTTTCAAATGTCTGGAAAATTTGAAAATATTTTTGGAAACCAAGTTTTCAGAGATATCTTTTATGTCATCATGATTGTGTAAACCCCCCGCAACCTATGCCAAATTCTGAATAAATACTTTGTGATGTTATGCATGGGATAAATATTTTGGATTTGAGACATAAGGAATCTTTGTGCTAACATGGCAAACTGGTAAGTAACATTGAAAAAATTTAGATTTATCCATTTTATTTTCTCTATGTACAACAAGGCTAAATCAATCGTTATAGACCATTGAGGACAAACCTGTCTACTCTAAGAATGTTTCTATAGCAGAAAATAAATACTGTGTCCTTTTTCTTAGCTTTTAAAAATCTTGCTTACAGGTATACCACTGAAGATTTTTATATATTGCCTTTGTTTCTGTTTGAAAAGCAATTGTTCTTTGTGTAAATTATTGTGCCCTATTCCTTCTTGAATGGAGATTTCTGCATATGAACTGACAGGTGCTAGAAATACTGTTTATGCCTCTCACCTGATAAGCATGCATTGCAGATGGTTTTGCTTTGTTGTGTGTTTTTTTGTTTTGTTTTGTTTTTCTTCTTATGTTATTGTATATATTACTTACCTTGGAGAAAATAATTTTAAACATGTGGTTTAATTCCCACTTCCAACATTTTATTCCTAAGGAAACTAAAACCAAAACCAAAAAACCCTCCAAAATTCTTTACAAATCTTTCCTGGTCTGTGAAAGTAGTATCTTTTTCACTGATACTTTTGATGGTTCTGTTCTGTTGCTTTTCTTTGGATGACTGGAAGCTTCTCTTCATTAAAATAGAATGTATCTTTCACCATTCCAATTAAATCAAATCTTTTCCATAGAAACATCTCAGCAAGTGTAAGGGTATGGGTTTCCTGATTTTTGCCAACAGCTATATTAAACAGTTTTGCACTGGCCTAATTTTGTTCAGTGAAGACTGCATCAGTATAATTCTGCTGTCAAAAATACAGCAACTTTTAGGAGCGTAACTCCTTATGCTAATAAAAAACTGTGTAGACTACGTAAGGATAGTCCACTGTAAAATGTTCAGATGACTTCAGCACAATAAAAGAACCCATGAAGGAAGAGAGAAACCCTTTCTGAGAACAGAAGGAATGTACCTCAATGGCAGGAAAGTATTTGTCTTTCCATCGTCATGCTGTGATGGGAATGGTAGTAAGTTATCCTTTGTTTCAGTAAGTCTGCTTTTCAAGAGTGATAAGAATGACGTGAAGGTACTGTTTGTGTATCTATGTGGCTTTCTTCACAGTGGAACCTGTAAATCCAATAGCCAAGATGAACCAATTGGACAACAGAAACAGAGCTAGATACTAGATAGTTTGATAGAATTTGTCTGTTTTGCAATGCCATGTGGAGGAGATCCTATAAGTCTGACCCCACTAAGGAAAAATCTCTTAAGTTCCCCCCAGGCTGACAAGAGAGCTCACCTACACTGTCAGACAGGTATCTGTCAGAATCAGATTTGTAACTTCATTTCCATTCATTTGCAGATCACAGAATGGTTGAGGCTGGAAGGAACTCCTGGAGGTGGTCTTGTCCAAATGCCTGTCCGAGCAGGGTCGTCTAGAGCAGGCTGCCCAAGACTAAGTCCAGACGGATTGTGAATATCTCCAAGGATGGAGATACCACTGCCTCTCGGGGCATTTGGTGCCAGTGCTTGATCACCCTCAGAGTGAAAAAGTGTTTCCTGATGTTCAGACAGAAACAAGGCATTCCATGAGGTTTGTCTATCTTTGTCTAATGTATATCTGTTGTGTTTAGTGTCCTCTGGGACCCAAGTAATCTTCCTATGACAATTATAATTTAGTATGAAAGTATAAATATATATAGATATAAATGTATATATGTAAAACCACACATATATATACTGTATATACCCATACTATATATACACATATTGTCTATATGTGTATATATGTACATATATGTATATCCATATATATCCGTGTATATGACTTGAGGTCAAAGTACCTCAAGTACTTGGAGAGCTATTCTACCTCTGACTGCAGTGGAGTTCTTACAGAATGATGCTGAGACTGTATCCTGATGTTTGAAGGCACCAGGACTGTTCGAATAGTTTTGAAAGGTGTTGTAAGGTGGGGGAAGCCAAACTTGGCACTTTGTCATTCCTTATTATTTATAGGGAATGGCCTCTGCACGTGTCCCAGAAATCTCCCCCAGATTTTGACTTAACAGACACTATTTTCTTGGTTCAAAACAAAGCCCAGGAGCTACACAATCTGGAGACCAGTATCCAAGTTCAAAGCTTTTCAGTGTATACACACACCCAGAGTATCTGAGGAGCACTGGCTTTGAAAGCCAAGCTTTATTGACTCTGTTGTTCATGAAATGACTTGTTTCAATGTCTTTTTTTTTTTTTCCCCCAGTGATAGACTACTTATTGCTTTTTGTGATGTTTTAATTAATATTCACAAATATCATCAGATGAAGGGGAATAAATAAGGGGAAAATATTTTTGTTATTAGACAGTAGCTTGCAGAAGTAATAACATCAAGCTGCTGACTATGCTTTAATATGCATCTTTATTTTCCATATTAATATGTTTATATCCAAATGCAGAGTATCTATAACTTAAGTAAGTTCCCTTTTCTCTGCTGGAAATCTTTTTTACTTCATCATGTAAATGGAAATGTTTTCACATCCTCCCCCAAATATTTAAGTCTGCATGCATGGCAGGATATTGACTCTGTATAATGTATCTCCCAGAACAGTGTAACAGGCTCTGCGTGGGAATATCTGTATGTCCAGTATGCTGTGAAAAAAGAATAGAGATCTCAGAAACAAAGATTTCTTTGGTTTTTTTGGAAAAGTGGCAATGCTATTAGAGAGACATAAAACTTATTAATATTCCAAACAACATTGGTGAAAATGTAAAAACATTTACTTTCTGTATTGGTAGCCATTCTTCATCATATTTTTCATTGTATTTTTGGCAAACCAACAAGAAAAATAAAACTGCTTCGCTTAATATATCATTTGTGTTCTGATAAAGAAGAGACTGTATAAATCATGCATTATATCATCAAATGTTCATACCAACTGTAATGAAGCAGGTACGTGCACATTCTACCTAAATAAAAAGAATAACAGCCAAATGCAACCTTTCATGTCCTGCTTACTACCTATTACCATCTAAAATTATACTAATCCTTTTTTTAAAGGAGTTATTGACTTTTAATTATTTTTAAAGTATCTAAATACCAAAATAAGGGGGAAAAGAAAGAAAAAAGGAACAGAAGATCTTCTACCTTCATTGTCTAGCTGGCAGGAGGTGTTTGAGAACAAAGAGATTTAGCTGTGAGTGAAGACAGTACCTAGTAGAATGAGGCACCTGTCCCAAACTTCACAGTAGTTTTCTTTGCCACCTTGTTTTCATGCTTTGTTTCTCATTTCTGTTTTGTTTGTTTTCCTTGTTTGTTTGCTTTTACTCTTTAAGTGCAAATGCACACTAATCTGCATAATTTGCACGTCAGGGATGGGACACACTGTATCAACACATCATCACAGTCAAGGAAATAACAGGTAACATATCTGTCATTGTATAATCTAGAAAACAGAGCTGAAAGGAAACCTTTAGTGCTCTGTTTTTCTGTCTTCCTGCTGTGCAATCTCAAATCCCTTTTAATAGACTCAGAAATATCACTCAAGCAGGTGATGCAGGAGATTGAAATCTATTAAGCCAGGTAACACTTCATTTTCCACAGACCTCTAGATGAGAAGAGGCCATTTAAAAAAAAAAAAAAAAGAAGATACTATTAGTCATGTAGTTAACATTTGAATGTTAAATGAAAAATGCTGCCTCTTCTAGGGAGCGCAGCTGACTTCAAAGTGCAGATTTTTTTTTAAGGATAAAGCTATAACACTGTTGTGGTTTAACCCCAGCCAGCAGCTAAGCACCACGCAGCCGCTCACTCTTTCCCCCCCCACCCAGTGGGATGGGGGAGAAAATCGGGAAAAGAAGCAAAACTTGTGGGTTGAGATAAGAACAGTTTAATAGAACAGAAAAGAAGAAACTAATAATGATAACACTAATAAAATGACAACAGTAATAATAAAAGGATTGGAATGTACAAATGATGCACAGTGCAATTGTTCGCCACCCGCCGATTGACGCCCAGTTAGTCCCCGAGCAGAGATCCCCTCCCCCCCCACTCCCCCCAGTTTATATACTAGATGTGACATCACATGGTATGGAATACCCCGTTGGCCACTTTGGGTCCTAACTACTAATACTAACATTCTAATGTAACACTAATTCTAACACTATTCTAATGCAACACTAATATTCTAAAGTACACAGAGTCCTTTAGTTTCACATAAGGACTGATTAGCATGCTGTCCCAGTTGTTACTGGAAGAGCTGTGTGACATGAACAGTGTTAGGCATTAGAGGAACAGGCCAAAAGGATCCCCATGAAGTTCAACAAGGAGAAGTGCAGACAGAACAACTCCACCTGGCTGTACAGGTGGGGAGCAGTCTTGCAGACAAGGTCCTAGGAGCCTTGGTGGATAAGTTGGATGGGGCTCACCAGTGCATTCTGGCAGTGCTAAAGACTAACCACACCCCCTGGGCTGCATTAGCCAGAGGGTAGCCCACAAGTTGTGGGTTGTGCTTACTCTCCTCTACTCCCCACTTCTGATCTTGCATCCTGAATAGTTTGTCCAGTACAAGATAAATGTCAACAAACTGGAGAGAGTATAGTGGTGGGCCACAAAGACGGTTAGGGAGATGCAACACATGACCGAAGAAGAGAAAAATTTGACTGAATTTGTTTGGCTTTGATGAGAAAAGGCTAAAGAGTATATGTAATAGTTACACTTCTATAACATTAATAGCAGTCTTCAGCTACTTAAAAAGGCAGTTACAGAAAATGTGGAACCAGACTCGTTTTGGTTGCATAATAAGAGGATAGAGTACAGTGGTCACATGTGGCAGCACAAGAAACACGACTGGGCATAAGGAAAAAATTCTTCCCCTTGTCAGTGGTCAAGCACTGGAACAGGTTGCCTAGAGCAGCTGCAGGATCACCATTCCTGAAGACTTTCAACATTCAGCTAGGCAAGGCTTTATGGTGTCTGGTCTAACTTTGAAGGTAGCCTTACTCTGAGAAAAAGGTTGGAACAGATGACTTCCAGTGGTCTCTTCCGACCTAAATTTTTTTTGATTCTGTTTAAAATAAATTTTAAAACTTTATTTCAGAAGAGTCTTTTGGAGGGTTTTTCTTGGCACTTGCAAAGGTCAACATGATCCAGAATTGCCTTGCTTTTCCTTAAAAAAATGAGCTTACATAAACTTGGGGTAAATACAAAGCTCCTTTCAAAACTGGATTTCAGAATATTTTTGTTTTAGCTAACATCTGATATTAGCAAGTCTATCCTGCATTTCCACAAGCACCCCAAATAATTCCAAGACTGGAATTTTAGCTACGATCTCCTGCTTAACTAGAGAGGATCAACAGGAAATACTTAATAACCCTGCTCTGAAGAGGAAGGCATTAGGTAGCTCATTTACATATTTTCATAGGTGGTTTTCATCAATGTTACCACCTAAGCAACTCACAATCCTCTGTTGGATTGAAAATTCACTGATCACAGGAACTGCTTTGCACAAGAAGGCAAAAAAGAAGAGTAATTCTCTGTATTTCAGATTACCACATTTATAAGACTTGCTGCACTTCACCTCATCCTGTCCTCCCCTTCTCCCTTAACATTGCTTTTCTGGTCCTATGACTTTTGTCTCTAAATAATCCAGGTAGAAGTTCATAGTTCTGCTAGCCATTGGTTACTGCAACTTGTGCATTAAATACTGAGTACAGGCATCTGTTTTCTTTCTTTTATAGAATTTGAGATCACAAAGTACAAATAAGACATTTCTTAAATAATATTTATTTGAAATAGATAGGAGAAAGCAAAGAAATAAAATGAGAAAGTCTACAAGAATGTCTGCCTCATGGTAATGTGAGCAGTGTGAACTTTTGAGTCATATGTTAATGAACCTATCTGTTTTCCTGAGGTTGGGTTCAATTATTTTGGAGCTTTAACAAGCTCTTCTTTGGTCTGTCTGCATTAGCTGAGCAACTGCTTCTTCTGGGCTATTCCTTCCTTCCTTAGGTCTTTAATCAATGAATTGATAAACTGTTGGGATGTATGCATGACTGTTAGGTTCAAATATTGAGGGGAGACAATATTCCCTGTCAAAATGAAAGAAAAATTACATCAAGATTTAAGATGTTTGATATTTTTCATTATGCTCCTCTGTGAGCTGACAGTTATTGAACAAAAAACCATGGCATTTGCATAAAACTCACTTTAAGTGATTTGACAGTAAATAAAGGAGAATAATTAATTCCTTGTGCCTCCTCATGTTGGTTATAATGACTTGTGAAGTTGGGATAGTTAAAAATGAGATAATCCAAATCACTTATATGGTAAATTAATGGTCAAGAAAGCCAAGATGGAACTACTCCAAGACAGATAATTTGGGCTGCTATCACTGTGAATAGCAGGTTTTAAATTTTTTTTTTAAATGCTTGTGCCTAGGGTGACCCATTATCTTAATTTTCATTTTGAGTAAAATTTTTTCCACAATCTACAGTTTTTCTCACACTCATAAACACATTTCTTTTATACAAAATTATTCCTAACCTGTTTATTATAAAAACTAGATGATATGTCTCTATATTGCATGTAATGTACATACCTTACATATGTTATTGTATATGATATTGTTATTGTATTATTATATGATATTGCTTATAACGTATTTCTTGTAAAAAATAAACAAGAAATCAGTGATGTGAATTTGGCTCTGTATGCCTGTCCTATTTCATTTTCAAAGATGTATTAACATGACAACATATTTGCATGAGTTGCATTAAGGGAAGGCATAGATAATACTTATTCTGATAATAATTCTTTGTTGTCATTTTTAATATTCCTGATAAATCTGTTTTATTTCTCTCATTATGACAGTCTATAGTTCAAAGATTTTTGTTTCCAAATTTATGTAAACTTTATATATTTAGGCTGCCCAGTTCCACAGAGAGGTCTAAGCTATGGTATTTATATCAGGATCAATCTTTTGGAAAATATTAACATATTTGGTTCAGCATTTTCTGTTCAGATCTGTCTTAGTCAATACTGGCTTTCACCCCCAAAAGGGAGCAAACTTCTTTTTATCCTTATTTTAACCTATAAATAGCTTTTGATATATGCAACAGAGTCTTGGTTAGTTACTTCCTCTTGCTGCAGTTTTGTCTCAAAAAACTCTGTACAAGACAACAGTATAGTTTCATGCTAATTGACCTAAACAAAACTGTTATGGTATGAATAAACGACTGTACTGTAAAGGCTTTAGTGCTTTTCCTGTAGTTAGTTAAACAGCTGTCATTGGATCTACGCTGATTACTCATCCTGTGATCTTCCTTTTGAAAGGAAGCAAAGGAAAATAAATTCTGTCACGAACCAATGCGATCCTATCTTCTAGCTCATTCTACTTTCCACTGGTCTGGTCTTTTCTGTTTTGCTCTGTTTTTTTTACTTTCATGATAAACTCAAAGACCCTTAATTCTCTCAAACTGTTCTCATTTTCTCAGATTTCTTGGGAAAATTTTCCACTAAAATCTTGAAACATATACTTCTACACTTATCTAGTGTCAGAAATGTGTAAAGTAATATTTTTTTTTTCAATCTGGAATGCAAACAATCTTTTTTTGTCATGAAAAAGTACAGGAGATGTACTTACTCATAATTCAATAGCTCTTTAATTAGAACAGTTGTGATCTTTGTGATTGTCATCTGATCAGTTGTCCATGCTTAGTTAAAAGAACTACTGGTTAACATCCTTCAATGCAGATGAATACCCCCCCCCCCCAAAAAAAAAAAAAACAGCGAGCC